>NC_080107.1:45724777-46030848 GCF_950005125.1 Chionomys nivalis
GAGTAGCGCGAGGTGGACGGAGGGGACGAGGCCAGGGAAGAGAGAGATGCTCACCCCAGCTGCCCAAAGCGGTGAGGCCCGGTCGTCAAGTGACCCGGGCCTGCCCCACGTGCGTGTCCCGGAGAAGTCCACCGACCAGACCTGGGCAGGGACCGTAGTGACCACGGATCGGGTTAGAGGAAGCCACGTTGTCGGAGGCTGGCAAGACATGTACCCTCTCCACCCGCGCCCCTAAGCCCCCGAAAGACCCTTTCCAGTCCTCAGTTTTCCCTCTGAGATAAGAGGGAACTACTGCAAGCCTGGTGTGAGAAATGGGCGCCGTGCGCGGTTCACAACCTCGTGGTTAAGTGCCCGGTTGCACAGATTGCTGTCGTGTTTAACTAGTTCCAGCTCTGACTGACACAGCTACGGTCTCCTGAGCCCTTGGGGCCAAGGTCAGCCCTTTTTGTGGGGAGACTGCCATCTCGAAAAGCCCAGGCTTTGCCGCCCCACCAACTGTGTGATCATTTCGGTCTTTCATCCTTTTGATGAAGGGTTGGAACTGCTGGTGTCAGAGGCCCTGCCTAGGGTGGTGTACCTGAGGGCAGTGATTGCAGAGGATGGTCACCCAGTGAGATGGGACGGCCCCCAGGAGGGCCCAGGAATACATAAGGAGCTTGGATCCTGTCCTTAGTCCCCCCCCCCCCCTTCCTATGTGGTGTGTTATCATTTCCTTTAGCATGCTGGTTTTCCTGTCTATCAACTGGAGCAGGGAGGGGACAAGGAGAATTGTGAGAGTGTTGGAGGTACTTGTGGCATACTCTGCTGGAGGCCAGAAGCTGTAGGATCAAGAGGTCAGCCTCTCCACCTGGGAAGTAGTTCTGGATGTACCGGGAAGGAGGGCTTGTGTTTATATCTTCCAGATTGACCATCAGCTTCCCTGGTCATACGACCTCATAGAACCTTCCTAGGGACTATGAGTTTTGGGGGTTTTAACACATTTTCTTCACTCGATCATCTTCAGAAAGGTATCCGAGCTTATTTTTATATTCGATCATGTGTGTATGGGGGCTGTACATGTGAGTGCAGGAATCTGGGAGGCCAGAAGAGGGCGTTAGATCACAGGAACTGGAGTTCTTGGTGGTTGTGAGCCAACCAAAGTGGAGTGTTGAAAAGAGCAGCCAGTGCTCTGCCGGCTGAACCGTCTCACCAGCCTCTTGCTGGAGAACTAAAAGCTCAAGAGAGTATACGGTATACACCTTCCACTGTGGGTCGCCTGACTTCTCAGAGGCACACTTCATCACCACAGCCTTTCTGTGAAGTTCAGTGTCACTGTCCTCATTGAATAAAAACAAAGAGCCAGGCAGTGGTGGCGCACACCTTTAGTCCCTGCACTTGGGAGGCAGAGGCAGGTGGATCACCGAGTTCGAGACCAGTCTGGTCTAGAGAGTGAGTTCCAGGACAGTTATAGCTACATGGGGAGACCCTGTCTCGAACAAACAAACACAACAAAAAAAAAAAAAAGGAAGAACATTGGCAGAGCATTTGGCTTATTTATTCATTCATATGGCAGCTGTGAGGGAAGGGCTGCGCCTTGGATCTGTGCATCAGCATCTCAGGTTGTTTCTGTTGTGATACCCTGTCTCATGAGGTCCAGGCTGGCCTCAGAGTCACTCTGTAGCCAAGGATTGTAGTAGGAGCAGCGGGCTTTCCCAGCGCCCGGCCGCCGCACAGCTAGCTTAGCCCAGGAAATAATAAATAACACGGAAACTGTATTCTTTTAAACACTGCTTGGCCCATTAGCTCTAGCCTCTTACTGGCTAATTCTCACATCTTGATTAACCCATTTCTAATAATCTGTAGAACCACGAGGTGGTGGCTTACCTGGAAGGATCTTAACCTGCATCCATCTTGGAGAGGAGAGCTACAGCATCTTCCTGAGGCGTCTGCCCCACTGCCTTCTTCTTCCCAGCATTCTGTTCAGTTTACTCCGCCTACCTAATTTTCTGTCCTATCAAAGGGCCAAGGCAGTCTCTTTATTAACCAATGAAAATAACACATAGACAGATGACCCTCCTCCATCAAAGGATGTCTTTGAACTTCTGACCCTCCGGCTTCTACCTCTGGAGTGTTGGTGGTGACATGATGCACCACCATATCCAGTTTTGGGGATACTGAGGCTTGAACCCAGGGCTTTGTGTATGTTAGGCGAGTGCTCTGCCAACTGAACTGTTTTTGTTTTCTTGAAACAGGCTCTCACTGTGTAGTTCGGGCTAGTCTTGAACTCTTGATCCTCATGCCTCAGCCTCCTGATTGCTAGGAATATCAGCATGTAATGCACCATACCAAGTGTCCTGTCTACGTCTCTGCAGCTAGTGAGTAGAGCCAAGTCTCAGGTCCACTCACCCTACTGTCAGAGCCTTTTGTTTTGTTTAGATAGAGGCTCTCACTGTGTAGAGCAGACTGGGCTAGAATTCGCAGCTCCTTCTCCCTCCGCCTCCAAGTGTTGTTTGTTTGTTTGTTTGTTTGTTTGTTTTGGTTTGGTTTTTCCAAGACAGGATTTCTCTGTAGCTTTGGGGCCTGTCCTGGAACTAGCTCTTGTAGACCAGGCTGGCCTTGAACTCACAAAGATCTGCCTGCCTCTGCCTCCCGAGTGCTGGGTTTAAAGGGGTGCACCACCACTGCCCGGTATACTTTTGTTTTTTGAGACAGGGTTTCTCTGTGCCGACCAGTTTGGCCTTGGACTCAGGGATCCACCTGTCTCAGCCTCTGGAATGGTGGGATTCAAGACATATGCCACCACACTTGATGCCTGAAACACTTTTTAGCTCATATTAAAGCCTTGTATGGTTGGAGGTTGAAGAGATGACTCAGTGGTTAAGAGCACTGGCTGCTCTTCCATAGGTCCTGAGTTCAATTCCCAGCACCCACATGGTGGCTCCAACCATCTGTGGTGAAATACAATCCCCTCTTCTGTCTTGCAGGCGTACATATAGGAAGAACACTGTATATATAATAAATAGATCTTTAGAAATAAAATAAAACCTTGTATGGTGCTTAGTGGTGGTGGTGGCGGTGGTGGTCTTGGCGACACATGCCTTAAATCTTAGCACTTGGGAGGTAGGGGCAGGTGGATCTCAAAAAGGCAAAATGAAACAGTATGGTTATGGCCAGCCTTCCTCGCTTTTCTGTCTCCATCTTCGCTCTCCTCTCCCCCTTCTCCTTCCTCCTCCTCCAGAGCCCTCTGCTATTTTCCCCTAGAACAGGGCCCACCCACCAGACTGCCGAGGGACTCTTAACTTTAGGCAGGGTTTTGCTTATTTTGCCTCCAGTTGCCTTCAGAGTCGTCATAGGAATGTCTCGGGGTTTGGTGGCTGCAAAGGCCTGCTGGTGAGAGTTCACACCTCATTTTCTTAGCAGGGCAGCTGCAGGTGGAGGGGGAGGTGGCTAGATGACCCCAAGGATGTGCAGGTGGCAGTCTGTCGTAAGCAAGAGTCCTGCCTGCCCATGAGCTAGCCCAGTATACACATAGCCACCCTGCCCTGACCCTGCCTGCCCGTGCCGTGCAGTTTCATGGTGTGGGGGGATGTCTTCTCTTCTTCCTTCCTTCCTTCCTTCCTTCCTTCCTTCCTTCCTTCCTTCCTTCCTTCCTTCCTTCCTTCCCTCTCTCTCTCTCTCTCTCTCTTTATTTCTTCCTTGTTTGCTTGCTTTCTGAGACAGGGTTTCTCTGTGTAACATTCCTGGAACTCGCTTTGTAGACCAGGCTGGCCTCAGACTCCCAGATATCTGCCTTCCTCTGCCTCCTGAGTGCATGGATTAAAGGTGTACACCACCCCCACCAGGAGAGGTGTGTTTTTCTTGTTGTCTTTCAGCAGACACTAGAGGTCCATGTTCAGACAGGGCATGTCTTCAGGAATCAGCCGGGCCGGAAGAACAAAACAGCCCTGGACTTTCCTTTTCTGGCCTGGATGTGCTCTGCCTCCCCACTCCAAACCCCAGCCACTTCCTAGAAGCAAGTGGGATTCTTGTAAATTAGATTTTTAAAAGATATTTATTTATTATGTATACAATATTCTGTCTGTGTGTATGCCTGCAGGCCAGAAGAGGACACCAGAACCCATTACAGATGGTTGTGAGCCACCATGTGGTTGCTGGGAATTGAACTTAGGACCTTTGGAAGACCAGGCAATGCCCTTAACCTCTGAGCCATCTCTCCAGCCCTGTAAATTAGATTTTTCAAGAGACTTTGGCAATTAAAGGAATTATGCCATAGGCCTTGGGTAAAGAAAAAAAAAAGGTAAAAGGGTAAAAGGTGTTGGTAACAGCCTGCAGTATCCTCTGTCCTGGATGGTGTAGGAGCCTCCACAGCCGCGCATGCTCGCTCACTCAGTCATTCCCTCCCCCCCGTCCCCCCCGCCCCAGCTAGCATGTGTCCCTGACTCCACGGGCACTGTGCAAAGGGTGCACCGGGTCATGGCCGCTCTCAGGAGCCGGCACCCTGGGAGGGGGCAGAGCAGAGTACCTCCCTTCTGTGCCGGACTCCAATGTTCCTGTTTATCTGGTAAGAACCGAACGTCACGTTGGATGCCTGCGTGCCGTGTGGGCCGCAAGGAAAGCCCTGAAGTTGTCATCCTCGGTGCTGAGTAAGACAACTTTGAGCAGCAATCTGAAAGTTTGCTTAGGGCTTAGGGCAGCAAGAGGCACGGCTGGTTGCTGGGCCAGCATCGAGCTGGTGTGGTAATGGGAGAGGACCAGATGCCATCCTAGCTGGTGGTTGCTAAGGCTCTGGGACATGGTTGCTGTGGTGCCTGGAGAGGCATCTGACAGCCCTCTTGACCCAGGTCATCCTGTCAGTCTCCAACCAGGTACATAGTGACGCTCAGGCTGTTGCTTCCTATCCAGTCCGGCTCTCAAGCCACAGTACCGTTCCGCTTATAGAGGTGGTTGGTCTCTCGGGGACCAACAGGGCTTCACATTCCTTTGTGGGCCAGCTGAAGGCGGCCTTCTATGCCTTCCCTGGGTCACTGTGAAGCATGCCACTGCCTTCCCAGGGCCACTGTCTTCCCTGGGTCACTGTGAAGCATGCCATTGTCTTCCCTGGGCCACTGTCTTCCCTGGGCCAGTGCTGCTGCTGGTGTGGCGTTGTGGTAAAGAATTGTGGGATTTAGAACCAGGGTCCCCAGCCTGTTACTCCAAGAGCCCCTTGGGTGTGTTTTCCTTTAGTCCCAAATCCTTGTAATGAGTTCAGTTGTGGTGCTTGGGGGCTGGTGACAAATGGGGCCGCTTTGCTTTTCTTGTGTTTCGTTCCCTTTCCGGTTGCAGAAGGACTTAGCGAGACCTCACAGCAGCCCATGGGGGCCCTTTCTGGCCTGGGCTCTGCTCCGAGATTCCCGTGTGGACAGTTTGTGTTGACCTGTGACTCAGCGACACTGCCTGTCTTAGTGGTACCCAGGTGTGAAGTGTGAACTGCAGGGTCCTGCCCCATGAAGCCAGCTAGCGTTCCAGTGGAGACCCTTAGGTCCAGGACAGCATCACGGGAGCACACTGCCCGTGTGGGAAGAGCAAGTCAGGGGCCTGTTGACCTTGAGCAGGGCATTTGGTTTCCATGTGCCCAGGTTTCCTTTTCTGCACAGTGGGTGAAGGTGACGGAGACAGTGGGTGAAGGTGATGGTGACGGTGACAGTCAGTGATGGTGACAGTCGGTGAAGGTGACGGTGATGGTGACAGTGGGTGAAGGTGACAGCAGCAGGTGATGGTGATGGTGGGTGACAATGGTATCTATTTGTGGGAAGCATGGGTGCTGGGCAATGCCTGAGCAGCAGCCGACACTATCATCCCTGCTGCTGCTACTTGTCCTGTGTCTTTTAGCACAGCCCAGGCTAGTGTGTCCACTCCCTCTGACCCCCACGCTAGTGTGTCCACTCCCTCTGACCCCCAGGCTAGTGTGTCCACTCCCTCTGACCCCCCACGCTAGTCCTGGGCGCCTCCTTGCGCACTGCAAGTGTAGGGTTAGTTTTGAGACTGACAGCTTCATGCACGACTCAACCAACATGCGCGGGCAGACTGCAGTTCAGGGCTGGTCCTTGGCAAAAGTCCCCCTCTTCCTTCATGGCTTCTCGCCCACCCTGGCCCTGTCTGCCCATGCCACTTTCACTGTGCGGCAGCCTGCCCCCTTCTTCAGAAAGGGGTGCTCTAAAGCCACCTGAGCTCCATCCCTAGCACTGGAAACCAAAGGAAGGGGTCCCGCCATTGACCGAGTTCACAGCCCTCATGGAGCCACACCAGGACGCAGGAGCCCTTGTTTTCTGTTTAGCTGCTTTCTGCACCGTGATCATCAGATTCTCGCAATAGCTGGGACAGAGGAGGGGCAGTCCTTTCTGTTGTGATCCTGTGTCCTCCACAGCACATGGCCAAGCTGGTGTGGGTGTGGCCAGTCCCGTGTCACCTTGCTGGAGGGCCAGGCTGGGCTGTGGCTCGCTTCTGTTCCCAGATCTTTTCCTCAGCTACCTGCAGTGTTCGGGACCCCAGGCTCCTCATGACACACGCTGCTAAGCCTGACTCTTTCTCCTCACTCCTCCAACGTTCAAACATCCATCACTACCGGTACCTGCGCTCCTTCCCCGGGGATGCCTCCCCTGAACCTAGTGGCCTCGGGCTGTGTCCTCCTTACTGTTGGGGTCCTGTGTGTGCCTAGCTCCTGCCTGTTGCTTCCTGGGACACAGCTTGGTACCTGGCAGAGACCCTGCTCTGGAATGAAGGGCTGGCCCTCCCTGAGCTGTTCGCTTGTTACTGAGAGACAAGAGGGGTAGAAGCTGCTCGGGCCTCCTAGGGGGTCTCCTGCAGTGCCCATAGCAGAATGCAGGGGACCCTGCTCTGGGTTCTTTGCCTGTCCTGAGGTCACAGGTCATCAAGTCAAGGTTAAGGAACCAGACACTAGGCTTCAGGATCCCTTGCTTTGGTAGTTTTGCAAAATGTCTGGGGTGCTGGGCTATCATTCAAGAAGTAGATGCCTGGACAGACAGAGTTTGTGCCTCACACAGTGAGTGTGGAGCTCGTACCCTAGAGGCTTCTTTCTGCCATCCAGTGCTCTCCCTGCTCATTCTTCCTCTTCCGTCTTCAGAGGGGCAGAGCTGTGGTTGGTGACAGCGTGGCCGGTGACATCATGACAAGTGAGGTGATTGAAGATGAGAAACAGTTTTATTCGAAGGCCAAGACCTACTGGAAACAGATCCCGCCCACGGTGGACGGCATGCTTGGGGGGTATGGCCACATCTCCAACATCGACCTCAACAGCTCTCGGAAGTTTCTGCAGAGGTTTCTAAGGGTAGGCAGGTGTGATGTCCTCTCCAGGAGAGGCTGTGGCTCTGGTGGGGCAGTGTGGGGAGCCACTTCCACATACCACACTGCAGGTCCTCTGGTCATCTCTCGGTGGCTGCCACCAAGGCCCTGAAGAGCTGGGTCAGGTGGTGACTAGGTGGGATTTGCAGACTTTGAGTTTGGTCTCTGGGCCAGGAGCCAGAAACTGGCTGTGCACTGTCAAAATGGAGCAGTCTGGGAACAGCCCCTGCTGGGCCTAAGGGTGCTGGGCTGTGGGTGGTGACTGTCCTGTGACTCCTTGTCCTACCGCTGTCTGTGTCCTCCCTTCTCAGCCTGTTGCAGCACAGGGGTGAGCCCGAGGCCCTTACCCTTTCTCCACACCCCCATACCCTCACACCCCCATCTTCCCCATGGAGGCTCTCTTTTTTGCATCCTCAACATTGTCACCCTGGGGGCTTCTGGGGGCCCTGGAGTGAAAGGAGATTGGGCACCTGCTTTTCTAGCCGTCCCCTCGAAGGAGAAGCTGCCTCCCCTTAGCAAGAGTCCCACTTGCCCTCGCACGATAGGCTGGTGCAGGAGCTGGACTCACATGCTCTCCTGTGTTTTAGGAAGGACCGAACAAAACGGGGACTTCCTGTGCCCTGGACTGTGGCGCTGGCATTGGAAGGATCACCAAGCGCCTGCTCCTGCCGCTCTTCAGGGTGGTGGACATGGTGGACGTGACTGAGGACTTTCTGGCCAAAGCCAAGACCTACCTGGGGGAAGAGGGCAAGAGGGTGAGGAACTACTTCTGCTGTGGCCTGCAGGACTTCAGTCCAGAGCCCAGCTCCTATGATGTGATCTGGATCCAGTGGGTGATAGGTAAGAGTCGCGTGGCCTTGCCGGTCCCCGTGCTCACCACGTCCTCCGCCACTCAGGTGTCCTGCCAGCCTTGGGAGCCTAGTTCTGCTCCCCCGGTGAGCTGGCCAGCTGAGATGCAGCTCTCGGTTCTCAGGACTGTGATGAGAAACCTAAAGCCAGTTTAATAACTGCATGGAGGTGGAACGATCCTAAGTGGTCGGTGCTGATCTGGAGGTGTGGAAATGAGTTATTAAGGATTTATTCTTTTAAAATTCTTCTCTCAGGAGCCAGAGAAATGGCTCAGCAGTTAAGAGCACCGACTGTTCTTGCAAAGGACCCTGGTTTGCTTCCTAGCACCCACCAGATGGCTCATGGCCGTCTTCCCCTATAGCTGGGGGGATCCAGTGCTGTCTCCTGACCTGAATGGACATCAGGTACACACGGCGCAAATACATACATGTAGACAAACACCCATATACATGAAAAGTAAATTAATTAAAAAATAGTTTAGAATGATGTTTTTCAGAGTTTCTCTGTGGCTATGGCCATTCTGGAACTCGCTGTGTAGACCAGGCTGACCTCAAACTCAGAGATCCGCCTGCCTATGCCTCCCAAGTGCTGGGATTAAAGGCATTTCCCACCATGCCCCACTTAGAATTTTTTAAAAAGATTTAAAATGTGTATGTGTGAGTGCCTGCATGTCTGTATCATGTGTGCAATGCCCATGAAGGCCAGAAGAGGGCATCAGATCCCTCTGGAATTGGAGTTACAGACTGCTGTGAGCCACCATGTGGGTGCTGGGAACAGAATCCTGGTCCTGGAAGGGCAATTGGTGCTAGTAACTCAAGTCATCTCTCCAGCCCCTAAATTCTTTTACTGTGATCAATACTCCTACCTCCCCAATTTCTTTATGTAGCTTAGATTGGCCTCAAAGTCAAATCCTCCTGTCAAATGGTAGAGTCACAGGGTGCATGACCAGGCCAGACCAGGGGCGTTTTAAGAAAATGAAAGTAACTCTGATCTGCTGTGGCAGTGGAGCTGTGGTGGGGTGCCCACACGGCCTAACAGCTCTCTGGACTCTGGGGCTGGGGTGGGGTGCCCACACGGCCTAACAGCTCTCTGGACTCTGGGGCTGGGGTGGGGTGGCCACATGGCCTAACAGCTCTCTGGACTGCTGTACCCAGGGCTCCTGACACTGTAGCAGGTGCATCCTGAGCCGGCTGCATAGCACTACTGTGACACTGGCCTGGCCCTGCTGTTTGGGAGCTTTCTGCTCCACCCACAGATACAGGCCTAGCAAGGGGTGGTATGCTGCACAGCTACCAGATATGACCGTAGGGCGCCCAGACAGGGCAAACCCCAGCTTTTGACTCTGCATATATTGCTTTTGTGTGGGTGACCTCAGAACTCAAACTTCACAACACTGGCCTTCTCCAACATGATTGAGAGATACCAGCTTGCTGGGTCCATGCTGAGGGCACACAGACACGTGCACACACACTTCTCTGTTCCCCCCAGGTCACCTGACAGATGAGCACCTGGCTGAGTTTCTGCGCCGCTGTAAGCAGGGCCTGCGTCCCAATGGCATCATTGTCATCAAGGACAACATGGCCCAGGAGGGTGTGATCCTGGATGATGTGGACAGCAGTGTGTGCCGCGACCTCGAGGTGGTACACCGGATCATCCGCAGTGCTGGCCTCAGCCTCCTGGCAGAGGAGCGCCAGGAGAACCTGCCGGATGAGATCTACCATGTCTACAGCTTTGCCCTGAGATGAGGCCAGGGCCAGGGCCAGCGCTAGGGGCACGCAGCTGGCAGGCCACTAGACACACTTGCCATCCACCTTTGACTCCAGTGGGAGGGACAAGCCCTGGATTGTGCTGTGTATTGGGGCAGTACTGCCCTGTCACTCCAAGGCACCCTGGCATCTCCCACAAGGATATGGGAAGCTAAGCTGCCACCATAGGACTGGCTGCCAGGGCTGAAGTGTGCATGGCTGTTCCAGGACAGCCAGGAGAGCTGCACATGGTACCTGAGGTGGTACCACTTACAGGAGTGGTCAGACCCACATCCTCTGTTGATGGCTCGCAGCAGCCTGCAGCAGGGGGGGGGCCTCCTCTTCTTGAGCCCCCTCCTAGACAGGCATTTTGCAGTCAATAAAAGGATGAGCCCTGTTCTCGGATGCCTCAGGCAGTCTGGCGTGGTGCTGTGTGGGGACAGGTGTCAGTCAACACCACTGATACACAAGGACACCAAGTTAATCTTATAAATATATTTCGTCATCTCTGCTCACTCGCAAGGCCAAGCTGACTTGAGGTCTTGCAAGGGCTCAGCGACATGCTCTGAGAGCCCCTTACAAGCCAGGCCTTGAAACAGACAGTTCCATTGTGCTCATGACACAGCCCCCGAGATGTGGATGTGGCATGAGCAGAGCTGCCACCGACCACAGTGCCTAAGCACTAAAGGCTCGGGCAGGGCCCTAAGCAGAAGCCCACCACCACTGTAGTGGCCTCAGTGCCCCCTCTTGCCCTTCAAAGCCTGTGGCCCAAAGAGTATGGCTATACTGGATGGCCCAGGGTTTTGGTGCTGGTCCCTGAGACCCAGGCATATGCCTCCCCCAGGATCAATCAGCTGCCAAGGCTCTGAGGGGCCTGGCCTCTGCTTCCCTGCTTCTGCAAATGGCCTATCAGCTCCTGATTGGGGGCAGCTGTGTCCCGTTCCACACCAGCTCCTCCATTGTGGTGGACTTGCGAGTGCTGAGGGAGGAGGCGAGTTGTCTCCCTGGAGGCAGCCATGCCCTTGGCCTCCAGGGCACTAACCTAGTGGTTTTGTATCAGTAAAGGGCAAAGCTTGCCCAACAGTACCAGGTCTACCCTCAGCTTGGCTTCAGCCAACCCAGGCCATTCTGTCCCAGGATCCATCAGCAGCTGTCTTCTGTGCCGCTGTGCGCACTGAGCAGGTACCACTTGAGCCTGTCAGGCAGGGGCAGGGCTTTGACCTTGGTGTCCACGGGCCACGGGCGCAGGCACAGCCGAATGGCCACACGGCACAGGTGTTTGAGGGGTGGTGGGTAGCTCTCCAGCTGCCGCAGGGAGGCATGCAGGGCCTGGATCTTCCCTGCCAAGCTACCCACTGGGTGGATGTTGAAGTTCTCAGGCAGCTGAAGCCTTTGGGAGCTAGTCACCATGAGGTCCAGCACGGTCTCAGCCTTATGCAGAAGCTCAACATGGCTGTCATCCTCAGCACAGCCCGGGTGGGAACACAGCCTCTCAAAAATGAGGCTGAAGCCAGACCAACAGGATGCACCATGCAGGGAGCAGTTGTAGGCGGCCCCAGACTCCAGCAGGAAGCGCAGAAGGGGGAAGTGCAGCTTGAAGCTCTTGAGGCAGATGTGTGTGAGGGACTCGTGGGCTGGACACTCACTGGGGTCGGCCCCATGGGCCAGCAGAAGCTGTGTAACTTGGAAGCAGAAGCGGTTGATCATCGGGGCCTCCTCCTTGTCCCCGCAGACAGTCTCACCAAGCAGGAAGATGATGCACGTGAAAACAGTGTCCCCATCTTTGGTGGTGGCCTTGACGTCTGCCCCTGGAAGAAGCATGGAACAAAAACGAGAGTTGGCTGGCAGTCCTTACCAAACTGTGGGGGGATGTGGGGGTGGGTGGGGGGGTAGAGAGCAGAAGACAGCTGCTGTGGACAGCAGACCCTCACCTCCCTCCAGGAGGAGCCGGATGTTGTCTGTGTTGTGGATCTGCACTCCATCGCTACTGGCCAGAGCATGCAGCAGCGCTGTCTTCCCTGGGGGGAGAGGGAGGATGAGGTCAGGGTGCCCAGAGATGGGAAGCAGGAATCCCAGGGCTGAGGGAAGAGCTTCTGGCTTTTCATCCACACAAAAATAGGAACAAGAAGGCCAGCAAAGTCAGCACCTGTTTGCATGCACACACTCACTTCTCAAAGATGTCTTCTTAGGCAGCATGGAGAGAATGGCCACCTCTCCAGGACGCTGGACTCGGGCAGGCTAGCGCCCTCCTCTGTGTGCCAGCTGTGGCTATGCCATCCTCTAGGGCCCACCGAGGCTCTTACCGTTCTTGTCAGCTGCATTAACATCTGCTCCAAGATCCAAGAGGCGCTGCAGGCAGGGCAGGCGTTCGGGTTCCTCGCTGGCCAGATCTAAGGGGCTGCTCTCATGAATCTGGTGCCAAAGGGGATAGCAGCCATGTTGGCCTGGGGCCTGAAAGGCTGGTTCATAAATCTACCACACACATCCAAGCCAACTGCACCTGACTCTTACCCGGTCCCTCCGGTTGATGTCAGCCCCATGGCGCACCAGCAATTCCACCATGTCAGGCTGGTTTCTCAGGACAGCGATATGCAGGGCTGTATAATAGGTAACGGGGTCTGGAGGCAGAGAAGAAGTCAGTCCATTCTCAAAGGCCTGGAGCGCTCGAGAGATAGCTCAGTGGTTAAGAATCCTGACTGCCCTTCTAAAGGTCAGAAGTTCGATTCCTGGCAACCCCAGTTTTGCCGGGCGGTGGTGGCGCACGCCTTTAATCCCAGCACTCGGGAGGCAGAGGCAGGTGGATCTCTGTGAGTTCGAGACCAGCCTGGTCTACAAGAGCTAGTTCCAGGACAGGCTCCAAAACCACAGAGAAACCCTGTCTCGAAAAACCAAAAAAAAAAAAAAAAAAAAAAAAAAAAAAAAAAAAAGGCCTGGGACCAGCCTCAGCCTTTCCCCAGTATGGCCACCTCAAGTGTGCAGATGCTAGGCCTGCAGTCCTGGTGTGTTCTGATGGGCATGCAACCTCTCCGTGTTGGCCCCATCTCCTGTCTGTTTCCTCTCAGGGCCATGCAGAGTAGCTGCTGTGCTCAGGCCTGGACCTTGCTAGGTAGCCAGGGTCACTACAGATCCTACTGCCTCAGCCTTCTACCAGGCTTGGCTGTAGATGGGCTTTGGAACAGACCCCCATCTTCTGCTTGCAAGATTCCCAGGTGCCTGCAGCTCTGAGCATGTTTCTCAATGAAAGGCAGTAGGGCTTTGTGAGGGTCAGCAGGGTTTCCCACCTGCTCGTAGGCAGTGCTACCTGTGTCCACCTCCTGGTGACAACCAGTGGTGGGACTGGAAGCTGGCCCTCCATCACCTCTGATGTTTAAGGAACCTACGAGCCCTGCTGGCAGAGGAAGTCCTTCTATGTTTTGCTTTTATTGGTTAATGAATAAAGCTGTTTAGGCCAATGACTTAGCAAAATAGGGCAAGGTGGGAGTTCCTAGCAGATAGAGGAGGGGAGCGTAGGTGGAGTGAGTGAGAAGCCATGCAGCTGCCAGCTGGAACCTTGCCGGTAGGCCACAAACCTCATGATAATTAAATAATAGAAATGGGTTAATTTAAGATATAAGAGCTAGCTAGCAATACACTTAAGCGACTGGTCAAGCAGTGATTTAAATAATATAGTTTCTGTGTGATTATTTCTAGTCAGGGCAGTTAGGAAACGAACTAGTGGCCCCTGCCAACAACTGGCACCAATGTGGTCAACTAAATCCACTTAAAAACCTGAGAGAGCTTGAAAAGAATTCTACACACACACACACACACCCCCCAAAGTTTAATGCAGCTGCTGCTTGTTTGCTGGCAGAAAGCAGAGACATGGCTTAATAAGAGGTTTCCTGACTCAGCTTTAGTGGCAAAAACTGCACAGCTTCTTTAAAAATCTGCTTCCTGATTCTCCAGCAGGAAGTCTGGCTCTTTCAGGAGGCCGAGAACTTGAATAGGGTTTGTGAGCAGCACATTACAAACTGCTTAATGGCGCAACATAGACCTGCTGCATACCTGGAACTGGGCAGTATGCACGGCTCGCAAAAGTGGCAAACAGACCTCCGCCATGTTGGGCTGGGCGGAGCCAAAAGGCAAAGCAGCCTTAGTCCTAGCTAAGCCACTCAGCATTTTAAGAAGCGCTCCTGAGGCAGAGGCAGGCGGATCTCTGTGAGTTCGAGACCAGCCTGGTCTACAAGAGCTAGTTCCAGGACAGGCTCCAAAACCACAGAGAAACCCTGTCTCGAAAAACCAAAAAAAAAAAAAAAAAAAAAAAAAAAAGAAAAGAAAAAAAAAAAGCGCTCCTGGTCAGAAAATTATTACAGATATGCAATAAAGACAGATTAAGATAAAAAAGACCTCTAAATGGGTCACAGTGTTGGATAAATGTACGTAGGCTTGAGAGATGAGAAAGATAGTTATAAAAGGAATAAATGGTTATAAAAAATAGTCTTTAAAAAGACAGAGTACAGACAGTCATAGATTAAAGAAAAAAATAAGCTACATAAGATGGAATATACACAGAGTCTGGATTATGTGTATTATTGTTTTCTTTGAATTTTTTGACTGAATGAGCTAAGTACAGAAAGACATTTCATTGTACATGCTGCTAAGCTAAACCAACAAAAAGGTATTTTGACTTCAAAATTTGAGTCTAAGGATTTGTTGCTTTGGAAAAGGGGTTCTTTTGTTTCTACAGAGGATGAGAACCTGTGGATTCCTTCTAGACTAATGTGGTTTGATGGACCAAGACCACCCCCGAAAGGTCACTGTGAACACCACCCCCCCCCAAATTACTCTGCCCAACAAAAAGCAGGAAGCAGTCTGGGCAGAACTACACCCAAATTCCCAAATATTGTTTATAAATGTTTGTTTATATTTAGAGGGGGATATGCTATAGAGATTTGCATTGGTATAGATCTTGGTTTATTGATACAAATTTAAGATCAATATATTTCTGCTCTTGAATAAGGTATTGTTTGTACAGCTCATTTAAAAATGTAATGAATAAGAAATACAGTTGATAGATACTCATCTATAATAATCAAGCTTGTATCATGTTAGTTATTTTTCAAACCTTTCAAAGACTACAGAATATGGTATTTAAAATATTTTAAGAACTTATCACTTTTCATGACAGTGATACACATCTGCTCCTGGCAGTACCAATCTACTTCAAGAGGATGATGGGCATTGAAGAGGCTCCTCATGGAGTTTGCCAGCCATTTGGGCAAAAACTGCTCTTGCCTGGACTGCTTGACTGGACTTGCAGAACCCATAGCAAAATGACTGCTGAAGCTGCCTGAAGAAGGTAAGACAGCCCTTTGGGGATTCTGCTTCATAAAAGAGTCTGCCAGGCATTCTGCAGGACACAGAAGAAAGTGACTGACAAACTGCCAATATAGGTGGAACTTTCTTTGAAATTTCCTGCTTCATGCATGGAAAAGTCTCCTAGATGCCATGGGCCTGTAGACTGAAGATGGATGTCCCAACATTACAGAAGAACTTTGGGTGACTGTCCAAGCATCGAGATGTCTCTGTCAATTCTAGAGTTTTAGAAGTTGCTTACAATGCACTTCCTGCTTACTTAGGTAATATTATATCCTGGAGTCTTTGATGGAGTTGAAGCATAGAGAGTTATAGCTTTCCTTAGTTATGATAAAAGATAAAGTAGATATAAATATTCTAACTGTAATTCTTGCTTGATACCTGTTTTGTTATATGTAATTTTACTATGTTAAAGTTAAAACCTTCATTTTTATTTAAACAGAAAAGGGAAAATTGTGTAGGAAGTTCTTCTTTGTTTTGCTTTTATTGGTTAATGAATAAAGCTGTTTTGGCCAGTGACTTAGCAAAATAGAGCAAGGCAGAAGTTCCAAGCATATAGAGGAGGAGAGCCTAGACAGATTAAGCAAAGACGCTATAGAGCCACTAGAGGAGAAAGATGTGAGTTGTTAGCTGGAACCTTGCCGGTAGGCCACAAGCCTAATGGTAAAATATAAAATAATAGAGGCAGTGATTTAAATAATATAGTTTCTGTGTGATTATTCGAGTCAGGGTGGCCAGGAGACGAACTAGCAGCCTCTGCCAACACTCTGCTTGTAACTGATGCCTTGTGTAGCTCATCTTCCCCATGTGCAGGTCCTGAGCAAAACCCGCCAGACAGCTAAAAGTTGCAGAACATTATCCTCCCTTGGGCTCCGGGCAATGCCAGTGTAATTAGTGTAATTTCATCATAAGAGGAGTGGGATTAATCTGGAAACTGGGAAAGTTTGACCACACAATCACATGACAGAAACAACACCCCTCTGTGGGAGTAGAGGTGTTAAGAGACACCAGAAACCCCACAGGAGTGGGGAAGTCACCCCATAGACAGGAGGAAAAACAGAGGCCAGGCCTGGCTGCCTAGCTCTGGCCCCTCTGGGATCCCTCTGACCTTCAAAATTGAGGTTGGCCCCACTCTGCAGAAGGACAGCAGCTGCCCGAGTCAGCCCCAGCTCAGCCATCTTCAGCAAAGCGTTGCTCACACCTTCCTGGTAGAACGGAGAGTGGGCCTTCTGCTCCAGCAGCTCGGTGAGGCCCAGGATGCGGCTTTCCTCAGCGGCAGCGTGACTGCACATCGGAGGCAAAGCAGATGGGGTGGGGGACGCTTGGGTACCAGGCACTCTACCCTGTGTGCCCCGCCACAATCACCCTCAAAAACTGCTCATGCTCCGTGAGGCAGGAGGTTTTCTTGGTCACAAGTCTGAAATAGGTTTCGGTCATCCCTCGACTCGGTACCAAAGGGCTGGCTCTGTCCAGCTCTCTCTCACACCACCCTGGAAGTGGCCCCAAACCCTTTCTCGTCGACACCACCTACTTGGGCCTGGGGACTGCTCCACACCGTGCACCCAGCTCTGAAAACGGCCCCGCCACCTCCAGCTTCAGAGCCACCCTCTCCCCACAATGCTCACCACTCGTCCTTCCCTAATCTCACCCACCAGACCTCTTGCAACAGGTTGGCTCCAAGATTCGACCAACGCCCGGATACAAAAAGCTTATCTGGGTCAGCCCTCCGAAATACGCTAGGCCCCGCCAAGGGAGGGCGGCAGCGCCTTGATGTGCAGCCGCCAGCCCTGCCTCGGAGTTCTAGAAAAGTCTCGCACTGTATTTACAGAGGAGGCATCAGTGGAAAGAGCTGATGTGGTGTAAAAACCCGGTGAGACTGACAGTGTCTGCAATTCCAGCTCGCTGCTCTCCCAATGCCCCTCCTCTGCCCCACCCCACCCCACCCCCTGCATCCCACACCACACTGCTGGTCTGGATGCTCGCCTGTCGCAGTGCTCCCAATACCCGGGGAGCCCTGCACAGGGCACAAGAACCACACCGGCTTCCTCCCCCAGACGCTCTCAGAGGCCTGCTGTCTGCAGAAAGCGCGCTCGGTCAGTCAGCTCGTCTCCACCCCGCATCCGTGCACAGGGAGCAGCGCCGAGGCCCGGGTCCTCTGCCCTGCAGGACGCTGCGGGCGCAACTCGGGCTGGAGCTCGCGCTCGGAGTCACGCAACTCCCGCCGCGACAATCACAGGAGACCGTAGCCACTCACTCGTCCAGGGGCTCCTGCCGCTCCAGGTCTTGGATGCCCAAGGCGCCCAGGATGGCGTCCACCAGGGGCTGGTACTCGAAGATGATCCTGCGGAAACCGTGCAGGAACGGCATGGCGACGACTGCGCGTCCCGACTCCCACACGCCACCTCCTCCCGATCTACCGGTTCAGACCCCGCGCCGGTGCCCAGCCCTCCTCCCAGGCCGCGGTTCCGCACCGGAAGTGACCCTACCACTTCTACTTCCGATCCGCGCGGGCCTGTGAGGGCGCACGTGCGGCCACAGTGCCCCCTGCTGCCCGGGAGGACCTCGTGGCGCGCTTCCCAGCCCCGGCTCCGCCCCACCCTACGATCCCCCACGTGACCGTTAGAGGGCGTCTGAGCTCCGCTGGGGTCCGTGACCTCTTCCGCCGAGGTGACTCAGACCCTGTTCCTAGCCAGAACACTGCTCCCTGCAGCCACGCCCTAAGGAAGAGCTGCAACCACCTCAGTCTCCACGCTGCATGCAGGCTGCGTGGCGCGATGAGGACCCTGCACTCGACTCTTCCCCACAGACACTAGGGACAATTCTTTATTCTCTGTCCCTTGCCCCCTGGCCAAACAACCAGCCTACTTTTGCCAGCTCTCGCTGGAGAGAATCAATGAACCTTCAAGTGCTGGTCTGTAAAATGACATAACCTCACCTGCCTAGGGTCCTGGACCCTGAGCTGGGAGGTGGAGATGTAGCCGGAACGGACTGTACAGGGACCAGGCGGCTTCCCCACTTCACGAATTGGAGCGGCTGCAACTTTGACTCCTGCAGCCAGGCCCTGATGACTCTAGAAGGGTAGTTATGGGGAGGTGTCAGTGTTCCTGACGTTGCAGTATGCCATGGCTCCAACCCCGAATTGGGGTCTGTGGTCTTTCTGCTTGGCACCTGCTATCTGCCACAGGGCAGGAATTGGCCAACTGGGAACAAAGTTTCTTGTTTGTTTTTAAGACAGGAGCTCGTGTAGCCCAGATGGCCTTGAACTCACAGAGTAGCTGAAGCTGGTCTTGTATTCCGAACTATCTTGCCTCCTCCTCCCAAGTGTTGGTATCTCAGACTTGGTTCTAGGATGCCCCAGAACACCAAGTGGGCATTCAAGTCTCTTATCCAGAATGATGTAGCATCTCTGTAGGTGTTACACCATTCCTGTGGGGCACCAAATCAGCTCTGACAGACTCTGCTCCCGACAGTGTAAGTGCCAGGTCGGTGATTATTTACTGGGTTGTTCGGGGAATAACAGCCAACAAACAACAACAACAAAACCTGTACCGGGGGCTGGAGAGTTGGCTCGGCAATTAAGGGCACTGGCTGCCCTTGCAGAGGACCAAGGTTTTGTTTCCAGCCAGCTAGGGCTACATAGTAGGATCCTATCTCAAAAAAGGGGGTGGGGGTGGCTAGAGAGATGGCTCAGCAGTTATGGACCCGGGTTCAATTCCCAGCACCCATGTAGTGGCTCACAGCCATCTGTCTGTTACTCTGATTCCATCTTCTGGACTCTGTGGGCACCAGGCACGAAAGCTGTGCACAGACATGCATGCAGGCAAAACATCCATACATGTGAAAAACCAGAGATGCATTTGGGGGGTGGGGGTTGGCTCAGTTGATAGGCTGCTTAGGTGATGCATGGAGCCTTGGGTTCCACACCCAACACCGTGCAGACTGGACATCGTGGCTCCCTGCTTCGGATCTGTGCCTTTGGTCCAATCACCCCTTTCTTCCTCAGCAGCTCCAGCTCTTGGATTTGGGGCTGCCCTGATCCAGAGTGGCTTCAGTATGCCCTCATGACATCTTCGAGACCCTTCTTCCACATAAGGTCACTTGAAGGTCCCCAGGAGTGTCAGAAGAACTCAGAGGACAGATTACAACCCCTCTGGTCCTGGCCTCAATATCTTCATCTACAACTTGACACTCGCCTGTCTCTCAAAGTCCTAGCTCCAATCAAAGGCATCTTGATGTCACTAGTGGCTGACAGATAGGGTAGAGCAACAAGGACTGGGCCAGCGAAATGGCTCAGAGAGTGGAGGCTTGCCACCAAGCCTCATGACCCGAGTGTGGTCTCTGGGACCCTCATGGCAGAGGGGGAGAACAGACTTCTACAGGTTGTCCTTGACTTCTACCCACCCTGTGGCACACATGAACAAAGATCCTATTAAATAAATAACACTATACTCTTTCGTGAGCGGGAATCTGGCTCAGAGAGGTTCCAGAGATTGCCAAGTGAAGAACAGCTGGCTAGAGACTTCCCCTGTCTGCACACCGTCCTCCAGGGGCTCAGAGTCCCTCTAGCCTCTCTACCCCTGAGCCCTAAGAGGTCCAGACTTGCAGGAGGGAGAAACTGACCTTTGTCCCTTCACAGCCCTTAGGCATCACACGGTGGAGCCAGGCTCCACTGCTGGCCAGTCACCCAGGCTCCTGTCTTCAGAAAGTCCTATGCCCCTTGACCCCTCCTGTCAGCAAGGGCAATCCCGTTTCCTCCATCTGCCTCCCATTAACGCTGTCACTTCACTCACAGCCCCTCCTTTCAGCTCTGACCCTTCTCTCTCTTTCCCTCACCTCTGCCCCTCCCTCTCTGCCTGGCCAGACAAGCCCCATCCTGCCACCTAGCTCCAGAACTCCTCAGCTCAATGAGTGACAAACACAACGCTCAGACCCTAGAAAGGTCTGTGCCCCGTTCTTACTTCCTCAGGGAGTGTAGGGGTTACACTGAATAATGTTCATATAACCTTAATATATAATAAAGAACTTTCAAAAATCAATAAATCAGTAAAAATGACCTACAGGATATAGACATAGGACATGCATAGGTGGACACAGGCAGAGTCAACAAGCACAAGGAGTGACCAGCCTCTCTAGCTGGCCATCCATAGTGACAACAACCAATGCCACACCTTTAATCTCAGCACTCAGGAGACAGAGACAAGTGGACGTTCTCTGTGAGTTCAAACTCATCCTGATCTACATATCGAGTCCCAGGCCAGCCAGAACAGCCTAATGAGACTCAGTCTAAAAACCAAAAAAAAAAAAATTATTTTTAATGTCTAAAAACCATTATGTGTGTGCATGCGTGTGCCCATGTATGTGCACACTCTTTTTTTTTTTAAAGATTTATTTATTATGTATACAACATTCTGCCTCCATGTATGCCCGCATGCCAGAAGAGGGCGCTAGATCTCGTTACAGATGGTTGTGAGCCATCACGTGGTTGCTGGGAATTGAACTCAGAAGCTCTGGAAGAACAGACAGTGCTCTTAACCACTGAGCCATCTCTCCAGCTCCATGTGCACACTCTTGAATGCCTGCTCATACAGACATCGGCAGACAGCCTTAGGGTTTCTTTTTTTGTTTGTTTGTTTGTTTTTGTTTTTGTTTTTCGAGACAGGGTTTCTCTGTGGCTTTGGAGCCTGTCCTGGAACTAGCTCTTGTAGACCAGGCTGGTCTCGAACTCACAGAGATCTGCCTGCCTCTGCCTCCCGAGTGCTGGGATTAAAGGCGTGCACCACCATCGCCCGGCTGTCTTAGGGTTTCTATGGCTATGAAGAAATACCATGGCCATGGCAACTTTTATAAAGGAAAGCATTTAATTAGGGCCGGCTTATAGTTCACCGGTTTAGTCCATTATCATCACGGCAGGAAGCATGGCAGCGCATGGCAGACCTGGTGCTGGAGTTCTGGATCTTCAGACAGCAGGAATAGATTTGAGTCACAGTGGAACTAGCTTGAGCGTCTGAGACCTCAAAGCCCGCCCCTAGTAACACATTTCCTCCAAGACCAGACCTCTTACAACAAGGCCACACCTCCTAACACTGCCGCTCCTTCCTGACCAAGCGTTCAAACACATGAATCTGTGGGGGCATTTCTGTTCCAATCACCACAGTCCTGCTAGAGACTTGAAGTTGACATATGCAGAAGCTAAGGAACAGCCCTTGTGTATCCCTACATCTGAGGCTGAAGGTCAATCCTACATTGTCTAGACCTTGCTCCTTTTCCAGACCTCATCGAGTGACCCCAGTGCTCCTGAGCTCTGTGTTCTGGACCTGCAAGCCGGGGGTGATACAATCCTCAGTATTGGAAGGTGCCCAGGGCTTCCATAGGGTGACAGAAAGGCCTTCGGTGGAGAGTGGACTGCTCCCTCATCTGTCCTTGAGAAGACACCCACCTCTGGGGCTGGAGAGACGGCTCAGCGGTGGGGAGCACTCGCTGCTCTTTCAGAGGTTCTGAGTTCAAATCCCAGCACCCACATGGCAGCTCACAACTGTCTGTAATTCCAGTTCCAGGGACCCAACATCCATGGCAAAATACCAATGCACATAAAATAAAGATAAATTAAAAAAAAAAAAGACACCTACCCACCTCTACGGATACACACACACACATATACACATACACACTGTGTGTGTCACAGCCCAGGAGATAAGAGACTCCGAGAGAGGTGACCTCTGCAGGTTTAGAAGGTGAGGGGCCAGGCTGGGATGTAAGCATAGAACCTGGATTTACTTCCTTGGAGGCCACTTTCCATCCTGGCTTCATCTCTCTGTCCTGTTTCCCTCACACAAGTGTGCTTTTGGGTGTTCACACTCCTTCACCGGTTCTCACACACAGACATTTGCTCTTATGTCTGGTCAGACTCAATCATGGGCATGTGCACTATCTCTTACACACAGACACACTGGTACATGGGAATATTCATACTCCCGCTCATATTCAGTCTCTTATGCACACACACACGCGCACACACACATGTGCACTGGCTCACTCTCTCAGACACAATATTTAATTCACTTCCTCTCATTGGTGCTCCCTCACCTGTGTCTGGGAAGGGCAGCTGCCAGGACAGGTGGCGCCTTGGCCCCATCCCAAGTCCATCAGACCTCTCACAGGAGGCTGGTCCTTAGCCAGCTGTGCCCCTTAGAAGGCCCTGAGTGGGAAACGGGCAAAGGCCCCTCCCTCTCTTTCCACCCTTCTTTCCCTCCACACCCTTCCTTGGGGATTTAGTAGCCTTTCTTTCCTTCAAGTGAAGTATTTGAAAGCCATAACTGCCGCTATAGGACTGTTCCATCATGGCAGAGAGGTCCGGCTTCATTCTTTAAGCCTGTCTGGGGCCTGAGGCACGAGCAGATGAGCTCGGCGCTGAAGTGCTGTAATGGCTCACACCCTCTGACAACCCCTTTCTGTCCCTTCTGCCTCCCCACACTTATGACCCCGTGCGCCACTGACCAGCAGGTCCAGCTCATTTGGCCCTGTTCAGCTCCAGTCCCAATGCAGGAGACAGAGGGTTCTAATTTATAAGTTCCCTCTGTGGGCTCATAGGGGAAAATGACACACTGGGTGCTAAACGAGAAGAGATTTCCTACCCTTCTCCTGGGACATCTGTCCAGAGCCTTTCTCTAAGGTGAGACCCCAATCCAGCTTCAACTGCTCAGCCCTCCAGTCCCTGTAAAGAGCCTGTGGTTCTGGGTCGTGGCTTGGAGCTCTGAGGGCCACTTCTGGCTGAGCTGACCCAGGCTCCGCTCCCAGTGGGCAGTCTGGGGCTGCAATGTGCACACTGAGAGGGAGCCCCATGGCCTCTTCCTCATCCCCAGACACATCACAGGCTCTGAGCGCCCCAACTGCTCCAACATCAGCTGTATCCCTAGGGGCCCAGAAACCCAGGAGAACAGGAGGTGACATGCATAGAGTCACAGGGTCCCTGGCCAGGGAAGAGCAAGGATTCTGAGCTGGGGATTTCCCTAGCCTTTGCTCAGCCCGAAGGCCTATCTGTCCAAGCAATGCATGAACTGGGTGATTGAATAGTATCTTCCCCACTCCAGAATCCAGGGGTGTCTTCAGGGTCTGTCAGACAAGGGTGCTGACTGACTTCCAGCCCATGTGTGGGAAACATGGCCCAGCCTGGCCCATCCAAATAGCAAGTCACATCCACCTCTGCGTGACTGTAGCTATCTGTGCTTTGGTCAGACTGCCCAGAGAGCTGGAAGGTATGCCCAGGACTCTGAGGTTTGCCCCACTGCTGGCAGATGAGTAGGCCCAGAGTTCCGGCCCCAATGGTTCCACTGGTGCCTACTTGGCCTCAAGCCCTGGCATCCCCGGGGGCAGGGGGGCCCGGTAGTGATGGTGGTACAGAGCTCAGGAGAGAGGCCTGCTGGCACCCTCTGGCTGCTCAACAAAGCCTGACCTGACCTGGCCTGCCAAGAGCCAGCAAGAGGGGGAAAGGAAGAATGGGCAGGAGCTGGGGTTAGGGGCATTTGCTCCTGGGAAGATCAGTCCTTTGTACCCTGCCCTGTTGGCAAGCTGACTCAGGGCAGGAAGGACCCGTCGCCATCCGTCAGGGAGACAGAGTGGGCCCATGGCTGCCAGCGGAGTGAGCTGGGAAATCTGATCATTAAGAACCTCTCCTGGCTGTCTGGGGAACTTAATTAAATTGCCGGAGAGGGTTGGGAGAGGGCCACATCTGGAACCAATATGTAGCCTGCTGTTTTCCCTCTTCCCTTGGAGTGAGCTGCCTCCTTAGGCACATGGGGAAGCAGAGAGGCAGGCTGGCAGGGATTGGAACCCAAGCCCACAATGACACTATGATGGAGACACTTATTGACAAGGGTCAGAGAGCCTCGAAGGTGCCGAGGTGGGAAGGAGAGAGTGGTATGGCCAGGAACGCTTTGGGTTTGGTTGTAGTCAGGAGTTGCTAAGTCTGGGCTTGAGAGTGTGGCTCAGTAGGAAGAACACTTACCAAGCATGTGTGAGGCCCTACGTTCAGTCGTCAGCAATGCATAAAACCTGGTTATGGTGGTGTCTGCCTGTAACCCCAGCCCTTGGGAGGTGGAGACAAAAGGACCAGTTCAAGGCCAGCCTGGGCTACAGGAGACCTTAGGAGAAAAACCCAAACAAACAAATAACAAAAAGAAAAACCCATATCTATTTTACAGGTGGGAAGACCAAGTCCCATAGAATTCCAGAAATCAATAGACCTTGGCACCAGTCCCGTGCACAGCCAGTATTTGCCAGACACTTGCCCTGGCTGACACAAGGTGACACTCAGGTGTAGATTTTGTCATTCCTCTGCTATAGGGACAGAGGGAAGCAAGCTGTGATGGAACTGGGGCTGGCTCTATGGATCTGATCCTGGGTCTGTCTGGATACTGTCTAGCTGAGCTCCCTGGGCCACTTCAATCGGAATGACTTCATTTAGTAGTTATTTCATGCTGGCTGGTGCTGGGCATGGGGCTCTACTCTAGGGAGTCTACAATGTATCCAGCAGGCAGTTGGCAAGAGCCAGACGGCTGGGGCTGAGGCTGTCCGGAATGTGGGCAGGAATCCACGTCTAGGGTGAACCCAAGTAACAGGGTCTCTCTCTGTCCTGTGGAGCCAGAAGGCCCAGTGCAGGTCAGTCCTCTGGAGGACAGGAATGGGTGTGTAGTTGGCCAGTCTTGACTCCTGAGGCTATTCCACAATGGCCTAGGCCTCTGTTGCAGCCAGTTTCTACAGCAATCCAGCCTTACTTGCCAGTTGCCTCCCAGATCCGAGGCCCACAGGCCCCAGTCAGTTCTCCTGTTCTCTAGGCAGGGCGGTGAGGGAGAACACATTCCCAGCCTCCTGGCGGGACGCTGTCTCTGGGGTAAGCTTTGCTCCCCTCAAACCCAACACAGCTCTTAAAGGCCAGCTCTTTCTGTGTGACCTCCTTCAAATCAGCGTGGTTCCCTGCAGAGGCTCTGTCGTCAGAGGAGCACCCACGCGGGACAGCTGGGGCCCTGACTTCCACATGCCAGAGAGGCTCAAACCCAGCACCTCTACTCTGCCTGGTTACTGCCCCACACTGTTATGGCTGCTCCGCCCCCAGCAGGCAGAGGGCGGAGCTTGTGCATGTCCAGTGCCTCGGGTGTATAAGGATGAGTTACATACCTATACATCCCCGAGAGATTTGGAAAGGTCACTTGAGCTCTCTGGTGCAGTGGGGAAAGTAAGGCACAGCAAGACAAAGACTACGGCAAAGAAAAAGAAAAAAACTGCCTGTAGCTTCTGCTTGGGGGCAAGTAGAGCCTGCTGGCGCTCTGTGGGGCTGTCCCACGCTAACCCTCCCAGCTAGTTGCCCCTCCACCTAGTCCCCTTCGCTGCTTATACCCCTCACCTTTTGTCTCCTCGGTTTTCCTTTAGTACAGGCTCAGAGGTTCCTCTGTACGCACGCGCCTGTCCCCGGCAGCTCTAGAAGGCTTTCGGTGGGACTTTGTGGCACACACCCTAGGTCTCAGCAAGGGGAGGCAGAAACAGGCCAAACTCTTTATGAGTTAGAGGCGTGTTCTACATAGTGAGGCCCTGTCTCAAAATAAGCAAACACAAACAACAAAATCCCGTTGATGGTTACTGAACCCGGGATTTAGAGACTTTTGAGAGTGCCAGGGGAAGGGGGCAGAAAGCAGCTGGTACCGGACAGTGGATACACACCACAGGGCAGATCAGACCAGCCGCGGCCACAGCTCCATATAACACAGCTCTCTCTCTCAGAGAGATTCTCAGCAGAGGAAGAAGTGGACTCTGGGAAGTCAGCAGCAGTCCAGGGGCCAAGGAGCTCCCGGCAAGATTCCACTTGACTTCAGAGCTGCCAAAGCACGCATGCGCTGAGCTGTGTTTCCTCCTGGAAGAGGAGGGACCCCTTTTGGAATCTGGAATCTGGGGGGACAGGGTTGAGTATTGAAGGCCATAGGCAGGAAGAGTGGGGAAAGGGAAGGTGGGGAACCGGTAGGGAGGATTGTGGGTGATCAGATGGGGGTGTGTTTGGGTATTCAGAAAGCAGTTGCCAAAGCCTGCTCAAGATTCTCCAGGAGGAGCCGGGCGGTGGTGGTACACACCTTTAATCCCAGCACTGGGAAAGCAGAGGCAGAGGCAGGCGGATCTCCGTGAGTTCGAGGCCAGCCTGGTCTACAAGAGCTAGTTCCAGGACAGGAAGGGCTGTTACACAGAGAAACCCTGTCTCAGAAAAAGAAAAAAAAAATCCCCAGGAAGGGCCCAAGGCAGTGGCCCTACCGCAGGCCGCCACATGGACCCTTGAAACAAAGAAGTCGGAGACCTCACCCCCTCCTGTCCCCCATCCTGACAAGGTGATGATGTACAGAGTTTTAAATAAACCGTTCTCACTAACCACTCATTATCCACTGGGAGAAAAATGATGCCTTCCCCACGAAGAGGAGGAAAAGGAGGAGGAAGAGGAAAAGGAAATTTCATTATTACAGATTGTTTTATTTTAAAAGTCCTCAGGCTTCGATTCTTCGCAAAGACCAAGGGAGGGATTTGAGGCTGGGTCTTTCCTCAATGGTTTACTGCCGAAAGAGAGAGAGAGAGAGAGAGAGAGAGAGAGAGAGAGAGAGAGAGAGAGAGAGAGAGAGAGAAATTCAAGGCTCCCCACAGAAGGGCGTGTTAATCTGCACGCCTCAAGAAACTTAAGCGGACCACTAAATCCGGGGGAAGGAAAGCTGGAAGGGGCCTCCCCTCCGTCTTTTTACCCGTTTCCCCCCACTTTAGAACTCTGTTTTCTTTGATCGTAAAACTAGTCATATTTCACCCCCGCCCCAATATCAGCAATCAACTAAGGAAGTGGGAGCCCGCAGGGAGTTTCCCCGCAGATTAGACCCTTGGCTTAATTATTTAGCGCCTGCCTGGATGGGGTAGGCGGGGACCGCCCCTCCTGGCAAGGGTTCAGGAGTAAGCTATAAACGAGAGGAACGATTATAGCCCCAATTAGCTGGGAGCCTTGTCTGCAGCTTTGGGCCCCGCCCAGGCCTCTCTGCACCCCAACTCGGTTCCTTGTGCACTGCAGGGCCTCCCTCCCAGACCCTGCCTCCCCCGACTGCGAGAGTAATCACAGCAAGATGTTGCTGCGCCCAGGAGAGATCAGGGCAGCGCCCCAGGGCATCAGGGAGGTCCTGGGCACCCCCAGCCTTGTCTGTGCCTCACCGCTTAGGGGCTCCCTTCTTCTGATTTCTGATTTGCCAGAGGAAGAGGCAGGAGTTTGAGCTGAGGTGGGGGTAAGTCCCAAACTTGGCGCATTCAAGTGTGCACAATCACCGTGAGTCCTGAGGGTGACAGCCTCATTGGGAAAACACCTTTATAGGACTGGAGTGGTTGAGTCCAGCAGCGGTTAGTCCCAGGCTTAGGCGGGACTTGGGCACTAGGGTTTGTGTCCTCGTGCCCACCTAAGATTTATCAGAATGTAGTGGGTGCTCACTATAGCACTGTGGGATGAGTCACCTGGGTATTTTTCTTTTTCCTTCCTTCTCTTCCTTCTTTCTCTCCTTCCTTCTTCCCTCCCTTCCTCCTTCCCTTCTCCCTCCCACCCTCCTTCTCTGTCTCCTTTCTTCCATCCTCCCTTCTTCCTTCCTTCCTTCCTTCCTTCCTTCCTTCCTTCCTTCCTTCCTTCCTTCCAAAAAGACAGACTTACTGTAATATGTCCCATCATTGACTTTAGGATTTCCAGTAGTCAAGACAGAAAGGGAAATACAATGACTTTCACTATTTGGTTGTTTTATTTATTCATTTATTCTTAAAGATAATTCTCCAAGAAGAAAACATATATTTCCACCCTGAAATTCCCATAGAACCTCCTGGCCTGCTAGCTAGGAGCCCGGCAAAGCACAGGGGGTCCAAGTTTAAGCCTGTGTCTCCGAGCCCGTGTCTCCGAGCCTTTGTTTCTGAGCCTGTGTCTCTGAGCCTGTGTTTCTGAGCCCGTGTCTCCTTGCCTGTGTCTCCTTGCCTGTGTCTCCGAGCCTGTGTCTCCATCCCTTACAGGTTCTGAGGAGGCTGGGAGTGGATGAGCCTCCTGAGGTTTCCTGGCTTAGAGTAAGGTCCATTACGGTTGAGCCCCTGTGATCATGAGTGTATCTTCATCTTTGAATCTGTTCAGGAAGGACAGCTGTCCGTAGTGTCATGGAGAATGGCCCATAGATCCCAGTCAACAGATGGTCAAGTCCCTTCTGCCAGTAGGATCACACATGCTTATAACTCTGCATAGCCTGCCCTCTGCCAGCCTCTAGGTTACAATGGGTCCCCAGAGCAACACAGACATTGAGTAAAGTCCCATACAGTATTGCTTAGGTCTAATAATGGAAAAACATCTGTACATGTTCAACACTACTCTATTGATTTTTAAATTTAATTGTTTTGCAACAGAGTCTTGCTATATGTATCCTAGGCTGGTCTTGAATTCAAGATCCTCCTGCCTCTGCCTCCCAAGTGCTGGGATCACAGGTGTGTACCACCATATTGCTATACAGATATAATGTCTATCTATCTGTCTGTCTGTCTATCTCTATCATATATGCATATCATCTATGTTTGTATCTATCTATAATCCATCATCTATGTATGTATGTATATATGTATCTATCATCTATGAATGTATGTATGTGTCTATCTATCTATCTATCTATCTATCTATCTATCTATCTATCTATCTATCTGTCTATCTATCTATGAGCTGGAGATATAGCTCAGGTGGTAAAGTACTTATTTAACAAAGCCTTGGGTTCCATCCTGAGCACCCATCACTCAGCCTGGTGGAGCATACCTGTAATCCTAGCACTCGGGAAGTGGAAGCAGAAGACGAGACAGTCCAGGTTCTTTGGCTACATAGCAAGTTGCAAGCCATTCCAGCATATGTGAGTCCCTCTACCCATGTGTGTATCTTTTCGATTCCCATTGATCGACTCCAGGGGGGAGTGTGCTGTAGCTAAGGAGAGAGCTGACTAAACTAACTGAGCCCTGGCCATGAACTCAGAGGTTCTCACTGAAGCCAGGGATCCTCCAGAAATCCTCATGAGGGAAACTGAGGCTCCGAAAGCTCGGGGCAGTGAGCTGATAGAAACAGAAGCATTTTGCCCACTCAGCTGCGCTCTTGTCTCACAGGGAAGACCAGAGTTCAGCTGGCCCAGAGTGCCCTGCTGTGATCCCAGCCTGACACAATATTTACAGAGCGTCCCGATCTGTCACGGTCATGCCTGGGCACCTCAGAGTCACGTCTCTGTAGTGTTTGGGACTCCCCAGATGAGCAGAAGGAAGCAGGATTCCTTGTGGGAGCTGCTGGGAGCTCTCCATGCTCAGTGCTCTCCCATATGTCAGGCTGTTGAGTGTCACCAGGTGGCCAAGATCTACAGGACCCACCTGGGACTTCCTCCATTCCCTATCTGCGAATGGAGTCTGGTCTTTGAATGATTGACAGTCAAGTGTCGTGAGGTGCTGTCTTGAAGAATGAGACAAATTAGCTCACAGAGACACAGACCCACGTTCTTTCTCCTCTCCTTTTGCATGACTGGTGACAGGAGGCAGAATCCAGCCCGTGCTGCAAGCGAGCTCCTGCTGAGACCCAGGCCCAGCTTGATTTCCGAACAACGCATGCGTGATATCCTGTGGTTCTGACGACAGGAACAGAAAGCTCAGTGAAGTACTCACGGGACACACCCGAGGGTCTTTCTGGAGACAAGTGAGTGTCCTTGTCTTCTCCCCCTTTTGCAGGCCTCCACAGTCCATATGCAAAGCTGGGGGTGGCCACATTGACAGTCCTCTTCCATTTGGGGGGACCTCTGTGATTGCATTCATCCCAGATGGATCGTCTAGCTCCATCTCCCCAGCTCAAGAGCACCTGGTTAGCAGCTCTAGTCCGGCTCCTGCCTGAATTCCTCGATGACACATCCACAGAAATTACGCTGTCAGCACTTCTGGGAGCCCATTCCCTGTCTATCACACCCAGATGTCTTATCTCTAGGCATCTTTTCCTTGCATGGACACAGAGCAATAGGGGGTGGTAATATGCTGCTAGGCTCTCAGTTAAAGTTATGGTTGAGGGGACTGGTGCGATGGCTCAGCCGTTAAGAGAACTGGCTGCTTTTGCAGGGGGCCTGGGTTCAAGTCCTAGCATCTACACAGTGACTCACAGTTCCGGGGGATTCCAGTCTTTTCTGGCCATAGGCACCATATGGTGCATATGCATGTAAACAGGCAAAACACTCATACACATAAAATAATAAAATAATTTAAAAAATTATAACTGGGGAGGCTCAGGAATGGCTCAGTGAGTAAATGTGCCTTTTGTTCAAGCCTAACAACTTTAGTTCAAATCCCCAGCTCCTACATAAAAGCTGAGATATGATCAGGCTGGCCCCTGAAACCTCAGGGCTGTGAGGAGCAGGGATAAAAGGGTTTTCAAGGGAATAAGGTGCCTGACACCCTCCTCTAGCTTGCAAATTATGCACCGGCACACACTCAGACACACTCAGACACGCACATCATACACACAAAAGTGTGATATATAGATACTTATGTGATATGTAGAGAAATGACTGAGCAGTTAAGAGAATTTGGTTCACCTAGGCAGTAGTGGTGCATGCCTTTAATCCCAGCACTGAGGAGGCAAGGCAGGAGAATCTCTGTGAGTTCAAGACCAGCCTGATCTACAGAGTAAGTTCCAGGACAGGCTCCAAAGCTACAGAGAAACCCTGTCTCAAACCACCCAATATGTGTGTGTGTGTGTGTGTGTGTATGTGTGTGTGTGTGTGTGTGACAGATGCCAGGGATAGTGGTGTGCATCTGTAATTCTGTCACTCAGGATGTTGAGGGAGGATCTAGAGTTCAAGAATGCCCCAGGCAGTACACAGTGAGAACCTGTCTCAGAAAAAAAAAAAAGTAAGTAAGACTGAAGATATAGAGAGAGGTCTGGAAAACAGATCAATTTTTATGACATCTATAACAATGTCCCTCTACTTGGTTAGATGTATAGACACCAACGTTTTTGGTCATTCCTTGTAGTAATAAGAGCGGCGGGGCTGCGTCCCCGGCACCCAGCCGCCCACATGGCTAGCTTATGCCCCAAAATAATTACACGGAAACTGTATTCTTTTAAATACTGCCTGGCCCATTAGTTCCAGCCTCTTATTGGCTAGCTCTTACATATTGATCTAACCCATTTCTAATATTCTGTGTAGCACCATGAGCTGGCTTACCAGGAAAGATCTTAACCTGCGTCTGTCTGGAGTGGGAGAATCATGGCGACTCACTGACTCGACTTCTTTCTCCCAGCATTCTGTTCTGTCTACTCCACCCACCTAAGGGTTGGCCTATCAAATGGGCCTAGGCAGTTTCTTTATTAATTAACCAATGAAAGCAACAGATTATAAAGAAATCACTCCCACATCAATTCCTATTTGTGGTGTTTTGATAAGAAGGACCTCCCCCCTCCCCCCCCCCCCCCCGCCCCATAGGTTCCTTCTTAGTCCCCAGGGAGTGGCACTATTTGAAAGGACTAAATGGATTAGGAGGTGTGACCTTGTTGGAGGAAGTGTGTCACTGGGGTGGGCTCTGAGGGTTCAAAAGCCCATGCCAAGCCCAGAGTCTTCCTCTCAGCCTGCAGATCAGGATGTAGCTCTCAACTACTGCTCCAGTGCCTGCCCGTCTGCCACCGTGCTCCCTACTGTGACAATAATGGGCTAGATGCCTGAAACTGCAAGCAAGCCCCCAATTGAATACTTTCTTTCACAAGAGCTGCTTTGCTTATGGTACAACAGTAACTAGGACGATTTTTCTTGTCTTATTACTTTTTCTAGGTCTTCAACTCAATGTTAAATAAATTGACTCTCTCTAATCCCCCTTTGTTAAATTAATTTCTTATGTGAGACAGGGTCTCAGTGTATACTCCAAGTTGGCCTGGAACTTTCTATATAGCTCAGACTGGTCTTACACTCACAATCCCCCTGCCTCAGCGTCCCAAGGACTGGGATTACAGACACACATCACCATTGTCTGACTAAGTCAACTTTAAAACTATTTAAAGTCGGGCCTGGATGGGCTCAGCCCTGGTTTCAATTTCCAGCACCCACATGGTGGTTTACAGGCCACCACACCTCCAGTTGAGTAGATACAATACTCTCTCCTGGCCTCTGATGGCACTAGGCACCTTCATAGATAAATTCAAGCAAAACACACACACACACACATATAAAGTAAGTAAATCTAAAAAAATAAAATAAAGATTTAAAGTATTAAGTGTTGACCGTTATGTGGCAGGCCTCTTTGGGAATAAGGCAATAGTGTGACTTTAATTCTCTTAATTTAACTTAAACTTTTAAAAATCTCAGTAATGGAGCTAGAGAGATTGCCCAGCAGGTAAAGCATTTACTGCCAAGTCTGTACCTGAATTCCATCCCTGGAACCCACACAGTAGAGGGAAAGAACTGATTCATGAAAGTTCTCCAACTTCCACGTGTGTGTGCACACAGAGAGTACATCAAAAGTCTCTGACTTCCGTGTGTGTGTGTGTGTGTGTGTGCGCGCGCGCACACACACACGAGCACGTGCATGCGCACATAGAATACATCGAAAGTCCTATGACTTCCACGTGTATGTGTGCACACATAGAATACATCAAAAGTCCTCCGACTTCCACGTGTATGTGTGCACACACAGAGTACATCAAAAGTCCTCTGATCTGCGTGTGTGCACATGCAGAATACATCAGTTAATACAAAAACAACCAAATGAATAAAATGAAATCCCAGCAGTTCAATATATCTCTATATAAAGAAAATATAGCCCTTCTTTTCCTTGACTGTGAGTTTTAGATGGGAGTCCCTCAAGGTGAGATCCAGATCCCAGCTTCCAATAGAGCCGCAGGCTCTGTGGAGTCCAGAGGAGGCCCTAACCAGCGGGTTGGCTGAAATGAGACCATGTCATCTATTCACACCAACTCTGGGTTAGCGCCTAGAATTTATTCAAATCACTATAACTCTCTTAGTCTTTTAGTCTCTCCATCCGTTCCTCCTTTCTTATGTTATGGGAGTTCCCTAGGCTGACTTTCCAGGGCCGAGCTCTGCTGCAGCAGCTGGTGCCTTTTGTCCCTCCACGCTACCTGATTCCACCCAGCCCTCATCCCAAGACTGACAGGAGCAGTGACCATTTGGGTCAGTTCTGCTGGTTGCTCTATTTTGCGGAAGATGGAGTGGACTATGGGAGGAAAAGGAATGACTTCTTTAAGGCCGCACAACCAGGCAGCAGTGCTGAGTATGTACCTCCAAGCTCCAGGGTCCAAGATAAAATCACCAGCTTGACTGACTGCTCAGAGTAGATAGATGCTCCAGAAATAGTAATGGCTGGGCTAGTGAGTCAGCTCAGGGGGTGCCACCTGCCCAGAACATGCCAGTCCCTGGGTCCCGAAATCCCAGAACTGCGCAAGACAACCAAAGAACCTTAGTGAGTGTGGTGGCACATGTGTGCCCTTAATCCTTACATTCCGGGGAACAGAGGTGGGTGATCACTGTGAGCTCAAGCCCAGCTTAGTCTACATCGTGAGTTCCAGGACAGCCAGGACTCCATAGACAGGCCCTGTCTCAAACTTAGCGGAAAGACCATTAACTCTTACTGCTCATTGGCTGCCAGGAGTCACATAACGTATTTTCTTACACTTATTTATTTTTAAAACTATTTAATTTTACATGCTTGCATGTGTGCCTGTGTGTATGTCTGTGCATCTGGAGTGAGAAGTGGCGTTAAGCACCTGGAACTGGAGCTACATTTGTGAGCTGCCATGTGGATGTTGGGAACTGAACCTAGGACCTCTGCAAGAGCAGTTAGTGCTCTTAATGGCTAAGCCATCTCTTCAGCTCCCTCAACTTAATGTTAAAATTGATCTGCACATGTGTATATCATGTGTGTGCATTTCTGTGTATGTGAATGCAGGTGTGTATAAGCATCATCGGAGGACAACGATGGTGGATCTCTCCCTTCTGTCTCATTTGAGACACGGCCTCTCCTCATCAGCACACAGCTAGCTGGCCCAGGAGCTTCTGGGATTCTCCCATCTCTACTTCCCATGTTTTTATTTCTTTTCAATCTTTCTAAAACAGTGTTATTTCATGTTTTAATTATGTGTCTCTGTGTCTTGTGTGGGTCTGTCATGTAAGAGCTGGTGCCTGTGGAGAACTAGAAGAGTCGGATCCCTCTGGAGGTGGAATTACAAGTACTTGTTAGCTGCCCAACATAAATCACGCTGGCCCTCCGTAAAAAGCGATAAACACTCTCAACCGCGGAGCCATCTTTCTCCAGCTCTCTGTCTCCTATCTTGCTGTAGGAGGCCTAGGGTTGCAGGTGCTGCCCTAATCTGGCCCTGACTGGGGTTTTGAATCACCGTGCTTGCACCGCAAGCATTTTTGCCAAACCAGCCATCTCCCCAGTTCTCATTCCCACTTCTTCACTCCTCTCAATAGCTTGTTTGGCTAAACTGCTTGCTGGGGGTCCAAGCACTGAACACGGGGCTGGAGCCAGGGCATCTCCACGGTGCACTGATGCAGGTCATCACTGCCCCACGTACTCAGAATGGTGACTTCATGAAGAGGTGAAGGATGCCACAGTGGCCACCGTGTTCCTTCAGACCCTAACAGGGCACATTTGGGCTCTGGGCCTGCAACAGCTTGGACAGAGTGATTTTAGTAGTTCTCCCAAGCTCTAGAAGGAGCCCTTGGCTTCCTGCTTCCCGTCCCGTCTGTCATGCAATGGCATGGAAGCTAGATCATCCATCAGACCCTTTGCTACATTTTCCCTGAATCCGTGGGCAGAGACCCAGGGTGCCACGTGAGTGGGTCAGAGTCTCCTGGTGTCCTTCGAGGCGAATCTTGGGAGGGTTTCCTGACACTCCCTCCTCCAGACCTCCTGGTGGGTTTTTGTTTGGTGCTACGATTTCATGTCTCTCTGACGGTAGCAAGGGTACAGAAGAGCAGGACGGCCTTGGGGTAAGACTCCGAGTATCCGGAGCACTGAGAGTCTCCATTATTCTCACCCAGTGCCATTTTTCTGGACTTTCTTGGAAAAGTTAAAAGATAGACCTTGTCTGCCCTGCCACCCCCACCTCTCATCTGTCCGGCTTGCTGAATCTCTCTCTTGTGCACCCCAGCAGGGAAGCTGGCCCCTCCCAGCTTTGTTTTCCTTAAGGGGAATGCTGGGGACAGGCGCAAAAGTGTCACCCACTGGGAGATGAGAGAAATGGCATTGGCTTCCATCCCAGAACCTTTCTTTCAGCGTGGAGGAAACAGGGTGGTCCTCAAAAACCTCCGATTCTTTCCATTAGGGTGGGGACAGTGAGGGAGAAGCTGGGAAGCGTTCAAGGCCGTTCTTGGCTACGTAACAAATTTAAGGCTAATCTGGAATATATGAGTCCCTTTCTAAAGCGAAGTGGACAGGACGGGAGGGGATCCGTCAACTTTCTTGGAGTGTTCTCCCCCCGCCCCCCCCCCGCCCCGTGCAACATACAGAGACGGATTCCCCACCCATCACCTCCGGGAACCCTGGTTGGGGGATTTAAAGAGACACCCCCCTGCGGGACTCGGCCACCCTAAACTAAGTCTGGGAGTCCGAGGACCTCGTCCTGGCCCCGCCTCCCGCCGGACGGCGCAGGACGCGGGGAGGAGAGCCGGGGAGGGGGGACGAGGTCCGCCCCGAGAAGGGGCGTGTGGCCCGGGCCGCTGGCTAGCGAGCCGTCCGCCAGTAGGGGAGGGCAGAAAGTTCGCGTCCCCAACCGACGGACTTGAGCGCGGGTGCGGCGAGCAGCGGGAGGCGGCGGCGGCCGGCAGAGGCGCGGCCGGGGCATGGACAGCGCGCCCGCCGCCTTCGCCCTGGACCCGCCGGCGCCCGGCCCGGGGCCCCCGCCCGCACCCGGTGATTGCGCCCAGGCGCGCAAGAACTTCTCGGTGAGCCACCTCCTGGACCTGGAGGAGGTGGCGGCGGCCGGGCGCAGAGCTGCCGGGCCGGTGGCGGGGCCCGAGGCGCGGGAGGGAGCGACGCGTGAGCCGTCCGGGGGCAGCAGTGGCAGCGAGGCGGCACCGCAGGACGGTGAGTGTGCGGCGTGGGAACCAGCCGGGGGGGCTGCGAACTTGGTCTGCGGGACTGGGAGCTACCGGGATCCCTTCCCTGAGAAACTCGGGCGGTGGGGCTTACTGGCTGAGGGATCCCCGGGCTGCGGGACTCCGGGGAGGGCGGAGGGACTCACTGCCTGTGGGGATCCAGTCTCTGGGACTCCTAGGCTGAGGAAAGATTATGGGACCCTCGGATACTGGGACCCCCTACCCCCAGCTGCTAGATCGAAGCTACAGAGACCCGTGGCTTACAGGATCCCTGAGCTGCGGGACCCCGACTGTGGAACTGGGATGTGGGACACACGTTTTACGATACTGTGGCAATGGGCCCCAGCTCCAGGAACCCGCTACCTGCGGGATCCCAGCTGTTAGCTTGTTCACAACGGGAGCTACAGTCCCAGAAGGTACTGCCCAGTGCTGAGCTGCTGTTGTCTCAAAAGCTCCTTCTTCGGAGGGGACCCTCTTTGAATCAGATCCACTTACAGTCGTGTGACTTTATGAAAACTCGCTGCCCTTGCATCCCATACCCACCTACCCTCAGAAGCTGGTGCTGTTGGGGAAACTGAGGCTGTGAAAAGGTCAAGTCACTGAGTCAAACTCGATTCAGCCCCTCTGAGCTAAGACAGGTCTTATGGTTTGTGGGGTGGGCCTGCCTGCACAACCACACCCTTCGGTTCAGTTCGGGGTGGAGGAATTCTCAGAGTAGGATAGCCAGCTAGGCCTGTTTCCCCTGCAAAGGTTAAAGGTCATCTGGAAGGGGCTTTAAAAACAAACAACCCATCCAAATACCCCCCCCACACACACACACACAATCACACAGGATTGTAGCGTCTTCAGCTCTGTTTTTCAAAAAAGATGGAGACGTTGGTGGGAAATAAAGATGTGGGGCTAGGCTTGGGGGAGGGGCGACTGGGAATGAAGGATTCCAATGACACAAAAGTCCCAGTCTGGACCCTGCCGGTGAGGAGCAGGGCAGGGGGGGGATGGCCAGAATCACCAAAACCACCTAGGTGCTAGAGAGGGGTGTCTGAGGCTAACACCTCTGTCCCCTAGCTCTGGGACTTTACTGTCCTGCTGGCTGTGCTGAGACACCTGACTGTCTATAGATCCCCAGTGTGTGAAGAGGTGATGAGAGAGGAGTTGGCATCTCCCCACCTCCCCTCCCACCCTAAACACTCACTTCCTGTGCTAGACTCAGGGTGGGAGGGGTACTCAGGCAGGCTGGGAGCCTCTGCTTTCAGTGGAGAGGGCATCCTTGGAAGCCAGAGATGACGGTGGCGCTCTCTGAAACCAAGCCTGTGAAGATGTGTGTCCTGGGACATCCAGGAAACACCGCCTGATAACATCCACTGTGGCCAGACCGGGTTGGGCAGCCATGCATGGCGCTCAGCCCCAGGAGGTCCCTGCCTTTGGTGCTGGTGACCACTTCCCACCACTCGCAGGGGCCCGGCTGCTCTCTTCCCTCGGGTGTTGGGTGATGGATGATGAGTGAGCTGACAGTCCCTGGAGTCGGGTTTTAGATCCTGGATGGAAAAGTAGAGGGAACAGGGCCAGTTCCGGCCAGAAGAAAAGTGAGGTGTGATATGCTCCGTGTTCTCTGGTTTCAGCTTGATGACTGAGGCTGTGGCATGGGACAAAGGGAAGAATAAAATCAAGGTGATGGGGACGAAGGAGAGCACACTGGCATTCTGGTATAAGAGGACGGAGGTACTGGCCCTCGTAGGAGACAGGCTCTGATTTCTTTGTCACATAGCCTACCACGGAGATTCTCAGTCTGTGGGTTATGACCCCTTCACCAAACCTCTATCTCCAAAAATACTTACGTTATGATTCATGTCGTAGCAAAATTACAGTTACGAAATAGCAACGAAAATTTAATGGTCAGGGTCACCACAACATGAGGAACTATATTAAAGAGTCGCAGTGTGAGGAGGGTTGAGAACCACTGGTCTTACAAGGTCCCTAAATGGACCCGCCCCCCATGCACACCCCGGAGAATCCAGATTGCCAGTGTCAGCTAGTGTGTGAGTGCCCAGATGGTGCCATTGGCAGCTCTAGGAAGCTGGGTGGGTAGTGGGTGCCCCCTGTGGCCTTGGTATCTGGCCAAACTCATGAGAGCTGCCAGACTTTTCCTGGGGTGCAGCTTCTTGCACACTGGGGTGTCTGAGGACACATGACATGCTGGGTGTGGGGTCAGGTGGGAGATCCAAGGCTGGGCTCAAGAAATCACTCCTTGTCTTGGAAACTATATCCAGTCTTTGCTCCTGGGACAGCAGTGGTTCAGGGCTACCTTGCCAAGTGTCCCTCTGGGTTGGAGTCTACAGACAGAAGGTAGAGGAAGGAGGCTGAGGTGACTTCCTGTTGTCCCCTTGGTTAGTTGTTCCTTTCCACATTGATGGTTTGGTTTCACAGTCCCAAGGCCTCCAAAGAGCAGGAAGAAGGGACCTGTCCTTTCCACATCCCTCTGAGCCCAGCCTGAATGGCTGGAACCGGTGGAAAGAGGGTACCAGTTGGAGGAGGAGCTTAGAGGCCCGGAGTACACAAGGCCCTGTTTCCATCCCCAGCACTAGAAGGGAGAGAGGAAGGAAGGGGGCATGGAAGGATGGGAGGAAAATAGACAGACCTTGGGGTGCCAGGACTCCCCCGCAGGGCAGCACATGTGGGCAGCGGGCTGTGCTTTAACTCCAATCCTGAGCCTTTGGCACCTCCAGGGCACAAGCACTCTTGAAAGCCAATCTCCCTGTGGCTTCCGCAGGGTGGAGATGCCCCATAATAGAAACATACAGGTTACTGGTGGGGGGAGAGAGAACTCTTGTTTTCATCCTGCCAGTTAAAAAAAACCAAGCCAAACCAACCAATTGAGCAACAAACTAAAATCCTTTTGTTTTTTGAAAGTCACTGGTAGCCCCAGCCCATGTCTGCCAATGACGTTCCAAGCCCTTGCTCCCCACAGAACTGGCTGAGTAGGCTGAGGCTTCGCTAGTGACTCAGAACAAACCGGGGTCTCAAGTTCCTCCCGAACCAAATGCTGAGCTATGCCAAGCACGTTAGGAAAATAAACCCTCGTTCTCTGCCTTTGCGATGGCATACAACAAAAGAAACCACATTAATAACCTCGAGTTTCTTGAAAGCATTCCCTCCTGTGGACAAGGCGGAAACCAGGCCATGGACACGCTGAGAAAATAAACATGGCCCCAGGAGCTAGGTGGAGAGGCCTGAGTCAGGGCAGGCTGGGCCCTGCTTGGTGTTGGTACCTGTTTGGAGAAGCTTAGGATGCTGGGTTGCCAGGGAGACTAAGTGGATCTCACAAGGGTTGTATGGGTACATTTTGGGTGATGGGACACCTGCAATCCGATAAGGTCCTGGGGGAGCTGGGCCCTTGTAAGCTGAGTGGCAGCTGGTAACTGGGGGGACCTGCAACTTCTCTGCGCTAAACGGGGCCAGAGGGCCAGCTGGAAGTGCTGAGGTATCACTGGGTTTCAGAGATGGTAGACTTCCAATCTATCAATTTTCATTTCATTTTTATCTTGGTTTTCTGACTGTCTGATGTTGCCCAGGCTGGCCTCAAACTTGCTACATAACTGAGACTAGCCTTGAATTCCTTATTCTCTTCCATCACCCCGAGTACTGGGGTTGTAGGCACGGACTGTGCCCCATCTTCAGTTCATCTTTGCTGTGCTAACACATGGCTAGTCTGGGATTTACCATGGCCCATTTGTAAGCGCACACTCCAGGAATATCCTTGTACTGCAGAGGACCCTTTCTGCCGCACCAGTCCCCATTTTACTTTCCCATGAACCCGACCACATGAGGTCCCTCTACAGCGTCTGTCCCTTTGTGTCTGGTTATTTCGTTCTGAGTTCACCCATGTGCCATGGGTTCAAACTCCTGTCCTTTACAGGGCTGAATGGTGTTCCACTGTGTGACTGGACCGTAGTTCACTTGTCCACTTGACAGTGGACGGTGATTATGGGCCGTGCTTCTGCGAGCATGGGTAAACCTGCAAAAGTCTCTGCTTTGAATTCTTTAAGGTGTACTTCTCCTCATGGAATTATTAGGTTATGTGGTAATTCATGATTAATATACATGTTTGATTTCTTTGAGACAGGGTCTCTCTATGTATCCCTGGCTGTCCTGGAACTCACTCTATAGAGCAGGCTGGCCTCGAACTCACATAGTTCTGCTTCCTTGAGTTCTGGGATAAAACCATCTGCTAGCACTGATGGCCATAGCTAATATTCTAAAAATTGTGTGTGTGTGTGTGTGTGCGTGCACACGTGGGGGTGCAGGCATGCATATAAAAGTCAGAGGACAGCCTTGGGTGCCCACCTTCACCTCCCATCTTATTTGAGACAGATTTTCATTGGTACAGTGCACACCAGCCTCACTAACCTTCCAGCCTGTAGGCACTCCCCTGTCTCCACTGGACATGCAGTTTTCCATGAGTTCTTGGGATTTGAACTTAGGTCTTCACACTTGCATAGCAAGCTCTTTACCCACTAAGCCATCTCACCCGCCTCTCACGTTTAATTTCCTAAGAAATTGTAATGACGTTTTCCACAACAGAATTTGACCAGTCTCTTCATAACTGATTTGGGGGCAGGGTACTGGCAAAAACTGGCTTGTAAGATAGGAGCGGGGCTGGGGGGATAAAGGGCTTTCTCAGAAATGTGCCTTTGAGAGGCAAGCTTGCTCTGAGGCTGCTCCCCCCCCCCCAAGCCATTCTTCCATTTCCTGAAGGACTGCACTCAGAAAGTACAGGATTGGAATGTCAACACCTGAGTCCAGCTCCCGGCCTTCACTGCTCTTGCCATGAGTGACTCCAGACAAGTCACCATCTCCTTTGGGTCCCCACTGGAACCACGAGTGGGTGATGCACATGGATAGTTGTGGGGTCCCTCTCCATAGTTCTGTCCAAGCTAGAAAAAGTCCTGTGGTCATTGTTCTTTGGGACACAGCCCTGAGCTGGGCCTGGTGCCTAGGACCTCAGGCAGGAGAGGAGGTTGCCTGGTGTGTGCCCGGAGCGTGGAGAGGAACTTGCAGTGGGCTGGGGAAAGAAGGGACTTGCAGCGACTGTCAGGGCAGCTGGGACAGGGATCAGCCCCCTTTGTCTTCAGGGACAGCACCTACTGAGTAGCTCCTCACTAGACTCAGGGTGCTCGTCCTCCTCCATCTAGGAAGGCCTAGGGGTGGTGCTGGAAGTACTGCCTGGTGCCTCGGTCTGACATGTTCACATCCACCCTCAAGGTCTAGCTAGAACCCTGATGCTCAGTGCAGCCATCTGCAAAGTGGGCTTGCAGCTTAATTCATTTGTTGTTATTGGTGTGTGTGTGTGTGTGCATGTGTGCATGCGTGCGTGTGTGTGTGTGTGTGTGTGTTTGATGGCTCTTGGGTGGAGGTCAGAGAGTTGGATCTGTCCTTTCACTGTGCGTTCTAGGAACCAATATGGACATCAAACTAGTCTGGACATTGAACTAAGGTTGGCGGGTTCATAAGCGAGCACTGTAACCCACTGAGCCATCTTGCCAGCCTGTCATCTGTAGAATGGGAACAAGGGGTGTTCCTTATGGGGGTGGAGCAAGTCCTAAGCAGTTCTGTGACACGTAGTAGGTGCTCACTCAATGCAGAGTTTCCAGGCAACTTCTTGAGGCTTATGGTTCTCATAATTTGAAGGCCCAGAGAGATGGAACCACCTGCCCAAGGTTGCTCACAGCTGGGACAGACGACCGGCTGGCATTGGGATTCTAAGTTCAGGCATTTTTTTCTCCAACACAGCCCAGCATGTGGGTGGGAGAAGCTAGGAATAGCATCTCCATGGATGCTGGGGAGACTGGCTATGAGGCTTGGGAGCTGAAGGGGTGAGGAGGTGGGGGACGAGACTGGAGGACTGATGAGTAGAGACCTGTGTGCAGGACGGGGTTTCTGAGCACTTGGATAGAAAGGGTGAATGATAGCCAGGGGTGGTGGCAATGCATGCCCTTAATCCCAGCACTCAGGAGGCAGAGGCAGGAGGATCTCTGTGAGTTCGAGGCCAGCCTGGTTTATAGGGAGAGTTCCAGGACAGCCAAGGCTACACAGAGAAACCCTGTCTCAAGAAAGGAAGGGAAGGGAAGGGAAGGGAAGGGAAGGGAAGGGAAGGGAAGGGAAGGGAAGGGAAGGGAAGGGAAGGGAAGGGAAGGGAAGGGAAGGGGTCATGAAGTCAGGGAAGATGTCAGGGAAGACCAGAAAGAACTCTGTGGCTTCATGATGCCTCCATTCCAAAGAAGTGTGGCTGACTCCAGGTGGAGGCAGACTGGAGGGTGACTTAAGGGAAGCTGGTGTATTCCTGAAAATGTCATAAGGAAGGAATCCTAGGGGGATGGGGATGGAACTTAGTGAGTGGCATACTTGCTTAGCACAAAGCTCGCATTAAATTCCAGGCACCACATAGAACCGAGCGGGGGTGCACACTTGTAATCCTAGCATCAGGGAAGTGGATACCGGAGGATCAGGAGTTCAAGATCATTCTCAGCTACATAGTGAGTTCAAGGTTAGCCTGGGCTACATGAAACCGTGCATTCACAGGGGGGCAGATTCTGTTGGATGCCTGGTTGGGAGGCTGAGAGAGGGCAAGCAGGACGACGTGGAGATGGAGCTGAAGACGGTGTGAGGCACATGGAGAATGGCTAGGATCCCACAGGCACCTCAGTCAAGTGCTGTGTGTTGGCAGGGTTCTCACCTGCCTTGACTTCCCTCCAGCCCTGTGACATGGGTCCTTTGATTACCCCCGTTTTATAGAGAGGAAAATCGAGGCTCAGAGAACTATGTAACAACGTTAGTCACACTAGTCCTACATGAGATTCCAACCTGGGTGTGTCTTGTCCCAAAGCCCTTGATCAGTCCCAAATCATCCTTCTCATTTTGGAGGTACTGAAATGCAGGCCCAGGACTGCCACACATCCCCTGACAGGTGTGGATACACTCGGAGGCCATGAGGTAGTTCAGGGAGGGAAAGAGAACGGAGCACATCCAACCTTGTGACATGAGCATGAGGGAGAGTGACGGCTGCCCGGCTTTGGGGGAGTTTAGAGATGAGAAAGTGGGGAGCCTGCTGTCTCTTCCCTTCCTAACACCCATCTCCAGACACAGACCCAAGACAGCTGTAGAGGGTTCCAGTGCAGGAGCGTGGCAGGAGGTCCCCCTCCCAGCTCCCCAGTTCCTGTCCATCAACCCAATCCACCCATCTTCGGCCTGCCCACAGATCCAGTCCTTCAGCCATGCTCTCAGGAGCTGGCTTAGAGCAGATGGAGTGTTTTCAAGAAAAGACCGACTCCAGCATCCGTCCTCCCAAAGCACCGTCTTTCCATCCGGGAATGAGCCTTTCGCTTACAGTAGAGAGAGTTCCCCAGCTAACAGAAATTTACCAGCTGCCCTTCCATTTTTCTCTGTTGTAGCTTAGGGGTGAGAACGTCGTCACCTGCTAGCATTTGGGGACCACATGGTGAGCTGCCTGTCCTGGACTCACAGTCGCAGAGTGACACACAGACCCGCACACACATGCCCCACCTGGTGTGTGCATGTTCACACACCCACAGTGAGGCTCCAGCAGGCCCAAATAATCCTACTAGGCTTTTTGGACGAGGCTGGCTCTGGTCCCCATAGAGTGGCAGAGCTACCTGGCTGGCTACATGGACCAAGGGTTAAGTATTCTTATGAGGTGTTGAGTAAGAGAGAGCTGTGGGGCTTTCTGTTTAGAGAGAGCCGGGGGGGGGGTGGGCATGCCTCCATATCCTCTTGTGGTGGTCAGGACCACAGACTGGGCACCATTGGCACCCACTGATCCATCAGAGAGGGCAAGGCTTGCCAGACTGAGAGGAATAGCTTCCTGCTACCACATAAGAGGCCACAGTCTCCATGGCTTACTGGTTTCCCAAACACAGCAGAGAAACCCCTAGGCTGTGACCACTGCTTCTCCATTCTCCCCAGAGATCTGAAAACACCGGTGTCCTGCTTGCCTATAGCTTGGGTTCCTCCCACATCTGTTTGTTCCCTGACTGACTCTCAGGAGGGGGTGGGGTGGTGGCGATGACAGGATGCCATCCACATGGGGCCCTTTATGGGTAATGATATTTTTTATTGTGCCCTAAAAATGAAGCATGCTCTGGAAGAGATTAGCTTGGGGCTTTCTTTAAGATGGATTCTGCTTGCCTGTGTGTGGGATGGGCAGCCAGGATGTCTTTAGTCTTTAGTGGCAGGAAAGGGTAAGCAGAGGTAGGGGCTGAGCTGAGTCCTGGGAGGTGGTCCTCAAAGAAAAGCCCCGTGGAAGACAGCAGAGGAGCGTCAGGCTTGGGGACTGGGTGGCCTGGAAGCTTCCGTAGGGGGACACTTTTCCCTCTGATCCCAGAGCAGAACAAAATCCTCTGTAGCTCAGAATGTGGCGGTGAGAGCATGTCATCTCCATGACATTGCTGCCCAAAAAGATGTAAGAGGGGCCCTAGACAGGGCCAGAAAGTCAGAGTGTCTACTTGATCCTACCCAGCACTGCCTCTGAGCCTGGGCTCTGCATCCTGTGTATGAAATGAGCTAGTTGTACCATCTGTTTCGGGCCATATTTGATGAGATTCCAGCACTCACCTGGGAAGCTGGTTGAAATGTATTTACAGACTCGGGAATCAGAGTCTGCATGCATGCAAGTCTCCTCTCTGCAAGACTTTGTGCTTATTTTAATTTGATTTAGTTTTTAGGACCATGATCTTGTGTAGCCCAGGCTGGACTGGAAGTCATTATATAACCAGGGATGACGTTGAATGCTTGCTCATCTTCCTGCTTCCCCCACCCCAGTCCTGGATTGAACCCAGGACTTTGTGCATCTAGGCAGAGCACCCACCAATTGAGATACAGCCCCGACCCCCACATGAGTTTGGTACCCTGCTAATGACTGATCTTCCAGAACCAATTGCATCTTATCACTTCCATTTCCTGATTGAGAAACAGCCCTCTTGGTGATGGAGCATTTGCATAGGGTGCCATGGAAACATGAAGTCGAAGGATCTGGAGGGGTGACTGCACGAGAGAAAGGGTCCCAAGATCTAGCCGGGATAGCTGCATCTACCCACTGTGTTTGGCATTGCCCAAGGCACCCTGAGAGGTTGGGATAAAGCTTGTGATGGGCCAGAGTCCTGGAAGGATCCCCACCCCCAGTGTCCTGACTGTGCTCCCACCTCCTGCTGTGGTGCCCGGGGAGGGGGGGGCAGCTGGGCTCAGTTAGAAGCCTCATCACTTCTGGCACTCTGTTGCCCATCATCCTAAGACCCGCTTCTCTGCAACCCTCCCTGTCTTGCCCATCACACCTCCTGTGGCTCTCCTGGCAGGGGGTGGGGGGTGGGGCCGTCCCTGGGCATGAGTATCTGCAGTCCCCAGTGGCATAGCCATTTCTTTCCAGATTTTGTTCATCAGCCCCTCGACCCCCTCCTCCCTGTCTGTCCTCCCCACTACTGTTCCCCCATGCCAGCCTCCCTTCTTGCCTTGGGCGCAGCCGTTCACATGCCAGGGGATGGCGTTATTAAAAATGACATTTAACCAGGGCTGGAATTACCACTCGGATGGCTGCAAACCTCGGAATCAAAGCAGAGCCGCGGGGCGGGTGCGCCTGGCAGGGGCCTTGCAGCCTTCCCGCCGCCAGAGCTCTGCGAAGGCTTCCCACATAAAACCCCCGCAGACCAGCGAGGTCTTGAAAGCCAGCGCACCTCCTTTCATTAGACTAACAAATAACACGTAACAGAAAACATCTGTTCACAGCAGCCCTAATGCTCTCAAGATGGGCTGCCGGTGGCTGGTCTAGCCAGTGGGCACCCAGAATGCAGGGTGCAGGTTATGGCATCCCTGCCTGACCTCATCCTACAGCCGTGGGACCAAGATCCTGCTCCTTTTCTTTGTATCTTTCAGGCTTAGCCGTTCACCCTCCCTTCTCACTGATAAGGATTTGTAATCTGAGGGTCTGTATGCAAGGAGGTGGGACCACTGGCTGACAGGCACCACAACCCTGACATTTAGGAGCGATATGGGTTCAGAGAACTACAATTACAAACCCTGTCTGAGTCCTGGCCCAGGCCCTGAGCCAGCGGTGTGATGTTGCTGCATTGCTCAGAGGGCTTCCTGCTACCCCCCTACACACACACACACACACACACACACACGCACGCACGCACGCACGCGCACACACACACACGTCCAGCCTAGTCTTCAGAGCGAGAGGGAGAATGAACCTCCTGCTCTTATAGAGGCTAGATGCCCTGCAAAAGCTCCCTCCACCACCAGCTCTAGTCCCCAGAAACCGGAGAGGTCCTTTGCTGCACACATTATTGAAAGTTGGAGGCCAGGAGGCCACGTACCCTCCAGAATCATAAGTCTGAGGCACACAGCTCAAATGTGGAGAAGGAAGGCCCGCATCCCACACCAAGGGGAAAAGGGCTGGGGAACATACCAGCACTAGCTGCATGCTGGCACCTTGCTTCACTTCCCTTCGTGACCAAACCACACAAAGAATCTCTGCCATCCCCTGAGAGACAACGATGCGAGACTGTGTCTCCCTTGCCACAATCAGCTCTGCCCTCTCGTTTAAGAAAGCTAGATGGGGCCTCGAGAGATGGCACAGAGGTTAAGAGCTCTGGCTGCTCAGCTAGAAGTTCTGAGTTCCCAGCAACCGCGTGGTGGCTCACAACCATCTGTAATAGGTTCTGGCGCCCTCTTCTGGCCTGTAAGTATACATGCAGAGCACCCATACGTAAACTAAATAAAAAAGAAAGCTAGGTGGCATTCATCTATTGGTCATTTATTCATTCTGCACACAGGCACCTTGTTGCTATATGCCAGTGAGCTGGCCATATGTTTCCCCTGAGGGCTTGGAGTCCAGCAGGGGGTAGCATAGATTCCCTGCCACTCTACCTATGGCTGGTTTGTCCTGGCAGCCTGTGGTGAGGTGGAGCACTGCCCCCCCCCATTTACAGCTCAGGGACCCAAAGTGACTTCAGCATCTCTTCCTAGGGACTGCAGTGGCCGTGCCCCTCTGTGCATGGCTGCAGATGGCCAGGTTGCTACAACGTCCTCTTTTTGATGTTGCCCAGGCCCTGTCGGGGTTGGATTTCTATCTGCCCTCTTTCCGCCAAGAATCTGCTTTCGAGAGATTTGCTAGACTCCCTGGCTGGGCCTGGCTGGGGCTGGGGGTGTGCAGGACTGGAGGAAAGGGGTGATGAGTTTCTTGAGACATCCTGTTTTAATTGGGAGACCAGCCTCTCCCGCAGAGCTGGTTCCCTGGGCACCACAACCCAGGGAGGAGAGTGTCTTGCCTCTAAGCGGGAAATGACGGAAGACAACAAGTTAAAACTGCCACTCTGGTTTCATTGGGAAGGGAAAAAGAGAAGGCTCAGATCTAATAGCAACTGAAAGCAGTTCGTTATTTAAAGAAAACTGTTGCTGGGGCTGCAGATTTGGCAGGAGAAGATGGAGGGGGTCTAGAGCGGTCTAGTTTCTGTATCAAGGCAGGGGAAATGAGGGCAGTGCCTTGGTAACCGGTCCCTTCTTCCTTGCCTGTCTTGGGTGTCTCACTCATGCAAAGCCCATGCTGGGTCCCGCAGTGAAGGAACTGCCTGGCTATCACCAGCAGGGACAATTGAGGGAGCTGTTCTAGAGGAGGGTAGCATCTCAGAAGGGACCTAGAGCCAGAGTGAGGGAGCAAGAGAGGGGTCCTGAAGGCGCTGGGGGAGGGAGGAGAGATACAGAGGCTTCGGGTGGGGAAGGTGCCTGACTGTCTCTGAAGCAGGAACGAGAGGCAGATGTCCCAAGAGCATATCCTTCAAGAGTGGCCATTGTTAGAGCCATGCCTGATGATACAGACTTGTAGTGGAAGCTACTCTAGAGGCTGGGGATCTCGAGTTCAAGGTTTGTGTGGGCCATTTTATGAGGTCCTGTGTAAGGGTTGGAGATGTAGCTCCATGGTAGAGCCCTTCCTATGGTGGAGGCCGAGGCCCTGACTTCTGCCCTCAGTGCTGCGAGAGAGAACAGAGAGAAGATTTTTCTCATTTTCTCTCATCAAAAATTCCCACTTTTGGTGTATGTGTATTGGGGATACTTCCCCACATTTGTGGGTCTCTGAAGTGTGGGAACCACTCCCATAATTAACAAAGGTCTGATGTGGAAATAGCTGCTGTGTCACAGTTACCCTGAGCCTTCTGGGAGGGGCTGTTCACAAGCCCAGCTCAGCCTGGCCCTGCTCTGAGACAGGAGGGCAGTGTGGCGCCCCCATGTCAGGGACCCTCAGAGGCGCCAGGAGACCTGTGTGGGTGGCTGGGGCTGAGAGAGAAGATGTTTGCTGCTCCCAACACCTGCCCAGTGGCTTTGCTAGTGCCTGACTTCCCAGCCCAGGGTCTCCACCCACAGGACACATTCTCACTGGATGTGCCTAGCTTGCCCTGTGGCCCGGGTCCCCCCAGAAGCAACAGCGCTGTTGAGCTGCAGCCCCTTGCTTGGCTGAGGCCGGGCCTGCTCGTTGCTCCCATGCAGACAGAGGCATGGTGCTTTATTTTCCGTGGCATCCATGTAACCGTAGCTAATTTCATGACAAATGGCATCCCTAAAATACAGCACAACTATTTTTATAATGTGGCGTTTGAGGTTAAAAATTCAAATTAGAGATTAATTGCCGTTTCCAGATCTGTGGATAAGACGGCTTTGGATCGACGTGTGTCCCCAGAGCTGCACGAGGCATTGTACCATGTCTAGAATATGCATGCGCATATGTCCATACACATGCCTTGGGGGCCAGCACCGTTGGTCAATGCAGTATTTGCATTCACTGGGGTGCTGACCTCCCTTCCTGATTCCTTCTTTACCCAGGACTCAAGGGTCCAAGTAGTGATCAGGGCAGGCTCCCCTCTGCAGAGATAAGCAGCTCCAGAGTTTGGGGAGCAGATGACAGAGGGAATACACAGAGTAGGGGCGTCAGAGAAGAAAGGGAAAGGGCCAGGTGAACCTCCTTCGCCTACTCTTGGTTTCCCCGGCCACCTCTTTCCCGCAACCTCCAAATCAGAACCAGATGTCAAAGTGAGGTCTGAGGCAGGATGGATGGGCGAGGTGGGAACTCTGCCAGGCAGGGAGGCATGCCAGACCAGCTCTGTTCCCAAGAGGGTAGGTGTGGGAAGGGTGCCCCTCAACACACACGGATCAGTTCAGAGCCACACACACACACACACACACACACACGCACAAGACTTCTGGTCTCTGGGGAGCTCAGTCGTAGCTCTCGGCTTGGTGGCCACCCTGGAGACCTGAAGTGACCCTCCCTCCACTGTCCCAATTTTTGAAGATGGATGTGATGTGGCTATTGGGGGTGGAGTCAGAGAGCAGTATCTCCCCGAGGGGGCTGTCGGCCCAGGGCTTTGTCTGTGTGTCTAAGTCCCCAGAAGAGGAGGTCCAGGGAGGCTGGTACTGTTTGGCTCCTTGGAGCCAGAGGCTTCCCTCTCTGAGCCTCAGGGGGAAGGTGAGGTGGTGGCCACACCTGCCCCAGAGGTGAGGGTTGTGATAAAAAAAAAAACTCACGCCCCGTAGCTTGTTGCGTCCATACCTGCCATCATTCTTACTTCCATGACTGTTATTGGCAGCGCCTGCGTTGGAAAGAGAGAATTCTTTGTGCACACAGACACACCCTTGGCAGCTGCTGGTCCCAAGGGACCCTCATCTTCTCAGCATAGGGATGAGGGAGTGTCCCAACCCAAACCAACTCCATATTAAGGCAAAAACTGTCCCTCTGCCTCCAGCCCACCCTGGGGCGGGGCAGGGAGAGTAGGGTCTGTTTAGCTGGTCTTTGCCTGGCAGGTTGGGGGCCAAGATGACGTGGGAGGTGCAGCTGTGAGTCCACCCTTGCAGGAGAGCTTTGCCTGTTCCAGGGGACAGCTACAGGGTCACCAGTCCTGCCCTCAGCCTCTTGTACAGCAGATAGACACAAAGACTTGGAAGAGAGAGGGGGGGCTCCATCTTAGGGTTCCCTGCTCCAGGTGCAGACCTTAGGTCGTGAGCCCTACCTCCCTTCCAGTAGCTCCTATGACATGGCCTGCAGAGCCACTGTGAGATCTCCGGGTGATGTCTCGGTCAGCATGGAGTCTCAGCTGCACCCTGCTTTGTGACAGTAGTTAATAGTCTCTGTCTTAGGGGCCCCTGCTACCAGGACAGGCTGCAAAGATCCATATGCCCTGCAGCTACCAGAGGGACCCACCAACTGGCATATGGCACGGACAGGACTGGGCACCCAGGAGAAAGCATTCCCAAAGCGGGTCCATTTGGTGTGGTTCTGCACAGATTAGATACAAAGGTTGTTCTAGGGGTGGAGGCATACCACCCTCATCTCGTCAGGGTGGGGACAAGGGCCTTAGCATGCTGTAGCTCAGGCAGGATCAGGGTGTCACCTACAACTACTCAGAATCTGTCTCAAGGACCGAGATAGTGTGTCAGTTAGCAGAGCGCTTGTGGAGTGTGCAGGAGACCCTGGGCTCCACCCTAGCACTGCATAAACCAAATGTGGTAGCACACAGCTGTAAATCCAGCACTCGGGAGGTGGAGACAGGAGAGCCAGAAGTTCAAGGCTGCACACGGTTCTGTATGACCTGCCTCTGTAGGAAAGGACAGAAACAGAGACAGAAAGGCCCGTATAGAAATCTGGGCCCAGCTATGCCTCACACCACCTGCCCACATTTCCCAGTTACACGCTCTGGTTTTGCCTAAGCTCATCTGCTCAGGTCCTCCCCAGCTCTTTCTCACTCTGGCTGCGAACTTGTTATACAGCTCGGGGAAGGGAGGAAACTGACACGCAGCTGCCAATGCTGGGGGCCTAATGGCTGACTTCGGGGCTGTGCTAGGTCAACCTTAGGAGCCTGTGGCAGCTGGGCACTCAGTGTCATGCCAGGCCTGCAGGACAGAGGTCCCTGCTCATCCAGAGCTTCAGAACCTGAGTGGCATCCAGCAGCGCCTTCTGTCTGGAATGTTTCCAACATGGATTGTTGGAGAAGGGAGGCTGGGGTTTCTTGCTTAAAGAGGAGCTGGGCACATGCTAATGAAATCAGAGGGCTCAGTTTAGGGGCCAGGCCTTTAAAAGGCAAATTATGCAAATAAGTACCACCTCTCATAGGTTTTGATTGGGGACAGTTCTTCCCCCTCTCCTGCCTTCCCCGCTAAGGGCTGAGGGTTTGCTGGAAGGGTTGGTGGAGACCAAGGCTACAGATAGTCTAACCTGCACAGCCTACCCGTGTAGGTGGGTGAGGAGCACAGACAGCCTCGTGCAGGGCATTAGACAGAATGGAGGCTTCCATAGGCTTCCATAGGCTCAAGTTCTGTTCATGATGTCAGCTTGGAGTCTGTGGTGGTGGGAGGGCTGAGGCTCCAGAAATGTAGCGATCCTTCTAATTTAGTGTCCCTGCTTCTGGGAGCCAGGCAAGAGATTGTGATGTTTTGTGTTTGTGGTGTTTTAAAGGAAGATGGTCCTCAAAGGGAGTGGTACTATTAGGAGGTGTGGCCTTGTTGGAGGAAGTGTGACACTGTGGGGGGCGGGCTTTGAGGTCTCTTTTGCTCAAGCTTCCCTCAGTGTGAGTCAGTCGACTTCCTGTTGCCTGCAGGATGCAGCACTCTCAGCTCCTGCACCACATCTGTCTGTACACCACCGTGCTCTCCGCCATGATATTGGACTGAACCTCTGAGACTGTAAGCAAGCCACCACAATTAAATATTTTCCTTTATAAGAGTTGCCATGGTCATGGTATCTCTTCATAGTAATGAAAACGCTAAGAGTGTATTTTTTTTTTTTTAATTTTTCCCTTAGTGTGCTGGGAATGAAACCCAGGGCCTCGGGCATGCTGAGTAAGTGCTCTGCCACTGAACTACAATGCTAGACAGTAGTCCTCTTTTTACCCCTTTTAAATGGACTTTTTTCTTTTCCTTTTGGAGACAGAGTCTCTCATGTAGCCCAGGCTTGCCTTAAAACACCTGTCCGTCCTGCTTCTGCCTCCAAGCAGAGTTTTTGTTTCTCTAGAGGCATTTTAAAATTTCCACAAAGCTGAGCAGAAAAGAACGATTTCCCACATACCCTCCTGCCCGCCCCCTCAATACGCCTTGCCAGGGTGGGTGGAGCATTAGTTATGATCAGCTGACTTTCACAGGCAAACGCCACCGACCCCCGTGTCTACAGTCAGAAGGGGCCACCTGTTGTGTGGGCTTGTTCAGTGTCTGCTATTCTAGCAGAGCTACCTGGGAACCCTCTGCGCCCAGGCTCCTCCCCTCCCTCTCCTCTTTCCCAGGAACCACTGTCTGGGTTGGTCTGCACGGTTTGATATTATTTCGCACTGAAGATTGGATGGATCTTTTTCACATTTGGCTTTCTTCTCTTTCTGATATGAAGATGCATATACATCTTCCTCGATGTCATTGCCGTCTTCTTCCTCCTCTTCAAAAGATTTACTTATTTATTTATGTACATGTGTGTTTGCTTTGCATGCGTGTGCAAGTCCTTGGAGGCCAGGGGTGTTGATCCCCTGAAGCTGGAATTAGATGCCCTGGGAGTCTCTAGACATGGTTGCTGGGAACTGAACTCAGGTCCTCTGAAAGAGCTGTGAGGACTCTCAACTGCTGAGCTATCTTTCCTGACCTGTGTCAGCTTCCTTGTTGAGACAGGTCTTGCTATATAACCCCGGCTGACCTCAAACTTGTGATGATCCTCCTGCCTCTACCTCCTCTGTGCTATGATTACAAGAGTCTGCCACCGTGACTGGTTTTTGAATTTTAAAATATTGTTATTGTTGTGGGTATGTGTGCCCCATCAAAAGTATGGAGGCCGGAGGACAACTCTGTGGGAATGGGTGCTGTCTCCTTTATGTGGGTTCCAAGGATCAAATTCAGGTCCTCAGGCTGCTAACCTACCGAGCCATCTCACCAGGCCACAGCTAACTTTTTATGTTTATGTTTTGAGACATGGTCTGTGTAGCTCAGGCTGGCTTAGAGCACACTGTCTAGCCCAGGATGACCCTTGGCAGTGCAGGGATTGTGGGTGCACCCCACAATACGTGGAAGAATACCGCCTCCTTTTCAGTGTGAGTGATAGCCCTCTGTCGTGGGCTGTCCAAGACCCACTGGAGGACATGCCAGTGGCTGTAGCTCATGACGTTGTGACTGTCCTCACGCAGGTGTTGGTGTGTACAGACACTTCCGCGCACTGGAATTGATATCCGCCAGAGTGTCATCTGAAAATGGCAGTGAGAGGGTCCAGAGAAAAACCAGAAAAACCTGCAGGCTGGGAGTTCTGCTGCTGCCAGACCCCCTCCCCGACCCCACCCCCACCCCACTCATGCTCCCTTGCGATCTATCTGATAAAATTGTCTTTTGTACTCTGAAAGAAAAAAGTTGCAGACATGGAAGTGCACGCTGTAATTTCAGCACTTGGAAGTCTGAGGCAGGAGCATTCTTCTGAGTTGGGGGCTAGTCTGTCTGCATAGTGAGTTCCAGGACAACCAGGGCTTCATAGTAAGAACAAAACAAAGTGTTTAATTATGTGTGTGAGTGTGGAAACACGCATGCTTCGGTGCATGTGGGGGGTCAGAGGGCAACTTTCAGGAGTTGGGTCTCTCCTTTCTACCCAGCTGAGGCAGGGTCTCTCTTGTGTACTCAAGCCGGCCTGTGAGCCCCCCCCCCCCCCGACTCAGTCCTCCTGTCTCAGCCTTCGGGCTGCGTTACAGGCGCACACTGGTGCTTGTGGGTTTTTATGTGGACAATAGGGATCCACCTGAAGTGATAGAGTTTGCACAGCGAACAGTCTTACCTATAGCGCCAGCTCCCATCCCAGATTATCGTTTATTGTTATTAGTGTGTGTGTGAGAGAGAGGAGGGGGAGGGAGAGGAGAGAGAGAGAGAGAGAGAGAGAGAGAGAGAGAGAGAGAGAGAGAGAGAGAAAGCAAGTGTGGGTGTGGGGTGTGTATGGAGGTCAAAGGAGAACTTCAGGAGTTGATTCCATTCTTTACTGTGGGTTCTGGGAACTGAACTCAGGTTGTTCCAGCAAAGGTGTGCCAAGAAGATGGGGCACATTCAGGCTAGCTCAGAGAGATCTAGGGTAGGGCCACAGCACCCACAACGGAGCTTTTGGGGTGACCCTCCAACCCATGGAGATGTTCAACACTCTACAGTGGCAGGTGGTCAGGTCCAGTCCTGGCTGGAACTCAGGAAGACCCAAGGTCATTCTGTAAGTCTCAAGGGGTGGTCTCAGCCGTCAGTACAGAAGGGCGCTAACCAACCGTGCCCCCATGAGAACTTCGGAGCTAGGCTAGGAGACTAGAACACGGGCATGGTATGGAGATGAGGCAAGGTGATAGAGTCCGGTGGCCACAGTCTGCCAGGGGCCCTCTGCAGTGTTCAGAATGTTAGTGTTTGCTGCACAGACTTGATCACTTGAGTTTGGTCCCCAGAAACCACATGAAGTGGCCTTTCTGAAGAGCCAGACTGAAGAAGTGACAGACATCTTGTAGAATGATCCTGGCTCTCAAGTCCCTGCTGGTCAGTTGCTTGTTTGGTTTATCACCCAGCCTTGTCTCGCTCCTCCCCCGCCCCCACCCTGAAGGAGAGAAAATGAGCCCTTTCAGTTCCGCACCTGCCGGTGAATTCGGTTGGAAAGTAGGAAAGTGTCTGTCTGCATGCTGCTCTCAGGGCTGGGGGTTTAAACAGTCTTTGGCAGACATCTCACCCGCTACAAGTCAGCAAATTGGTTTTGTTCTACAATTCAGACTTGATGATACCTGGCTGAGCGATTTGGGGTGTATGAGTGGGAAGGTTCTGCACCGTTGCTGGCCTGCTAGAACGCAGCTCAGAAAAAGGTGAGCGCTGGCGTCGATGTGGTCCATCTCCTTAAAAAGCTCCGGAGCCAAGAAGCCATAGTATCTGCATGCACGTTTGTGTAACTGGGAGGAGCGGGAGGCGCCAGGAACTGCCAGCCACTTAGTAGCCCGTTGTAGCTCACTCCAATCTATCACCAGATACTGGAGTGTGAGGGACTACCCCTAAAGGTCACAGTCCTCTCTACAAACCAACTACTCCTTCTCCTGACGTCCACAAAAGCCTTTGTAGGCAGCGCGGCCCTCAGGAGCACCAGTGAATCTGGTTTTGCCCAGCTGCTGGGCTGGGACCCGGATGGCGGTGCGTCACCCTCGATCCTGGAGCGTCTTACATTCCCAGGGTGCAGGGACTAATTAATGGTCCCGGAGAAGGAGAGTCTGCACCGCTGCCACCTTGGGGTGGCCTTGGGGGTGTACAAGATGCCTTACAGCCGAGGATGGGGTCTTTACTGCTTCTTCTCGCCATATGGCCTCTGTCTTCCAGCCTCAGTTTCCCCGCCTGGGCCGTGGTGGGGGGTGGGGAGGGTGGCGGTGGTACCCGGGATGCGACAGGGCGGGGCGCGCCAGGCTGTTAACGGTGTCTGGGCCGCGGGGCTGCGGCGAGGCCGGCGCCAGGGCCGCGCCTGGAACCAGATGTGGCGGCGCCGCCCTGGCCGCCCCGGCGGCTCGCACGCTCGGCCTGGCGCACACATGGCGGGCGGCTGCGGGTGCGGTCCCCGGGGCCCTACGACCCCAGGCCGGCGTGGCGGGGACTGGGCCCTGGAGTCAGCTGAGAAAAGGGGAGCCCCGAAAACCAGTCTCCCACCGCGCCTGCTCCCTGCGGGCTGGGGACCCTGTGGACTCTCCCGCCCCCAGTTTGTTTGCTTAAGTCCTGCATAAGCTGTTTCAAAGCTGAGTCACCTCAAGGACTATCAGTTGGGGAGGGGATGAGAGAAGCGGGTGCAGATTTGAACCTCTGACTCTGCTGTGGACTTGTCTGTCATCCACCGGACCAGCACAAGGGTCTCATTGAAGCCTGTTCTATCGATACACCTGCGGGCCCTGCCGTGTGTGTGTGTGTGTGTGTGTGTGTGTGTGTGTGTGTGTGTGTGTGTGTTCGCGTATGCGCACTCATACACATGTGCATGTCAGCATTTGCACTCCTTTGGCCATGAAGTGTCCTGGGAAGCAGAGAGCTGATCTCTGAGATGCTAAGAGCTGCCATCTAGGTGACCTCTGTGTCCCAAGCACATTTTTCTCTGCAAATTCCAAGTTAGAAACATCCACTTAGAGAAGGCAGTTAAAGAAACTTGCATAAAGGTTGCACAGACAGCATGGCAAATGTGGGTGTTTCTGGAATTCCTTCCCTAGGGGGAGATAAAAGCAACACCCACCCCTTCCTCATAAGCTCCATTTCACAAAAGTTCACCGTGGGTAGCCAAGGAGTATATCGGGCTTAGTTATGGAACGCAGGCGAGAGGCTGCTTACAAGAATGGGGGACCCCGCCAGGCGGTGGTGATGCATGCCTTTAATCCCAGCACTAGGGAGGCAGAGGCAGGCGGATCTCTGTGAGTTCGAGACCAGCCTGGTCTACAAGAGCTAGTTCCAGGACAGGCTCCAAAATCACAGAGAAACCCTGTCTCGAAAAACCAAAAAAAAAAAAAAAAAAAAAGAATGGGGGACCCCCAGCTGCCACACTGGGAAATTTTCACCAGACAAGGATGATAGATAGATTCCATTAGATGGCGCTCTCTCTCCCTTTCTCCCCGCTCCCCCAACACACACACACACACACTTTAACCTCTTCCAATCTAGGTACTTCCTCACCTCTTGGAGTCCCCAGGACCAAATACTCTTAGGGCAAAATTGCATGCAAACAGCTGGGACAGCAGGCTGGACCACTCAGGTGAGGTGGTCCTCCTCTAAGGCACTGGCAGCGGCCAAGCCCAACCTCTGTTCTTGTTAGTGGGCACAGCTGAGGTGCTGAAGATGGTGGCTGTTTTACTTGGAGGAACAGTGGACTCTGAATGGGTTCACATCACCTTCAGCTAAATAAATGCCCTAACTGTGGAGTGCTGTGCCCCAGGCACTGTTTTAAGAACAACATGGGTTCTACTGCCCTCTTTGCTAGGCTGAAGCTTGGAGCTCGCACCCATAGCTGACTCCAGTCTCCCAGCAGTTCAAGGCCAGCCTGGTCTACAAAGTGAGTTTCAGGACAGCCAGAGTAATTACAAAGAGAAACCCTGTCTCCAAAAACAAAACAAAACCAACAAAACAAAACAAATATTTACTGTAGTGAGGGATGTATAGAGAGGCTCCACTGTTGTCTGTTGTTTCTTTTTCTTGAAGAGGAGAATTCCCATCTCCAGAGCCCCTCTCTCCATTGCTCTCTGTAAATATGGAAACCTCTCTCTCAGTCCCGTATAGTCCTGGCCACAGATGGCTACTGACACATTCGCTGTTTTTCAGTGGAGGAATAAGGTTTGCATTCTTGGTTTTAATTAATAGTTAGTTAATTAAAATTTTATTAGATTTATTCATTTTAATTTACGTGTATTTCACCTGCGAGGATACATGCCCAAGTGCACGCTGGATGCCTGTGGAGGTCAGAAGAGGACACTGGAAACTGGAGTCAGGAATGGTTGTGAGTCACCATGTGGGTGCTAGGAATTGAACCCAGGTCCTCTGCAGGAGTAACAAGTGCTCTTAACTGCTGATCTATCTCAGCAAGCTATCAACCTCAGTAAGACAAAAGAGAGTAAGACAAAAGAGACCAGGAGATGGCACTGGATCCCTGCTACCAGTGGACGCTAGGAACCAAACTCTGGTTCTCTGGAAGAGCAGCAAATGATCTTAATCGGATAGACATCTCTCTAGTCCCTAGTTTGTTTCATCTTGAGATAGGACCTCATATAGCCCAGGCTGGCCTCAAACCCTCTATGTGGAGGAGGATGACCTTGAACTCCCAATTCTTCTGTCTCTGCCTCCTGAGTTCTGGGACCACAGATGTATGCAGACACACTGGCGTTCTTTCCTCTCTTGGATCAATGAGAATTTGTACTCCAGTGCTTGTAGCATCAGGCATCAATATCCTCATCCTCCTCTCTCTGCCCTCCACAGCACTGGGTGGCAGCCATGCATGACCACTCGGAGTTTTCTACCTGGGTGCTGCAACCCAGACTTGTACAGCGGGCACTTTACCTACTCAGCCATCTTCCAGCCCAAAGGTTGCTTTTATGGCTGTCCTGGAACTCTGTAGACCAGGTTGGCATCAAATTCAGAGATCTGCTTGCCTCTGCTTCCTTTAGGGACTAAATGCATGTGCCACCACGCTCTGTTCCAAGGTTGCTTTTTTTTTGGCAAGCAGAATAGCATTGGTACATCCCAATGCTGCCTGTGTGCCTTGGAAGAATCTGGAAGATTTAGTATCAGTCCTGCTGCTGAGGGCCTGACTCACGGCTAGGAAAGCTGCTTTAGGGGTGAACAAAAGGCATAGCCAGGGGCTGGAGAGATGGCTCAGAGGTTAAGACCACTGACTGCTCTTCTGGAGGTCCTGAGTTCAATTCCCAGCAACCACATGGTGGCTCACAACCATCTGTAATGAGATCTGGTATCTTCTTCTGGCATACATGGAGGCTGAACACTGTGTACATAAATAAATAAATAAATCTTTAAAAAAAAAAAAAAAGGCATAGCCAGGCAGTGGTGGCGCACACCTTTAATCCCAGCGCTCAGGAGGCAGAGGCAGGCAGATCTCTGTGTGTTCGAGGCCAGCCTGGTCTACAGAGTGAGTTTCAGACAGCCAGGGCTACACAGAGAAAACCCGTCTCAAAATAACAAAACCATCCAAACAAACAAACAAAAAGAATTAATGAAGTTGGGCTCGGGATAAGGCTCAGCTGGTAGTGCTTGCTTGGCAGACATGAGCCCTGTTTCAGCCACAGCACCACAGAAACCAGTCTTGGTAGTTCACACCTGCAGTCCTAGCACTGGGGAGGTGGGGACAGAAGGACCAGAAGTCCCAGGCCATCTGCTACATAGTGTGTTGGAGGGGATCGTGGGCTACACAAGGCCCTGCTCTAAAACCAAGAGTGAATCTGGGTGGTGGTGGCGCACACCTTTAATCCCAGCACTTGGGAGGCAGAGGCAGGCGGATCTCTGTGAGTTCCAGGCCAGCCTGGTCTATGGAGTGAGTTCCAGGACAACCAGGGCTACACAATGATATCTTGTCTCAAAAGAGTGAACTAGATGATCTTGGGAAGCAGAGTCCCCAGGTGCCACAGTGTCTCTTAGCATAAACTCAGTGTCACTGGGAGATCCCACAGGGAGGATGGATCAGGGCTGAGTGGGAGCATTCAAGAAGGAGGGTGGCCGGGCGGTGGTGGTGCATGCCTTTAATCCCAGCACTCGGGAGGCAGAGACAGGCGGATCTTTGTGAGACTGTGCTGGGAATGTGTTAGAGATGTTGGAAGATAGCTTCGTGGACCCGGACTCTGCACATCCCCCATGCTGGTGTCCTAGGTCCTAGGTAGACCTCTGTTGGAGACAGGTATTCCATCCTGCTGGCACGCCGCAGGGACAGGCATTTCTAGGCTACCTGGGTCGGTGAATCGGCCGAGTGCTCAGATTTGCTACAGTAGAGAATGGCCGTTAAGCAGCAGAAATCCCACTGCACTCAACTACTGGGCGTGCTGAAGGCCTAGCATGCGTGCTACCTGCTGGCTCCATGCAGGAGGAAGGGGCCAGCATAGCAGCAGCCTCTGTACTTCTTCCAAGACAGATGTCCTTTGGCTACTAGTCACTCAGGGGACAGAAAAAATGAACAAGATACCAGTGCTGTGTGGCTCGAGTTAGTTACATTCCCTCTCTGATCCACACCGTCCCATTCTGCAAACTGGATTTAATAGCAAGGCCTTCCTGTTTTAGAAGGAAAGGCTTCATAACGCAGCATCAAGAGTGTAATGAAAGTGGAGGAGGCAAAAGCCAAGAAAACAGGGTTGGGGAGAAGTCCAATCCCGACCGCAGGCCCCCTGCTGTGTCGGAGGCAGGGGCAGAAAGTCTTGCTGGAGACAGCTCTTGGAGCCTCGCCTAGCAGGACTGGGCCAAGCTTGCAAAGCAATTTTTCCGCCTTGTAGGACTCACAGCTGGGTCATGGAAACCTCCAGTTGTGGCCTGGAGCTTGGAGGGTCACAGCAGGTCCCACCGGCCTGGGATGGGAGGACAGAGTGACAGGCATGCCATATCTGGGCTACTCTCAGAGATCAAGCTGGACCAGAACAGGCTCCCCGGGGCCAGAAACAGCTTTGGGGAGTGGGTCCTGGGGAGGGTCCGGAGGTTTGTGATGAGAATGGGCAATGTACTAGCCAGCTGCAAACAGGTTTTCCTGGGGAAAGGGAAGTGGGGTGGGGTCTAGGATGTATCCCCCCAACTCAGCAAGCTTGCAGGAAAGCCCTGCATGCCTGAAAAGGAGGTGGGAATACCGCTTGTCCCAGAAGGCAGAAGAAACCCAGGATCTGAAGAGGGTTCTCCTAGCCCCTTCTTGAATGCTCTGGAAGGGGCAGCATTTATTGTCTGGATGGTAGCCAGCTGCACCCTGGCTCAGTTGCCAGCCCAGCTCAGCTTCCTGCAGCCAGTGTCCAGGAAAACAGAGTATGGGGGCCCTACTTCCTTGGGAGAGCCTTGGCCAAGTCGCTTCTCTCATCGTACCTCAGTTTCTCCATCTGCAGATGAGGTTCTTTGTTGGTGACTTCTGAGACCTCTTCGGGCTCTGAGTCCTTCAGAGGATGGATGCTGGGCCAGGGTCCCCAGAACTACCTGTGGATTTGCTCAAACCAAACCTAGCCAGGCATTAGGTTCACGTCTGTAGTCGGGCTGAGGCAGGAGAATCGCTATGATTCTGAGGCCAGTCTGAGCTTAGAGGAAAACACTTCTCAAACAAAATGGCAAAATAAAAAACTGGAGAGATGGCTCAGTAGTTAAGAGCACTCATTGATCTCCTAGAGGACCCAAGTTCAGTTCCCAGCACCCACATCCAGTGGCTCACAGCTGTCTGTGACTCCAGCTCCAAGGATTCACACACCCTTGTCTGGTCTCCATGGGCACCCACACACATAGTGCACATATACACACTTCTTTTTTTCATATATACACTTAAGAATAAAATTAAATATTAATAAAATAACTGAACCCGGAGATAATGGCGAATGTTTTTAATCTCAGCACTTGAGAGGCAGAGGCAGGTGGATATCTGTGAGTTTGAGACCAACCTGGTCTATCTAGTGAGTTCCGAGACAGCCCAGTGAGACACTGTCTCGGAAGAAACAAAAAACAAAAAGACTGGATGCGATAGCCAAGTGTGTGGTGGCGCATGCTTTAATCCCAGCACTCGGAAGGCAGAGGCTGGCAGAGCTCTGTGAGTTCAAGGCCAGCCTGATCTACAGAGTGAGTTCCAGGACAGCCAGGACGACACAGAGAAACCCTGTCTGGGAAAACAAAAGTAAACAAATAAAGAAGCCCCCCAGAAATTGAGCGTGGTGGCTTTCAGGTCTGTAATACCAGCACTAGCTGCAGACTGAGTTTAAGGCCATCTTGGACCACATGAGACCCTGCCCAAAACAAGCAAACAAAGAAAAAGAACAACAAAAACCCAACACAAAATCAGACAGCCTTGGTGTCTGGTCTTGGCTCTCACCTCACCCTCCTCCTGGCTGTAGTCTGGAGGCCCCATCAAGGGGAGATGAAAGCATCCGTGGCCCATAGCCTCTGGTCCTGGTCAGGAGGTGGTTAGTGGGTGATAGCCTTTATTAAAATGTGGGTCCTTGGGCTGGAGAGATGGCTCAGTGGTTAAGAGCACTGTCTGCTCTTCCAGAGGTCCTGAGTTCAATTCCCAGCAACCACATGGTGGCTCCAAACCATCTGTAAAGAGATCTGGCGCCCTCCTCTGGCGGGTGGGTATAAATGGAGGCAGAAAGTTGTATACAAAATAAATAAATCTTAAAAAAAAAAAAAAAAAATGTGGGTCCTTAGCCGGGCGATGGTGGCGCACGCCTTTAATCCCAGCACTCGGGAGGCAGAGGCAGGCGGATCTCTGTGAGTTCAAGACCAGCCTGGTCTACAGAGCTAGTTCCAGGACAGGCTCCAAAGCCACAGAGAAACCCTGTCTCGAAAAACCAAAAAAAACCACAAAAAAAAAAAAAATGTGGGTCCTTGCCAGCGGTGGTGGCACACCTTTTATCCCAGTACTCGGAGGCAGAGGCAGGCGGATCTCTGTGAGTTCAAAGCCAGCCTGGTCTACAAGAGCTAGTTCCAGGACAGGCTCCAAAGCTACAGAGAAACCCTGTCTCAAAAAGCCAAAAAAAAAAAAAAAGTAGGTTCTATACCAAGTTGACAGTTGGCTGTCAGCCATAGGTTAAAACTCTCAGACTGGACTTGGAACTGGGGCAGTCTCCTCTCCCCGACAGCCTCCCTGGTCCCTGTATGCTTCAGCGACAGTCAGATGCCTCACTCTTCAGAGCTTAGGGTCAGGGTCACAGGAACGGAGACCTGGTATGCGGGGGTCTGTGACCCCGTAGGTCTCGGTGGCATAGCACTGGTACCCCACTGGAAGCCTCAAGCCTGTGGCGACTTTTGTGTACCTGGTGTTTCTTGTGCTTGAGAACAGCATGCAGAGTCCTCTGTCAGGTGGCACCTCCCTGTCCCTCATGGCATCAGGAGCGTGGCCTTGCCTGTGTCTGGCTTCCTTGAGTTAGTCACTGTGGCTGACCCACACAGGATGCTCCCTGTCTTCTGTCTGAGAGTACCAGGAGCACTTAGACCTCTCCCACTGGGCCATGTTCTCATCCTCACTGCCTTCGACTTTACCCCTGCTCCCTGACACCCCCTCTCTAAGCACCTTGAGCCTGGGAGACTCATAGCCATCACCTTTGTTTCATTCTTTCCCAACCCGAGTTTTCCCTTGTCCCATATATATATTTCATATAATATAATATTATATATCATATATGATATAATTTATATGTGTGTAATATAGATGACATATAATGCATTTATGTCATACAATACAATATATAATATTATATATATATATATATATTTGTGTGTGAGAGAGATCTACGTATGTGTTTGTGCGTGAGCGAGGCTGTGCACTTGACAAGGTGCCTGGCTGGAGGTCAGAAAGCAACTTCACCTTCTGCCATGTTTGAGACATGATGTTTCGTTCCCACTGTGTGTGCCAGGGCATCTGGTCTGTAATTGCAGGGGTCTTCTGGGCTCTGCCCCTGCTTCTCCACCATGGGGTTGCAGAGATTACCGGTGGCTATTACGTTGTCTGGCTTTACTGGGGGCATTTCAGCCACCGAGCTGCCTCCCCAGTCCACTTTGTGGGCTGTATTTCTACCTCTTTCAGTAATGTTCACAACATTGATTGCCATGCATGAGGGCGGGGGTTGTTGGAGGCAGGGTCTGTCTGTACAGCCTAGGCTGGTCTTGAATTCGAAGGCCTCCTGCCTCAGTTTCCCCAGTGCCCACACTACAGTGCATGCCACCACCTGGCAAGTTCAGCTCTTTCCCTGGTTCGCATGCATCTCACCTCCCTGTTGGCAAGGGCAGAACGAGGTGTAAGCATAGAAAGCAGGGAGAAAAACACCTTCTACAGAATGAGTTCCAGGACAGGCTCCAAAGCTACAGAGAAACCCTGTCTGGAAAACAAAACATGAGGAAAAAAGGAAAGGAAAGAAATGTGTGCCTTTAAGAGACAGGCCTCTGTCACCAGAGAGGCCCAGGTGTGGGTGGGAAGTTAGTCTGTGTCTTACCAGGGAACCCAGGACCCTCCTTTTCTACCTTATTCCTGGTCCTAAGTGTTGGGGACAGAGGCCAGCTCAGCCTGAGGATCAAGTCTCTGGTTTGAGACATTCGCTTATGAGCCCAGGTGTAGTGGAGCTGATTCCTGGGGTAGGAAGCCCTCAGAACCCTGGCATCTCCTTCACTGAGCCTGTTACCCAGTCCCTCCTCCTCCTCCCTTCTCTTTTCCCCTCTTCTCTGGGCGCCAGGGTGGCCTCACAGTCAGGCCTGTGTACCCCGTACAGGGATCCTCCCTTGCAGCTTTCTGAATCTGGGAAGCAGAGCTGCCTGCCTCGTCCCCCTCCCTCCTCTGTACATAGGTTTTCTAGAGAGACCCGTGAGCACTCCGTAGCCTTCTTGCCGAGGGGGTCTGTCACGCAACCACCTCTGGAGATGATTAAAACCCTGGCCTGTGAGCTGGTCCCTAACTTGGAACCCCAGCTCTGGCATTTACAGCCATGTGCTTTCGGCCTGTCACTTAACCCACTGTGCCTCAGTTTCCCCACATGTAAATTTGTGCCAAGAACCACCTGTGAAGGGCTGGTGTGGGGTTAAAAGAGTTGACTTGTTCCCACTTTGTAAATCTGATCCCAGGGCTGGGGATGGTTAAAGGACTTGCACGGCAGAGCCGGTTGTGCTGCTAGTGATGGCCTAGCATCTAGATCTCGGCCTGAGGTCCCCTTCCTTAGCCAAAGATCACTGCGCTCACTCTTGTCCTTTTCTAGTTTTGGGTCTCTTCCCCCCTCCCTCCCTTTCTCCCTCCCTCCCTTCCTTCTTTCCTCTCTCCCTTCCTTCCTTTTTTCTTTACATTTCTTTTCCTTCCTCCCTTCTTCCTTTCTTTCTTTATATTTATTCTGTGTGCCTTTCTTACTATGCCTCTTGATCCCACTCATTGCTCCATTCCTTCATATCTGTCCTCTGATCTTGCAACCTCCCCACTAGTTTTGAGTTTTTTTTAATTTATTTTTATTTTATGTGCATCGGTATTTTGCCTGCATGCACGTCTGTGTGAGGGTGTCAGGTCCCCTAGAACTGGAGTTACAGACAGTTGAAAGCCACCATGTGGGTGCTGGGAATTGACACTGGGTCATCTGGAAGAGCAGTCAGTGTTCGTAACTGCTGAGCCACCTCTCCAGCCCCCTCTTTTCTAGTTTCTGAAACTAAGGTTCATGGAGCCCAGGCTGGCCACAACTCACTCTGTAGCCCAGGATGACTTGGAACTTCTGATCCTCCAACCTCTCCTTCCCTGGTGCAGGGGTGGCAGGTGTACACAACCACACCCGGTTTGAGTGGTCTTCCCGGGGGGCTCCAGCACTTCCTGTGTGCTAAGCAACACTGCTGACGACCAATCCCAGCCCATTGCCTCTCTGGCTCAATTTGTGGCTCTGGGGGTCGAGCCTTTCTTCTTCAGGGGCCCTCCAGAGGAAACCTGGTCTCTACCATGGAGCTCCTGAAACTTCAACCAGCCCCCAACTCTGTCCCCTCCTGTCCCTGCCTGCTGTGTCCCTGGCTATAATATGGACTTTTCTCACAGCCCCTCTCCCGCCCCCTGAGGACAGTCTCTTGTTAATTTGTTAAATCCGCGTCTAGGTCCCCGGGACCAGTGGTTTATTTTTCCAATCATGTTGGCAGAGATCACGTGGGATGGTGCTTATTTGGTCAGAATGAATGCTAATTAATAAAAATTATTTATTTGGGTTGGAGCTCGCCGCAGCCCAAAGGTCAGGCGCGAACGACTGTTTGAAGTGTCCACAGCGCTTGAGAAAGACAGGATGGCCAGACCGAGTTTATCTGTCTTCTGAAGAATTCTCAGTGAATTCCCCCAGGCTATTTAGACCCTAAATTACACGGAATAAGAGCATACAAGTGGAGAGGGACACTGGGTGTTTAGCAGCAAGCATGGCTTTTAAATGTCTTTGGGTCACAATCAGGCAAATAAATGGTGTGTGTGCCCATCACTTAGTCATAGTGATATCATTGGGAACAGTGTCACTTAGGTTATGAGACCAAAAGCCGCAGAGGCCTCCTGTCTCAAGGTCCTGGATTCTCTGCATGCTTCTTTGGATTTATTTTTTGTTTGTTTTGGTTTTTCAAACAGGGTTTTTCTGTGTAACAGCTCTGGCTGTCCTGGAACTTGCTCTGTAGACCAGGCTGGTCTCGAACCCAGAGATCCGCCTGCCTCTGCCTCCACTGGAGTGCTGGGATTACAGGCGCACGCCGCTGCCACCCAGCTGCTCCTTTGTTTTTTGTTGTTGTTGTTTGTTTTGTTTTTGTTCTGGGGGTAGCAAGTACTCTATCACTGAGCCGCATCCTCAAGCCCTCTTATTTTTCCTTTAGAGTCTGAGTTTCACTAACTTCCCCTGGCCGATCTTGAACTCATTCTGTAGCCTAGGCTGCCCTTGAATGTGTGATCTTTCACAGGGATCTTTAAATGTGTGTAATTAGTCACACGCGGAAAGCAGAGAGTGGTCCTGGAAACAAAGGCAACTGCCCACGGCTCTGCTGGGATGCAGCCCACCCAGGGAATACCAGCCAAGGAGGGTCGCTCAGATGAGCCAGGACTTGCACACCAACTGGGGCCTGGAGAGAATTTATTTGTTTTCCAAATGTCTGAAGCCAAGCTTGGAGCCCAGAGGGAATCCCTGTTCTCAGTAGGCAGAGCAGGAACCTGTGACAAGCAGGCAAGACAGTGACCCTCACTAGAGCCGTGGGCTCAAGGCTGTGACTCGGGAGGCTGCTGCCTGGGCTTTGCGGTGGCTGAGTCCCCATCCTTCCACCACAATGGCTTTCTGTGCTCTTGCACTAAGGACGCTTTGCAACTCACACCAGCTTGAGTCTTAAAGCAAGCCATTGTCCCTAAACTCCCATTATGGAGACTTCCTCTAGGGACCAGACACTGCTTAGTTCTGTCCGGGAGGCTCTGGATCTCTGCATTGGTTGAGACAATGAGGCTAGAGGCTTATCACCATGGGCTCTGAGAGCTGCGACAGACAGTGTCCCCGGGAGTGAGGTGGCTGTGGAAGGGGCCCGTATGGGAATGGGGCTACTGAGCCTTTCAGGTGACATGGGTCCCAACTCGAACTGCACAGCCTTGAATGAGAAGGCCTGAGAGCCTCAGTTTCCCCGTGTGTGAAGTGGCTCAGCACCTCACAGCCATGCTGGACTTTGGTGTGAAGATACTAAGATCATTTCTTTTTTTTTTTTAAATATTTATTTATTATGTATACAATATTCTGTCTGCATGTATGCCTGCAGGCCAGAAGAAGGCACCAGACCCCATTACAGATGGTTGTGAGCCACCATGTGGTTGCTGGGAATTGAACTCAGGACCTTTGGAAGAACAGGCAATGCTCTTAACCTCTGAGCCATCTCTCCAGCCCCCCTAAGATCATTTCTTGTGCAGACTGATTTTCCTGGAAAGCTCTGCATCCAACTGACCTGCTGTCGTGACCCAGGGAGTGGGGGTGGGGAGGCAATGGCTAAAGCCCCTTGATGGACCCCTGCTGGCATCAGGGAAGGGGCCTGGGCATTGGGAACCTTTGCTGTAAGTCACCACCAGCATGTCTGGCCCCAAGTGTCGTTGTTTCTTCCCACAGTCCCTCAGTGAGGGAGCCTGCAAAAATGCTTTTCATTTAAACACCCCCAGTTTCCAATCGCCCAGAAACTTTCAGAAAAACTCTCCTTTTTTGGCTGAAATGCCTCCTGCATTGGGTGTATGCCCAAGTGGCATTGCCTGAAGGAGGGCAGAAGTCAGCTCTGGGGATGGCTCATGTTCCCGAAGCTTCCATCTCTACTTTTGGGCTCTTGTTCACCACCTGACTCTTTCAGCACCCGGGCTTAGTTATTTTGGTTTAGGATTTCTTTCCTGTCCAGGGGTTGGAGGGTGGGGGTAGGGTGGGGATGGGGCCATTCCCAGGACCAAGCACGCTCATCCATCTTAGCCTTTTCAAATAAGATCAGACAGGGGTGTGGAGTGACAAGGGGGCAGGGGAAGGGAACAGGTGACAAGGCCGGCTTGCACCAGCTATACCGCGTTCCCTCACCACTGCCTCCCCCTTACTTTCGGCTCATGTTTGCAAGTATTTCCCCAAACGGGAACACTCTGGAGATTAGCTCCTGCTCAGTCAGCTGCTGCGCTTTGGAGCAGAGGATGCCTGGGCATGGGGGCAGGGCTGGCCTGCATGCTGGAGCGCCCTGACTGACATCCCTAACTTGCCGTTAGTCCCACTAGCACCACTGATGGGCTGTCTGCAGGGCTGGACTGTAGCTCAGTGTCGAGCACGAGACCCTGGTTCCACCCCCAGTATTGAAAATAAGTAAATCGATTAGGGGCTGGACATAGTGGTCTCTAATCCCGGCACTCAGGAGTCAGAGGCCTGAGAATCGCTGTGAGTTCGAGGCCACCATGGTCTACCAAGCGAGTTCCAGAACAGCTATAGCTATACAGAGAAACCATTTCTCAAAAAGGAAAAATTACACTTGTATTTATTTTGTGAGTGTGTGGATAGTTGGGTGGGGGATCCATGTGCCCTAGTGTTCCCGTGGAAGTCAGGGGACATTTTTCACGGGAGACAGTTCAGTTCTCGCCTTTTGCCAGGTCCTGGGGATTGAACTCAGGCAGTCAGGCTTGTCTGCAAGTGCCCTTGACCACTGAATATTCCTGCCGGCCCTTCTTCATCTCCCTCTCCCTCAAGGAACACACTCGCTCTCTTCTGCAGTGCTAGGGACAAAACCCAGAGCCTCCCCCTGCCAGGCAAGCGCTCTGCTCCCAAGCTACGAGCTACGGGTTTCCTTTGAGTATCAAATCCAGGGAGGAATGTGTCATTAAAGAAATAAAGTACAGCCGGGCGGTGGTGGCGCACGCCTTTAATCCCAGCACTCGGGAGGCAGAGACAGGCGGATCTCTGTGAGTTCGAGACCAACCTGGTCTACAAGAGCTAGTTCCAGGACAGGCTCCAAAACCACAGAGAAACCCTGTCTCAAAAAACCAAAAAAAAAAAAAAAGAAATAAAGTACAAAGTACGGATCAAAGTCCCAAAGATGGCCTGACAGCAGGCTCTGATGACTGAGCAGCAGACACCAAGGCCTCCCAAGCGGCAGTGATGGGGAAATGAACAGGACAGACCTATAGGGTACTGGGCCACACCTGCACACTGGCCACTACTCCACCTCTACACATCTGTAGCAAAGATGCAGCGAAAACAGATGCTCCTGTTTGCATGGGGATTCATTGTGATATTACTTTTAGTTTTCCAAGACAGAGTTTCTCTGTAGCTTTGGAGCCTGTCACGGAACTCACTCTTGTAGACCAGGCTGGCCTCGAACTCACAGAGATCCGCCTGCCTCTGCCTCCCAAGTGCTGGAATTAAAGGCGTGCGCCACCACCACCACCCAACTATAATATTCTTTTAGCTTTAAAAGATTGGAAACACACCAAGTGTCTATCGTGAGGACCCTGTGAACAAGCTACAGCACAGTTGCAGAAGGGGTAAATAGCATGCAGCCGTGAAGAGAAGCAAGAAGACGGTCCCGTTCACCAGCTGCCCCAGGAAGGCTAAGGGGGGGGCATCATCAGTGCGAGCGACACTTCCTCTACCACACATATCTTATTATACTTGAAAAACAAGAGCAGCACTGGAGGGGTGGGGCAGAAACTAATTAAAGGCTGCAGCTATGGCTCAGTGGCTAAGATCTGCTCTTCCAGAGGACCCGGGTTCAATTCCCAGCACCTACATGGCAGCCCACACCTGTCTATAACTCCAGTTCAAGGGGATCTAACACCCTCACACAGACATACACTCAGGCAAAACACCAATGTACACAAAATAAAATATAAAAAAAGCTCATTAAAAAACTGGCTCCTGCAGGTAGAGGGAGAAACAAGAGGGAAAACAGAATCAAGTGTGTAGAGATGGAAGGTTCCAGAATATTAGTAAATAAAACAACCCAGTCAGAGCCCCACACGCGTGGCATGGCAGCATGCATATTGGCCTTTAAGGTTGTGTGTTGCAGTCGTGTGAACCATGGGGCACAGGATGGAGAAGCTGGGGCTCCTGTGTTGGTTCGACATGGCACTGTGGCGGACGATGTTTCTTGGCTATTAAAGCACACATTTTAGGAGCTGGGAGGTAGCTCAGTGGGCAACATGCTTGCTATGTAAGCTTGCAGGTTCCCAGCAGCTATGTGAAAAGCCTGGGTACCTGTAACTGCAGCACCAGGGTGGGGGTATAGATAGGCAGATCCTGGGGAGCTTGCTGACCACAAAGTCTATCTAGAGAGACACTGTCTCAAAGAACTGAATCGTGGATGGGTGGATGGGTGGATGGGTGGATGGATGGATGGATGGATGGATATATGAAGAGGGGAATGGATGGACAGATGGGTAGGTGGGTGGGTGGGTGGATTGATATATGGATGAATGGACAAATGGATAAAGGATGAATGTATATATGAAGAGGTGGACAGATGGATGGGTGGGGGGATGGATGGATGAATTGACAGGCAGGTAGATGGATATGTAGATGGATCTATGGATGGATGGATGATACATGGGTGATGGATGTGTGAATGGGTAGTTCATTCCTACCACTAACAGGTGGGTGAGTGATACATAAACATAGGCAAAAGGTAGCAGGATATGTCTCACCCCTCAGGTCTGAGGCCATCTGCAGAGTAGACACAGGAAAGCCAGTGTAAGAGGAACAGATTGCTGATACTGTGGACATCCCTGGACAGGGCCACAGGGACCCCATATGTCACAAGGGACATTGTGGGCACCATGCAGCCAGTCTGCTGACCCTCCATCTCTCCTTAGGTGAGTGTCCCAGCCCGGGCCGTGGCAGTGCCACCAAGCGAAAGAAGAAGCAGCGACGGAACCGAACCACATTCAACAGTAGCCAGCTGCAGGCACTGGAAAGAGTGTTTGAGCGAACGCACTACCCCGATGCCTTTGTGCGTGAGGAGCTGGCCCGGCGCGTCAACCTCAGTGAGGCACGTGTCCAGGTAAGTGGGACCCATCCAGAGGCTCCCAGAAGAAGAAATGGCCATCCAGACTGGTGGCCACTGGTGGGCCAGGGGGGCAGGTACTGCCAGGAGAGGTGAGGGTGAGCTCAGAGCATCCGGAAGTTCAGATGAAAGCCTCGCTACAGCTGGTGACGTGGAAGGAGCAAGATGTCTAACCCTGATCAATTTCTCCCTGCAAATGAATAGGTGCACCTAGAAAAAGTGCAGGCTGTTACCATCCAGGGAGCCGACGCTTGTGTAAAAATGCAGAGCGGCCGGGCGGTGGTGGCGCACACCTTTAATCCCAGCACTCGGGAAGCAGAGGCAGGCGGATCTCTGTGAGTTCGAGGCCAGCCTGGTCTAGAAGAGCTAGTTCCAGGACAGGAACCAAAAGCCATGGAGAAACCCTGTCTCGAAAAATCCAAAAAAAAAAAAAAAAAACAAACAAAAAAACCAAAAAACGCAGAGCGGGGTTGGGAAGACGGCTCAGCAGACAAAGTGCCTGCCGTGGCATGAGGACCCGAGCGCAGATACCCAGCACCCTAAAGAGCTGGGAGAGACACTGTACACCTGTAATGCCATGCCGGGGAGGTGGAGACAGGAGGATCCTGGGGGATCGTTGGAGCCAGTCTAGACTAGGCAAGCCCAGGCTCAGCGGGAGACGCTGTCTCAATAAACAAACAAGCAGAAAGAAAAAGAAAATCGTGGAGCAAAATAGAGATGCAATAGTGGTCATTGACCACAGACGTCCACACAGCCATGTATGTGAGTGCGTGCGTGTGAATACACACACACACACACAGATGAGCAGCTAAGGGTACACAGAGAAACCCTGTCTATAAAAACAATAAAAGAAGAAGTTATTGTCCTTTGCCAGCTCTGTCCTGGGCGCCCACCGGATGCCCACCTGGGTGCCCACATTATCCCAGGACCCAAGGGCTCACCCGCCCACTGATTTCTTTTTCACATGTCCTGCTCCCGGTATATGATGCAGGCACTGTTGATCACCCCCATTCTAGAGCAGGAGTCCAAAGGTCAGAGAGTGAAGCCACCAGCTCAGGGCTGGGACAGCTCATTATGTGCCCAGATCCACGGAGATGTAGGTCCCCTCAAAATCTGCCGGACCCCACTTGCCACGCTCTCCCTCTCAGGTCTGGTTCCAGAACCGCCGTGCCAAGTTTCGCCGGAACGAACGCGCCATGCTGGCTACCCGCTCTGCCTCGCTGCTCAAGTCCTATGGTCAGGAGACTGCCATTGAGCAGCCGGTGGCCCCCCGACCTACCGCGCTAAACCCGGATTATCTGTCTTGGCCAGCATCATCTCCCTACAGGTGAGACTGGGGGCTCTTTGGGGCCACCTCTCTGGGGAGAGCTTGCATGGTGTATAGATGCGGGTGTATACATGTGGGTGTACGTGTGGATGTACAAGTGGGTGTACATGTAGGTGTACATGCGGGTGTTTACGAGCCTGCGTGTGAGTGCTCAGGTATGCACAGGATCATGAGCATGCGTGTGTCCACACAACCATTGATGTGCACGTGTGTATGTACCTGCGTGTGAAGAGGGGAGAAGCCAGGCCTGCCTGGAGGAGAGCAAAGTGTGGGCTCTACCCCGAGGTAGCTAGACCCACACCTGTGTCCACCCTCCAGGCGGGAGACAGTCTGGGAACACTGAGGGCAAGTTTTCCCGTCCTGTAATCCTGGCTCAGTCTAGAGCCATGTAGAGGAGTGGCTTTGTTGCTTAAAACAAACAAACAAATAAAATAAACTCCTTCTTTGGGCTAGAAAGATGGCTTCAGAGGTTAAGAGTGCTGGCTACTATCGCAGAGGCCCTGGGTTCGGTTCCCAGCACTCTCGTGGCAGCTCACAGCTGTCTGTAAGTCCAGGTACAGGTGATCTGACACCTTTTACACTCCACCGGGACAAGACACTCATTTTGTGTAATGACATACATGTAGTCATATGAAATCATATGGTGTAATGAGATACATGGAGGCAATCATATGGTATAATGACACATGTAGGCAATCATATGGTGTAATGACATACATGGAGGCAATCATATGGTATAATAACATACATGTAGGCAGACACTCATACACATAAATAAAAAAGAAAATACGTCTTTTTAAAAAATGGCTTCCTCCAAGATGGTCAGGTGGAAAGGAGCAGGCGCTAGGAGTCAGGCTGTCATATCCCACAGCTCCACCCCTCACCTGTGGGTTAGTTTGTGTGGCTTCTGAGTCTCCAGCCTCCCTCCCTGGTCCATCCTTACCCAGAGCTATGCCATGGGACAGAGAGCACACGCCCCACTCTCAGGAGGGTCTCCATGGAGAGAAATGCCAACAAATAAAAGGTGCAGGTCTCACACCATACCCTAGGCCATCCTCTCGCCTCAGCACCCCAGATATTAGGGCTATAGTGGTGGGAGCCACTACATTGGGCTCCTTTGACCCAGTCCTACCTCTGGATATTTTTCTCCTCCCCTGACCCTGCCACCCTGGCCAGAGCCACCCTGAGCTCATCAAAGGAAATAGGACTGGCCAGATGCACCAATGGGTTCTTGTGTTTCCTGTCTTCCCAGCTCTGTGCCTCCCTACAGCCCCGGAGGCTCAAGTCCTGCCACCCCTGGGGTCAACATGGCCAACAGCATCGCCAGCCTGCGCCTCAAGGCCAAAGAGTTCAGCCTGCACCACAGCCAGGTGCCCACGGTGAACTGACAGTGTGCACTGGGTCCAGCCTCCTTCCTGACCCAGTGACAGACAGCAGCAACGGAAGTGGCCTTGTCTGCATCTGTCCCCAGGGAGACTAGACAGCCTCTCCTGTGCCTTCTCTTCACCGCAGCTTCCTGAGTTCCAGAGGCCTGCTGGGTGCTAGAAGCGCGGGTGAACATCTCTCTGCCTATGGTGGCAGAGACTGTGGCCTGAGGTCCCTGGAGTGGCCTGGCCGGAAGGCGGAACAGGAGTCCGCCAAGGAACTCACTTATGTATTAAAACCAAAAAGCTTTTGTCTTTAAGGAATAAAACCATTTTTCTTAAGCTCCACGAGACTTCAGAAGGGCACAGTGGGTGCCCGCGGAGGGTGCCAGCGCTTGGCTGGCTGGATCACAGCCCTCCTGACAGGTAGCAGTTTGTGGGTGGCACTGGGCCTGGACTGGCTCATACAGCAGCTTCGGTGGGGCTCACTGCCTGCACTGTATGGTTCTTCAGGTGTGGCACCGTCACTCCACAGGGTCCCCAGAAGGGAGAGGGGGCAGAAGGCAGAACCTGCCCCAGGCTTCATTTCCCATTCTGAGGCCCATGGGGACACCTGGAGGCTCTGGAGGAGTCCTGCTGGGTGAATGGCCAGGGGATATCTCTTTCACTTCATGAGGTATGGCAGATGGGTGGCCACGCCTAGAGAGCGGGGACTGGGGCTAGGTTTAAATTCTTTCCACTGAGCATGAGCAGAAGTGTGGCATTCTCTGGTCATTTGGCCATGGAGAGCACCCTAGTTTCCTTCCCAATTGCTGGGACAAAATACACTAGCAAAGAGCAACTTAGGGGAGAAAGGATTTACCTCAGCTCATAATTCCAGGTGACATCCACCACTGTGATGAAGCCGAGGACCTTGAAGTGGCTGGACACACCCATAGTCAAGAGCAGCAAATGTATATGTCATTGCTCGGCTCCCTCTCTCCGCTTCTGTAGTCCAGGAGCCGTCCACAATGGACAGGTCTTCCCGCATCAATTCGTGTTATCAAGATGGCCTGCCACAGGCATAGCCATAGCCAGCCTCATTCAGACAGCCCTCACTGAGAGTTCTTCATGGGGTGACTCCATGTCTTGAAATGACAATTAAAGCTAATCATCACAGGGCTGCAGAGATGGCTCCGTGGCTAAGAGCGCTTGCTGCTCTTCCAGAGGACCCGAACACACAGTAAGCTGCTCCGTAACTCCAACTCTAGGAGATCCAGTGTCCTCTTCTGGCTTCTGTGGGCTCTCATTTGGAACACACAGATACACATTGTTATACATTAAAAAAGATTTTTAATCTTAAACAAAAATCATGCCTGGTACACGCCTTTAATCCCAGCACTTGGGAGGCAGAGGCAGGCAGATCTCTGTGAGTTTGAGACCAGCCTGGTCTACAAGAGCTAGTTCCAGGACAGGCTCCAGAAGCTACAGTGAAACCCTGTCTCGAAAAACCAAAAAAAAAAAAAAAATCACAGACGGGCCTAGCCCTGAGGTCCTAGACAGACTCCCGTCCCAGTGCTGAGAGCTGAGGCCATGAGAAGGTCTACCTATTCCTCCCATCCAGGCAGAAGTGGGGTGACAGAGGCCATGTGCTACCAGCCAGTGTCATCATCGAGGAAGTTCTCAGACAACAAGAGGGGGACAGAGGCTCCCCAGCCCCGGGGAGAGTACAGCTTTTCAGTCAACAGAAATCCCACGACAGTCCCTAAGAGCAGGACAGCCCCTACCCACCATGATGACTTGTTCCAGTAGTGGCAGGTGAGATGGACCCCTCAGAATGCTGGCATAGCCCATCTAGATGTGGTTAGTGCAGTGGGCTAACTTTCCCATATCTGCCCCTCTAGCTCATATTCCATGAAGCATGGCACTTCAGATAGCCTAAACCAGGCTGTTTTTATACCCAGGACATACTGTAACTCAGGATGACCTTGAACTCCTGGTCCTCCAGACTCCACTTCCTGAGTGATGGTCATGAACCACCACACTCAGATGTGTGTGTGTGTGTGTGTGAGAGAGAGAGAGAGAGACAGACAGACAGACAGAGAGACAGAGTGAGAGACACACGAGAGATACATATGTAGTGCAGTTCCCAAAGAGGCCAGAAGAGGGCATCAGATCACCTGGCGTTGTAGTTATATGCGGAGACTTGCCTAGATATGGGTGCTAGGAACCAAACATACATCCATCTGAAAGAGCAGCAAACACTCTTAACCACTAAACCATCCCTTCAGCCCCTGGGCATCAGTGTTTCTCTAGAAGGCTGGGGGCGTAGCTCTGTTGATAGAGTGCTTGCCCAGCATGCGCAAAGTCCTGGACTCCACTCCCACCATCATTTAAAAGTAGACATGGCAGTGCACACCTGAATCCCAGCAGTTGAGAAAGGCTGAAGGATCAGAAGTTCAAAGTCATCCTTGGCTACAGTGAGTTGGAGGCCAGCCTGGGCTACAGGAAATGCCTCGGAAGGTTGGAGCGGAGATTCCAGGGGAAGTGAGGGTTCAGAGTCCACCCTCTCCATTACAGCCCTCGGCTTTCTTCTCTACTCCCCCTGGAATCCCGGCACAGAGACCTTGCCCTTGTGGGTTCATGGCCTTTTGAGGTGCAGCACTCCCGGGAAGGGTGGACGCCTGGATGTGGTAGGACTTACATCCTTGGCAACAGGGACCTCGGTCATATGGGCTTGTTTGGGACTGAAGGCAGAGAAACGGACATTCTGCTGCTGTTTTGGTAAGGACCCAGCCAAAGCCAGAGGAGGCCTGTGCTCTGGGCTGGGGCATGAGCAGTTATGTTCATGTTTTGTGTTTTGAGACAGGGTGTTATGGAGTTCCAGGTTGGCCTTGAGTTCCTGTGTAAAACTACACCAGTTCCCTTCCGTCTTCACACTATGCACTAAGATTTAAAAACATCCAAACACAGACAGACAGACAGACGGGGCCACAGGGACATCCTTGAGACAACAATGCCAAGAATGCCCACTTTATTGTGCTGGGGGCAGCTTCTATAGGGCTCTGGCCACGCCCCGGTCTCGGATAGTTCAGCTGCAGCCCCACCAGCCTGCCATCGGGTCTCGTGCTCAGAGCAGCTGCAGGCTGCTCAGCGCAGAGGGAAACAAGTTGTTGACAAGAAATTCAGGGTCTGGTGGTCCGCAGTCCCCAACACTCCTGATTCTCCAGGCTCTGTCTCCCAGGTACAGAGATGACGGGGATTTGCCTGGCGCTAGGTTTATGTAGTTCTGGAGGTCGGATGCGGGGCTCTCTGCACGCTGCACTGTGTCCCAGACCCCGGAGCCATGTCTTTTGCTCTGGGTGTGCGTTCCCTGGGCCTCTGTCTGTCACTCATTCGCTGAGTCTATGACGCACTCAACATGGGCTCCAGCTTCTGGATGGGGAGTAAGGGTTTAGGGCAGAGAGCAGGCGATTCTCCGCAACCCCAGGGGTGATCCAATACGGGAGTAAGCACACCATTAGCCCAAGGCTATGAGGGAGTGCCTCAGGGGCACAGCGAGCACAACAGGCCTTCTCTTTGGGCCAAGACTGGTTCAGGGGAGCGGGGTGCTGGGAAGAGGAACATGTCCTCTGGCCTTCGTCAGAAACTGAGGTAGGTGTCCAGGCCTCCTCCTGGGCAGCGGTTTAGACCATATGGAGGCAGTATGGGCAAATATGGAAGATGCCATAGAAGGGGGACAGGCCTGCGTGGATGACTAGGTGGCTGAGGAACAAAGGGAGGCTTGAATGCCAAGGATACCCGAGATGAGAGACCTGAATATAGGACCTGCCTCAAGGATGTCACTAGAAGCTGGCTATGCCTGACTGGTCTGCAGCACACAGTGTCGCTTCTCCCTTTACCCAAGGACTTGTATCAGCAATAGTCCAACTCACAGGCTGCAGAGATACCCTTTTCCCCCTCGCTTAACATGAGTGGATGTGGAAACAGGCTTCCCGGGTACCAAGTCAGGGACCCAGAGTTCACTGGAGACACATCCCATCCTTCTATTTAAAATTTTTTAAATCTATTTTTATTTATATGTGTATGTGTGTGCTTCTCTCTATGTGTGTACCATGGAGCGGCAGGTGCCTGTGGAGGCCAGAAGAGGGCGTCAGATCCCCTGGAACTGGAGTGACAGGCAGTCGTGAGCTCCCTGATGTGGGCACTGGGAACCAAAGCTGGGTCTTCTGCAAGAACAGCAGATCTCCTTAACATTGAACCATCCCTCCACCCCACCCTACACCTAGCCCTGCCCACTTCTACTCTGTAGTTCCCCCAAAGCAAAGTACCACAAAGAACTGAAGCCTGACCGCTGTCGACACAGGGTTCCGCTGAGTGGGGGCCTGGAAGGTGGGCCCCAGAAATGCCAGCTTCGGAAAATGCTGGAGGTCATGTTCCCACGGGTGACCATGAGGCTGTCTATGTCACTTCCACTCTGGCACTCTAGAAAAAATAAACCAACTTAATGGTTTGCACATGCTGCGCTAGGAAGCCGGGGAGGGTGACCGGCCTCTCAGCGAAGCGGAGGCCATTAAACACCGCCGTCCTGCTGAGCCTGGCTGCGGAGCCGCGTGCAAGCAGCTTCCTGGGCACTCGTCCCAGGCTATCATCTTCCTACACAGCCAAGGCACCTGAGGCCCCAGCCTAGCCCAGGAGGACTTGGACTCTATTCTCCCTTGGCTTTGCCTATTTGACCAAAGGAAGGGGGCACTGTGTCTGCTTTTATTTCTTACAACAGACACAGAGAGACAGACAGACAGACAGAGACAAAGAGTTGAAAATAATATCAGCAAAAGACCACAGTTTGTGGCTCAGGGCCTTGAGCAAGGCACTTCAGGTCTCCTCCCAGCTGGTCTATGTGGTGCTGGGGATGGAACGTAGGGCTTTGCTCATGCTAACTAGGCAAGTACCTTCCCAGCTGAGCCACACGTCCAGCAGTCTTTACTGCGGAGGAGCAGAGTGAGGGGAGACGAAGTCAAAATACTCCCTCTACGGGACTGGAGAGACGGCACGGCGCTGCTACTCTTGCAGAGGACCTGAGCTCAGGTCCAACAACCAGCTCCAGCTCTAGGGGATCTGATGCTTTCTAATGCAGAGGCACGTGCACACACGCATGGTTTCTCTGAGCTCATTCTGTTGCTCTCTTCTGGCCTCTATGGGCAGTGCACACATGTGCTACACAAACACACACATAAAATAACAATCTCAAAAAATAAATAAATAAATCTTGAAAAACTTTTCCTGTGAGGCGTGGTAGCCCACAGTTATAATCCAAGCACTTGGGAGGTAGGTGCAGGCAGATCTCTGTGAGTCTGAGGCCAGCCTGGTCTACATGAGTTTCAGGCCAAGTAGGCTACACAGAGAGACCCTGTCTTGAGGGGGGGCAGGGAGAAGAAGGAAAGGAAGGAAATAAGGAAGGGAGAGAGGAGGAAGGAAGGATACTCCACTGGACAAGGGAATGAACTCCCTGTCTAGAGAGCTTGGCTCCTCACACCTGGTTCAGGGATGGTGGGTTTTATGAAGAGGAAGAAGGAGGGCGAGGAGGAAGAGGAGGAAGAATAGGGAGGCAGGGTGGATCTGGGAAGAGTTAGGGGTGATAATTATGATTAAAAACACATTTAATTTTTTTAAATTATTTATTTATTTATTATGTATACCGTATTCTGTCTATGTGTATGCCTGCAGGCCAGAAGAGGGCACCAGATCTCATTACAGATGGTTGTGAGCCACCATGTGGTTGCTGGGAATTGAACTCAGGAACTTTGGAAAAGCATGCAATGCTCTTAACCACTGAGCCATCTCTCCAGCCCCACATTTAAATTTTTAAAAGGTTAATAAAGTAGTGTGTTAAAAAAGAAAAACAGCCAACTTCTAGACTAATAAATAAAGCAAAAATAAAAGACAGGATGCTGGGTGGTGGCGGCGTACACCTTTAATCCCGGCACTTGCAAGGAAGAGGCAGGCGGATCTCTGTGAGTTCTAGGCCAGCCAAAGTTACAAAGAAATCTTTTTTAAAAAAGTATTTATTTATTCACTATGTATACAATATTCTGTCTGCATGTATGCCTGCTGGCCAGAAGAGGGCACCAGATCTCATTACAGATGGTTGTGAGCCACCATGTGGTTGCTGGAATTTAACTCAGGACCTTTGGAAGAGCAGCCAGTGCTCTTAACCTCTGAGCCATCTCTCTAGCCCCAGGAAATCTTGTCTGGAAAAACCAAACCAACCAAACAACAAAATCCCAGAATGATTCCTCCTCTGTGAGTTTCTGTTTGGTAAACAGAAGGGGGAAGGGCCCTGCTTTGCTTTCTCCTGCTAAAAGCTCCTGCATAAACACCTCACCAAAGGGACCTGGGGAGAAAAGGGATTTTATCACCTTACAGCTCACAGTCCATCAACAAAGGACTCCAGGGTAGGAACTCAAGCCTGGAGCCTGGAGCAGAGGCCATGGAGGAACTCTGCTTATTGATCCCCAAGCTTTCCTCAGCTTGTGTTCTTAGCTCTGGACCACCTGCCCGGGGTGGCACCGCCCACGGTGGGCTGGGCCCTCCAAGGTCAATCATCAGTGAAGAAAATCGCCTTCGGGCCAACCTGATGGAGGCTTTTTCTTCAACTGAGAGGCCCCCTTCCCAGAAGACCCTCACTTTTAGTCAAGTCAGCAAAAACAACAACTATCTCATAGAGACTCCTTATTATTTTCTTTTTTTTTTTAAGATTTATTTATTGTGTATACAGTGTTCTGTCTGTATGTATGCTTGCTGACCAGAAGAGGGCGCCATATCTCATTACAGATGGCTGTGAGCCACCATGTGGTTGTGGGAATTGAGCTCAGGATCTCTGGAAGAGCAGTCAGTGCTCTCTCTTAACCTCTGAGCTATCTCTGCAGCCCCTCATTATTTTCTTCATCCAAACTTCGCAAGATGAAGTTGGTCAAATCGGCAGCTAGTGCCGATGCGAGGAGGAGCTACCAACATTGTGTACCAGGCTACAGCAGCAACAATGGAAACCGTGCCAAAGGGAGCGTGTGCTTTAAGGAGAGGCCAGTGGGCCCCGAAGCCTGGGCCACTGTCTTACACAACCTGTCTGTTGCATTTCAGAATGTGCTTAAAATTTGCAATAATTTTTTTTAAAAAAGCCAGGCGGTGGTGGCACGCAGGTAGATCTCTGTGAGTTCGAGGCTAGCCTGGTCTACAGAGTTCCAGGACCAAAGCTACAGAGATAAGCCCTGTCTCCCCTCCCCCCGCCCCCCCCCACAGGGTTTCTCTGTGGCTTGGGAGCCTGTCCTGGAACTAGCTCTTGTAGACCAGGCTGGTCTCGAACTCACAGAGATCCGCCTGCCTCTGCCTCCCGAGTGCTGGGATTAAAGGCGTGCGCCACCACCGCCCGGCTGTCTTTTTTTTTTTTTTTAAATATTTATTTATTATGTATGCAACATTCTGTCTGCGTGTGTGTCTGCAGGCCAGAAGAGGGCACCAAACCTCATTACAGATGGTTGTGAGCCACCATGTGGTTGCTGGGGATAGAACTCATGACCTTTGGAAGAGCAGGCAAGGCTCTTAACCACTGAGCCATCTCTGCAGCCCCTAAGCCCTATCTTGAAACCACCCCCAAAAGAGAAAAAAAAAAGGAAAGTCAAAAACCATCACATGATCAGTTCTTTCCTCTGGGCGGCAGGCCGTGTGTGGTCTCCTCCTTTCTGTATTTCCCTTGTAAATTTCCCTGAGACAAAGATGAACAAGACTTCAAAAATATGTATCCTATCCAAATTAACACCATCTTTTCAGAGAGTGCTTGTAGGTACCGCAAGCCTCACAAACAGACTTTAGAAACCTGGACATGATGACTCTTGCCTGCATTAGAAATAATCACAAAGACACAGCACAAAGGAACGCGCACAAATAAAACCAACGTATTCAGCCAAGCAGTTCATTCTGCAAAAAGAATGGGCCCCAACAAAAACCAGGCTATCAACACAACTGGGCCAGTATGGCTTCCTTTATCCCTCGTGGAGGCAGTGGCTCATTCCATTGGTGGGAGGTCGGGACCTCTCGATCTGATGTGATTGGCTAATCTCTTCAAAGAGATTGGGAAAGGGAAGGTTCAGGAATGTGAGTCCTTGCTCTGCTAATTACCTTTGGCTTAAAAACAACAAACAAACAAATAATAAAAACACAAAACACACCAACAACAAACATTTCTGGGACTAGAGAGATGGCTCAGTGGTTAAAAGTGCTGGCTGCTTTTGAGAGGACCCAAATGTGGTGCCACGTAATGGCTTACAACCACCTGCAACTTCAGTCCCCGGGGACCCGATGCCTTCTGGTTATTTGCGGTCACCAGGCCACCGCAGTACACATCCATGCTATAGGTAAACACTCAGAACACACGGAATCATTTTTAAAAAAAAAGAAAACCTCTCACGCTTGTGATTTTCAAATGCCTAAATCTGGAGGCAAGCTTAGGCTAAAAAACATGAAACTATTCCATTTTTGTTTGTTTGATACAGTGATTCACCTGCCTCGGCCTCCTGAGTGCTGGGATTGAAGGTGTGCACCACCACGCCTGGCTGTTTGGTTTTGAGGCCAGCCTGGCCCACACTGAGTTCTAGGCTTACATAGGCAACGTGGTGAGTTACAGGGCTACCCTGGGCTACAAGATGAGACCAAAAAGGAAATCTATGTGAGCTGGTGTGGGGGCACTAACCTGTGACTCCAGCAGGGATTGATGTGGAGATACCTGGGCAAGCACATGCAGTGCACCCTGGGAAATTAATTACCCGACACCCAGAGCTGGCTAAATGAATGGTGAGGTGTCCAGGAAGGTGGAATGGCAGGGTCACACTAAACTTAATGTCATTGCCCCATGACAGTAATCCCAGATCTCAGGCAAATCCATGGCCAGCCTCATCTACAGAGTGGGAGCCACAGGTTTCAAGGGCCAGCAAGATAACTCAGCAAGTAGAGGCTCTTGTTGCCTAAGGATCTCAGTTCAGTCCCTAGGCCTACAAGATAGAAGAGCACTGATTTCAGGTTGTCCTCTGGCCTCCACATATGTACCATGACACATGCACCCACATGTACACAAAGAATACATACAGACAGACTTTTTAAAAAAAATATTACAGGGGGCTGGAGAGATGACTCAGCGGTTAAGAGCATTGCCTGCTCTTCCGAAGGTCCTGAGTTCAATTCCCAGCAACCACATGGTGGCTCACAACCATCTGTAACGAGGTCTGGTGCCCTTTTCAGGCATACATGCAGACAGAATATTATGTACATAATAAATAAATAAATATTTTTAAAAAATATTACAGTTGACTACTGTCCCTTGGGTTTATATGAACCCCATCTTGGCCCTGGTCTCCCCTGCTCACTCAGAGGTTAGGGCATGTTCCCAAGACACTGGGCACCAACTTTAGACAGCTCCAGCTTCCCAGGCTCCTAGAGGTCCATTAAGTCCTTGCCCTGCTCCTAAGTCTAGGACTCTAAGGCTCCAGGCTGCTGCTCGGCCCCTTCCACCCCAGGACCCCAAGCCCAGCCTTCCCTGTGTCTGATGCTAGGTGAGGAGGGACTGGTCCTGTCTGGGTGGAGTTTGGGAAATGGATGTCTTCAGACAAGAGACCAGGCCAGGAAGAGAAGGCAAGAGTTGCTGGTGCAGTACCAGGGCTGGAGGGAGCTTCAGGCACTGGGCGCTGCCACCTCTGGCTGGCTCAGCAGATGGTACTGGCCAAGCTGCCTCCCTGGGCAGTGCACCTGCTCTACCCTGTGCTGTGGGCTGGAGCCACGCTGCTGTCAAGAGGCCATTCCCAGCATTCCCTACCGTGAGGGCTGGAACAGAACAGGTCTCAAGGTCCTGTCTCTCGGTTCCTGCCAGTTGCCCAGTGGTACCACACTGGAGCCACTGTCCCCACCTCTCTCTTACTCATGAGCATAGCTGTCCACTGTCCAAGGCACTTGAAGCATAAGGGTCATATGTGGCCCACCAGGTCACTTGCCTAGGTATCCACCCCACCCTGTGTTCTCCCTGGCCACCCTTGGGGCCTTTTACCCTGATTTCCCACCAGCCCCAGCTGCACACCATAGCACACTGGGACTGACTTCTTCCCACCCTCACAGTTGGATTTCTTGGCTTTCTTTTATGAGAAGGTCTTGCTTTGTAGACCAGGCTTGCCTCCAACTCAGAGATCCCCTTGCCTCTGTCTCCTGTGTGCTAGAATTAAAGGTGTACGCTGCCACACCCGGCCCACTTAAATTTCTTCCCAGTTCCCGACCAATGTCAGTGTCACTATCGCAGTGCCGGCCCCCTGACCAGTGCTCCCAGCCTTACTGCGAGGGGGGCTGCACTGTCCCTTGCCATGCTGTCTTTCCCACTGCAGTGCTAAGGGGCAGGACGGAGGAAGTACTGCAGGAGTGGACCCTCAGGGCCTCCGAGGGGGCTGGCTCCATCACCCAGTCCCCTCCGAGGGGCCGCTCCATCACCCGGTCCCCTCCGAGGGGTCGCTCCATCACCCAGTCCCCTCCGAGGGGGCCGGCTCCATCGTCCAGTCCCCTCCGAGGGGCCGCTCCATCACCCAGACCCCTCTGAGGGGCTGGCTCTATCACCCAGACCCCTCTGAGGGGCTGGCTCTATCACCCAGACCCCTCCTTGGGGGCCCGGCTCCATCGCCCAGACCCCTCCGAGGGGCCGCTCCATCACCCAGTCCCCTCCGAGGGGCCGCTCCATCACCCAGACCCCTCCGAGGGGCTGGCTCTATCACCCAGACCCCTCTGAGGGGCTGGCTCTATCACCCAGACCCCTCCGTGGGGGCCGGCTCCATCGCCCAGACCCCTCCGTGGGGGCCGGCTCCATCGCCCAGACCCCTCTGAGGGGCTGGCTCCATCGCCCAGACCCCAGATCATGCAATCATTGTGGGTGATACACGTTCCTGCACCAGGCCACTGGCAGCTCCTTACTAGAACACCTGGCAGTCACAGGCCCACCTTCCTCAAGAGGAAAAACACAGAAATGGACAGATGTTCATTTGCCCTGCTTCGGTCTCTCAGGCCTCCATCCATCCTGGGCCCTACCTTGCTGAGTTCTCTCCTGTCCTAGCCCAGGAATTCAGAGCAAGTCATCTCTCTTCTTGGAACCTGAATCCCTCGGCTAAAATGCTAAAATGGGTCTGGAGAGATGGCTCAGTGTTTAAGAGCACCGGCTGCTCTTCTGGGAACCCAGATCCATTTCCAGCACCCACATAGTGCCTCAGAACCATCTTTAACTCCAGCTTCCAGGGATCCAACACCCTCTTCTGGCTTCCATGGGCACCAGGCACACATATGATACAGGCATGCCTTCATACAAAACACCCATATGCATAAAATGAAAACGCAGGAATGAAGTCTTCGGCCATACCATCTGAACTCCCCCGATCTTGTCTAAAATGCAGGAATGCCTCCTTCTTAAAATTATTTCAAGTATCAAGTGGGGTGGTGAGGGGGACGATAACATATGAAGGTACATCCAGCCTAATGCTCACTCAAAACAGGGGCGGGAGTGTAGGGAGGGGAGTTGGGGCGGAGGACCCATCTATATGGTTTTTGTTTTCCTTAGAGGAGCACTCCAAGAGCAAAGGTTTCCCCTCACCACCAGAGGGCAGTGCTGTCCACTCCCGGCGCGCTGTGGCGGGGTGGGGCTGAAGGCTGGCTGGCCTTTCCTTAGGTCTCAGTAAGCAGATCTCACCATGGAGGGGCATGGGACCCACTGGAGCAGCCCCTGAGCTTCCAGGCGGCCACTCCCGTGTCTCCACCTGTGGAGCAGGAAAACAGCATCCAGGTGACAGAGATGCAGGGAAGGTCACCTGTCAGCACAGGATTTGGACATCTCTGGGTCCCAAGCCAAAGGCCACGTTATCAGGGATCCACTGAAGAAGGGGATTTCTCTGGAGCAGCCTGATGGTGTGTGATTTCCACAAATAGGCCGTCTGTGCTGTCTGGGCGCCAGAAACGAACCCATCATGGTGTGCAGAACTATAATCCCAGCACTTTGGAGGTACAGGCAGGCTGTTAGTTCACGGCTACATAGTAAGTTTGAGGCCAACTTGAGCTAAGTGAAACCAGTCTCAAACAAGCAAAACATACAAACACCAGAACCCTAAAAATTCCCAGCAGGCACCAGGCCAGCTGGGACAGCAAGGACACTGGAAATAGGAAACACGGGGCATTCACAGGTCACACATTGCTGTTTAATGACTAACCCTGAACAGGTCTCAGGCGGACTCTGGGACCACACACACACACACACACACACACACACAAGTGAGGTTTTCCACAGGGGTGGACGTCTGGTATCTTCAAACCTCATAGATGCTGAACAAGCCCAAAGTTCACTTTCCGTAGCTGGCTGGCCAAAGCCCATCACCGACTGCCTTTCGGAGGAGCTAAGGCCTTGAGCAGGCAGGCAGAGCTTACCGTAGCACTCACCCTTCCTCAGCCCGTACTAAGGCACTTGGAACAAAGGACAGGGAGGTGTCAACAGGGACGTGCAGACCTGCCCACCTCTGAAAAATACCAAGTGCCCTAGCTGTGCAGTCTGAGGGGTTCTGGCCGCCGCTCGGCCTCTTGTGAGGACACATACCAGCCAGGTGTCTCTCTTTGGGCTGGCCAGAGTTGTGGGTAGGTTTGAGAAGTCTTCATTTTTAGCCCTAGACGGAATGATGGCTTTGTTAGAGAATCCTCTGTCCTCTCGATTGTTTAGGTTTGTTTGGTTTTTCGAGACAGAGTTTCTCTGTGTAGCCCTGGCTGTCCTGGAACTCGCTCTGTAGACCAGGCTGGCCTCGAACTGACAAAGCTCCGCCTGACTCTGCCTCCCCAGTGCTGGGATCGAAGGTGTGCGCCACCACGAGGCACGAGGGGGGGTGTGGGTGATGTTTAAGGCTTTATGAAGTCAAGGACGTTCTGTCGATCGTGACAGTTCATCTGTAAGTGGTTCTAGTTGGGCATCCAGAACCCAAGAGGCTAAGAAACACACGCACACACATTGGGCTCAGGGACTCAACACACCTAGGTGGCCAGGAACCCGGGACCTGAGCCCATCCCTCTTCTAGAAGGGACACCAAGTCGCCAGGCTCAGCCTCGGTGGCTTCTGTCCACAGTGTGGTAAGATGAAGAGGTTCCAGCCACTGGTCACAGATGATGGGCCACTTCCCAGAGGATCTGCAGGGCCATGGAGACACAGGCGAACTGGGCCAGGACATAGGCTCCAGAGCGGACACGTGGGTTCAGCTTGCCCAGGTAGGCTACCGTGTGCACCACACGGCCTGTGAGGACAACAAGGAAATGAATCCAGGCGATCAAAGGTTCGGGTCCCAGGAAGGAGTAGACGAAGCCCAGGAAGAGGAAGGGGTAGATAGTCTCCATGTCGTTGCGGTGGGCTCTGGGGGGCAGAGGGGTACAGTCAGCAGACTTACTTCTGGGACTCCCAATCCACCAGGGACCTCTTGAGGCTGCCAGACACCCCAATCCCTTGCTGGCCCATGAGCTAGAATGTGTAGGGTCAAGGGGGGGGGCAGTGACTCTGATCTTTTACCCAGATGTGGCTGAGGCTCAAAGCCCACTGAACAGCTCCATAGGTCTCCTATGGGCCCAGTCCATCCCACCTTTCACACTCTGTCCCTTCTGACACCAAGGGAGGAGGACTCAGAGGATAGGGTTGGGTGAGTGACAGGTATTCCCTGAGGCAGGGCTGAGACATGCCCGCCCTCTGAATGAAGGATTGGGACCCTGCCTGGTTACCTCTGTCCCTTTCCGCCCCAACAGTGGACTAAGCATCTTCCATTCACCAGCCCCGCTAAGCACAGGACTCTGGCCAGCCTTCCCTCCTTCACGCGTGCTATCCTACTCTTTCGTAAGCGTGTGTGGTGGGAAGGCTGCATCCAACCTTACCATAAATAATAACCAAGGAAGAAATCTCTCACTGGCTGTCACTCAGTTCCCATGGTCCCGTTTATACTGCTGCCTCATTTAAAAACGAACCAGGCAGTCAAAGCCCATCAACTAGGAACAGCGAATGCCTGGAGCCATCGATGACCGCTTAGATAAACAGTGGCCGAGCCATGACCTTCCCCATCGCTCAGTCTGAGGACTCCAGCTTCCAGCTGCAGCCCATCTGACCAGCGGCACCAGGCCACTGGCGAGCCCAGTCTGGCCCCAGCGCGTCTGTGACGAACCACTGGAAAATGAGTCTTAGCAAGAGCCACCAACAGCTTACTCAGTGAAAGGCAATAGAGGTAGAGCCCGGAAGAGGCCTGGAGCACCCAGCGCCCCAATGCTGCGGGGGTGGAGGTGGGGTGGCAGGGGACAGGGGCAGTAGTCAGGGCTGGAGAGATGTGTTAGAGTCTAAATGATGAGAAACTGGCCAGGCAGAGGAAGAACCTTCTTGGGAAGTACCCAGCATACACAAAGGCCCAGTGGTAAGAACAGCACAAGAATTCAGAATTGACCTGTTTGCTGAAGCACACAAGAGGGAAGTGAGCTGGAGAGAGGCCTGGTAACAGGAGGAAAAGAAATTCAGCCAAGGGCATAAAAATTCTTAAGAAGTGTGTGTGGGGGGGGGAATGTAGCTTAGCAGGTGGAGTGCTTATCCCCAGCTCTGCTTAAAACAGGGTGTGTGGGAAAATAACTACAGCCAAGGGTTCAAGGTCAGGGCCTGGAGAGCTGGCTCGGCAGAGAAGAGCGGCGGTGTCTGTAGAAGACCCAGGTTCGTACCCCAGCACCCATAGAGGGTCACAACCATCTGTGATTCCAGTTCCAGGGGATCTGATGCCCTCCTCTGGCCTCTGAGGGTACCAGGCACCAGGCACACACATGGTGCACACACACATACATGCAAGTAAGCACATGTAGAATAAAAATAAATAAATCTTGGTCATACTCGGCTAGTGAATGAGTTGAGGCAGGCCTGGGCTGTATAAGTCTCTCTCTCTCTCTCTCTCTCTCTCTCTCTCTCTCTCTCTCTCTCTCTCTTTCTCTCAGACACACACACACCAGACATACCCATAAACAAACACTACAGGCACCCCCCACATGATTCTATACACACACACACAAACACTACAGCCACACACACACAAACACACACATGCCACCCACACACCCTTCTTCTGGCAAGGCCTGGAACTTTCTCAGGTATGGCAGTCAGCCTCTCTCCCCTTGAGACCCATCCCTATGCCCTTCCTTCTCCTTCTCACTGTGATCATGAACTTGTGACCCGGACACAGAGAAAGCAGGTGGTGGTGGCGCACGCCTTTAATCCCAGCACTTGGAAGGGAGAGGCAGGTGGATCTCTGTGAGTTCAAAGCCAGCCTGGTCTACAGAGTTAGTTCCAGAACAGCCAGGGTTACACAGAGAGACACCCTCTCTTGAACCTCCCTGTTCCCCCTACAAAATAAGAGAGTGAGAGTCAGGAGCCAGCTGTGCTGGCTTGCACTTTTATTCTGCACTTGGAAGGCTGAGGCAGGAGGTTTACCATGAGTCAGGAATTCAAAGTCAGCCTCAACACCCTAGTAGCTTCGAAGTCAGTCTGGAGCTACGAAAGGCCCTATCCTGAAAATAATGTCGGAGGATGGCTCAGCAATTGGGAGCACCGGCTGCTCTTACAGAGGATCTACATGGTGACTCGCAACTGTCTGACGCCCTCTTCTGGTCCCTTTGGGCTCTGCATGTATATAATATAAAACACCCATACACATAAGGAAAGATAATGATTTTTTTAAAAAGTCTTGGTATATGACTTAGCCTGTATAACATTTGCCTTAGCAATTAAAAGGTCCTGGTTTCAGTCCCCAGCAGCACATAAACCAGAAGTGGTGACATAAGCCTCTATTTCTAGCACTTAGGAGGTAGAGCCAGAAGGGGCAGAAGTCCAAGGTTATCTTCAGCTGGAGAGTTAGAGGCCAGCCTGGGCTACGGGGGACTCTATCTCAAAAACCAAACCAAACCAGGTTGAGAACAAATGTGACCAAACCTGAAGAGCAGGGACAGGAATGACCCCTGCTCTGTGGCAGGTCCCTGGTTGGGGAGGCAGGCCACCTCCTTGATTCCTCACCAGGCAGTAAAGGGGTGGCCCACGTGGGAAAGGTGGCCGGGAGCAGATGGAGCTCCCACCCAGGGCCTCCCTCCCACATCTGTTAGAAACTACAATGGGGCCCCACAATGCCACGGTGGTGCCTGGGGCCGGGAAGAATGGGGAAATCCGGATGCTGAAAAAATAAGGCTCACCTCTCCTCCCCTGCTACAGTCTCCAAACAGAGGCGTGGAAGGAGTCACGTACTGGGAGGCAGGGAGAAATGTGTCACTCCAATAATGACCAGCATTCTGAGGCAAAAGTCACCCAAAACCAGTTCCCACCAGAGGAGACTTGCACAGCCCCCTGTGGCTTCGGGCCTGCCCCTCACCCTCCCTCTGTAACAGAGCTGTCTTACTGCTCAGTGGGGAGAGACCTCTGGTGACCCCGGGTTAGGGCAGTGACAGTAGCTGGCGGCAACATGTTCCCTCTCTCCCAGCTCATCACCCATGCCGCACATGTACGTCAGGGTGCAAGGAGGATGGCTGCTTGGTGCCAAAGGCGGATGTGCAAAGGGAAGGGAAATCCGTAAAGGGGTGGGGGCTGAGGCCAGGGTTGAAGCTTTGCCTCCTGCCAGAAGGCGTTACAGTCTCAGGGCCAGACCCTGGCACACCCTTCTATCTCTATAGATAACATCTCTCCTAGAAGTGCTGGGGTGCTGTGGGTGTTGGTACCCAGAAAATAAGGAAAAGCACCCTTACGTTTGTTACCACACCCTCATCATCGCCACCCCCAAATCACCAGCCCTGGCCCGGACACAACTGTGACTGCTTCTCATTCTCCTTGGGCTGACAACCTGTCACAGGCCCTCGCTGACCCTAGTGAGGAATGGGGTTTCCGCCAGAGGCCCCCAACTCTGGCTGCCACCAAGAAGCTGAGCCCACAGGCAGGTGTCCCTTCCTCTCTTGAGTCCATGTCCCCTACTGATAAATGGACAGGCGGGATATCATTTTCAGAACATAGGAAGTCGGCACCGGGGGGGCCAAATCTCTTGGCAAACTGCTTCTTTCTTTAGGCTAAAAGCCCAAACGGTAAGAAACAGATAAGATTTGGGTCAGGTGTCCCTCCAGGGGGAGCAGTCCTGTGTGCGAATTAACACAGCTGCAGGCGAACACATTTCCAGCTGCAAGTGCAGGCAGGTGTCTGGGGACAAGAACGTGGCTGGCACCTGCCCAGCAAGGCTGGGCCCCGCCTGGGGAAGCAAGGGAATGAAGGGAAGAAGAGACACACACACTCAGAAGAGCTGGGGTCAGCGGGCCACTCGCTCTCCACCAGACGCTTATACAGAACAGGGAAGGGGTCAGGAGGTCTGTGTAACAAATCAGTCTCTGTCTGTAAACCCTTGAGGAGGCTACAGTTGCTAGTCTTTATACATCCTGCCAACATTCACACTGGGACCAAAGGAAGGCTTTGCCATCCCCGGGCCTCACCTGAGGAGGGTTTTGCCATCCTCATGGGTCTGAGGCTTTAGTCTTTGGCACGGTCATGCCATGTCAACAATACATGCTCACTCAGGGCCTCCTTCCTGCCTCATGTAGGCTGTACGAGCCTCCACGGTATATTGTACAGCTAAGGCTGGCCTCGAACTCCTGATCCTGCTGCCCCCACCTCCTCAGTGCTGGAATTCCAGGTGAGGCCACTACAGGTGGCCTCAGTTCCACTCTTCCCCCAGGACTCGAGAGGCAGAGGCAGGCGGATCTCTGTGAGCTCGAAGCCAGCCTGGTCTACAAGAGCTAGTTCCAGGACAGCCAGAGCTACATAGTAAGACTCTTATCTCGAGGGCTGGAGAGATGGCTCAGAGGTTAAGAGCATTGCCTGCTCTTCCAAAGGTCCTGAATTCCCAGCAACCACATGGTGGCTCACAACCATCTGTAAAGGGGTCTGGTGCCCTCTTCTGTCCTGCAGGCATACACACAAACAAAATATTGTATACATAATAAATAAATAAAAATATTTTTTTAAAAAAATTGCCTATTGTTTTTAAAAAAAGACTCTTATCTCGAAAAAAAAATAAGTTAAAGTTATCTATTTTATTTTCTGTATGAGTACTTTTGCCTACACGTATATGCATGTGCACCACATGTGTGCCTAATACCTGACATCAGACAAGGGCATCCTGTGGGGGCTGGGACTCGAACCTGAGTCCTCTGCAAGAGTGACGAATGCTCTTAAGGACCCTCTCTTTCCAGCCCCCTGGGTTCCATTCTTAAACCTGGCTCCTGATTGCCCCAGGACCAGCCTGGTTTGTCTCCAGCATGTGCTAATCTACAAGGCAGATTTATGCATGACCCAGGATCCAGGCTACATGCTTCCTGTGTTCACAGCCCTGTGGCCCAGGGCGCGCCTGCCCTGGTTCTAATATTCAACTGTTCTCTCTCTCTCTCTCTCTCTCTCTCTCTCTCTCTCTCTCTCTCTCTCTCTCTCTCTCCAGTTCCTAGTGATGGCAGTTGGTGTGAGTCTCGGTTCTGCACCCTCAGCTGACACACTTTCTCTGTGCAGGGTCTGATCTCTGCACAGCTCTGGCTGGCTTGAAACCCACTGTATAGATCAGATTGAACTCAAACTCACACACATCCTCCTGCCTGTATCTCCCAAGTACCAGGATTAAAAAGATATGCTACCACAAGTAGCTTCCTTCCTTCCTTCCTTTCTTCCTTCCTTCCTTCCTTCCTTCCTTCCTTCCTTCCTTCCTTCCTTCCTTCCTTCCTTCATTTTGTCAGGCAGGGTCTCATGTAGCCCAGGCTAGCCTCCAACTCTATTTTATGCAAGCCATCTACCAACCTGGGCTTCATCTTCTACCCTCAGCTGTCTGTGATGTTCTATGGAGTAAGGAGGGTTCTTCGCTACCCAAGTGCTGCCCCCCACCACCTAGCAAGTCCTGACTGAAGCCTCACCGGGTGGACGGACAGTAGCATTATTAGGTAGGAATGTTCAGAAAATGCTCACTGAATACCAACCACTTAAGCTTCAGTACTAGAGAGTATAAGAAATCAAATCCAGCTACAGAGACGGCTCAGGGGTCAGACACACTTATTTCTCCTGCAGAGGATCACTGGGATCAATTCCCAGCACCCATGCGGAAGCTCACAACCATCTGTAACTCCAGTTCCAGGGGATCCAATGGGCACATAAGGGTACCTTGACCTGCATGCAGGGAAAACATTCATACACATAAAGTAAAAAATATAAAAGCAAATATTTAAAAAGAAGGAGAAAAATCCTCCTGGGTAGGTGGGACCACTGGGGTTCCTTAGAGTTCCTTCGTCTTCCCTGGACAAACACAATTTGTCAGCTCTTGCTGACAGCTGGCTGGGATGGCTGCCTGGGCCACTCAGTCTTTCCCTCTCAGTGCCTCAGAATGGCCCGGACAACCACGAGTCACCAATATGGGGTCATGGTTGTGCAAGGCCAGTGCCTGCCACAGAAGGCGCTCGTTAAACAAGGAATGGCCGATGGGCTGACGAAACACATATTTCATTCCGTTGGAAAGGATAGGGCGGCCTGGAGTTTCACTTCCTAGGCCGCGCTGTAAGTGTGTACATTATTGACAATGACGAACACAAATAAGGAAACCCTCCCCAAACTTTTCTGCAGAGGGGAATTCTGTTATGGAAATGGCACAGCCCCACCCATCCCGGCCTGTGATGCCAGGGGATCTGCTGGGAGCTGTGTATGTGGTCTGTTTCACGTCTCACCAGATCCAGCTGCCTATCTTCCTTGCTTCCATCACCCCAGTGCCCCCTCCTCATTCTAGATCACCGATGAGACAGGAAAGAAATGTCCCCCCAACTAAAAACTGAGCCAGCTGCTAAAAATCAGCTTTCTTGTCTGGAAGAGATTTACACAGCCAGGACATTTTTGTTTTGCTTCTTTTTTTTTTTTTTTTTGAGACAAGGTTTCTCTGTGTAGCTCTGGCTGGCTGTCCTGGAACTCACTCTGTAGACCAGGCTGGTCTCAAACTCACAGAGATCTACCTGCCTCTGCCTCCTGAGTGCTGGGATTAAAGGTTATTTTTCTTTTTGAGACTGGGCTTTACCCATAGCCATACCAGCCTGGAACCCAAAGCAATCCTCCTGTGTGTCAGCCTTGGCGTCATGGGTGTGTGTCACTATACCTATCTAAGACTCACTCTAAAACCTTGACATTTGGGGTGAGGGAGTGCACACGCACACGGAGACAGGTCAGAGATCCACCTCCAGGGATGATTCTCTACTAGCAGAGGCTGGTCTTGAACCCCCGACATTCCTGCCCATTCCTCCCAAATGCTGGGCTCAGAGATGTGAGCCACTATATACCACTTGTATTTCTTTATCTGATGCTTTCTTCAAATGGTCTCACTCTGTGGTTGGTCTGGAGCTCTGGTTGAGCTTCCTGCTTCCACTTCCCAGGTGCTGGCATCTTAGACGTACACCAGCAACCTTGAACTAACTCTAATTCTAGATCGTGAGGATTTTCTTTTTTCAAGGCAAATGTAATGCGTAAACTATAATTGTCCGAGGAAATCAGGCCCATGGAGGCCCTTAGACACACAGGGGACTCCAGACAGGTAGCAGCCAGGTCCTAGACACTCTCGGGTACTCACCTGAGGCAGCGCTCCACATCTGGATCACTCCTGTAGAATTGGAGGCCTCCATGTTTCAGGGCGTCCTCCGGGTTGGCAAAAGCCTGCAACACATTGGCTGAGGGTCACTATCCCTGAGGAGATCCTTGTCCGAGGACAGAGCTCAGGGGCTAGGTAACAGGACAGATACTACATGCCCTACAGACCATTCAGCCTGCTCCCCTGAACCTCTTTCCTGAGCTGTGGACCAAGCTTATGCCGGCAAAAGCACTCTCCTGCCCGCCTCTTGGGCTTGTAGGTTAAGAGATCATTAATCTTGGGCTCAATGTGACTAGCCTTGCACACCCAGGAGGGGCTCAGTGTGACTGGCTAGCCTTGCACACTCAGGAGGGACTCGGTGTGACTGGCTAGCCTTGCACACTCAAGAGGGGCTCGGTGTGACTGGCTTGCCCTGCACACCCGGGAGGGGCTGGTGTGACTGGCTAGCCTTGCACACTCAGGAGGGGCTCAGTGTGACTGGCTAGCCTTGCACGCTCAGGAGGGGCTCAGCGTGACTGGCTAGCCTTGCATGCTCAGGAGGGGCTCAGCGTGACTGGCTAGCCTTGCACACTTAGGGGGCTCAGCGTGACTAGCTAGCTTTGCACACTCAGGAGGAGCTCAGCGTGACTAGCTAGCTTTGCACACTCAGGAGGGGCTCAGCGTGACTAGCTAGCATAGCACACTCAGGAGGGGCTCAGCGTGACTAACTAGCATAGCACACTCAGGAGGGGCTCAGGGTGACTAGCTAGCATAGCACACTCAGGAGGGGCTCAGGGTATGTATCCATAGTACTGTGTCTGCCTAGCATGCATGAGTCCCTAGGCTCTAGTCCCAGAATCTCAAAAAATAATTTAAAATATTTAGCAGAGTGTTGTGGCTCATGCCTTTAATCCCAGCACTCCGGAGACTGAGGTAAGCAATCTCTGTGAGTTCGAGGGCAGCCTGGTCTACGTGGTAAGACCCTGTCTCAAAAGATTAAAAAGAAACAAACAAACACGCTAGAGAGGTGTTCGAGAGCCTGATCAAACACTCAACCCCTCCCTGACCACCAGGCTCTGCAGCTTCCGGCTTCCGGGACGTCGTCATCTGTAGGCTCAGGATAAAAAGGAGCACCTGAGCCTCCATGGAAGAGCCGGGCAGCTGGCTGGAAAGACAGTAGAGGCCCAAGGTCACATTTTTGCCTTTGGGGACTTATGAATCACTCGCAGCTATTCCCTGCTGCAGCGCCAGGCAAATTCTCCCCCCCCCCATCAACTCTGGTGACAGCTGAGTCAACTTTTCTAAACTGTGAGGTAAACATGGTGCTTCCCTCTGCTCTGTCCCTGGAGCCCCAGCTGTGGCCTGCTCCTGCCCTGCTCTGAAGAAAATGTAACATGGCATTATAAGGCCGAGAACTCCCACCCAGAATTACTCCCTGCTGGCTCCCAAGTCCCCCAACCCTGAGGGCCGGGCTTTGCCACCAGCAGAGCCCCTGCGGTCAGCTATCGGGGAGCCACTTCTAGTAGGTCAAGGAGCATAGACTCCCAGGAAGGACCGTGGCTGCTGTTCACATCAGATTCCAGCAGGAAGCAGTCTTACAGACCAGAATGGTGGCACGTTCACCATTCAGGTCTCTAGGTTCGCAGAGCCGGACACTGAGCTCCCAGTTGCCCAGGTCCCCAGGCCTGTGGGGAGAGGATGTTGAGCCTGTGCCCATTCTCTCTGCAGAGGGTTATCCTCTGGTCCCTCTTGGCAGAAAGGAGAGGCACCCGAGGAGCCCCAGGGCCCAAAGCAAAGGCCCTGGAGTTATGGGGGATGGAGACCAGGAGGAAGTGAGGCTCAGGAACCAGACACTAAGTAAGCTTCAGGGGATGGAGGGAGCCCCCAGAAAGACAGCATCTCTCAGCCCCGTGGGAAAACTGAGGTAACCTAACTTTCTCTGCCTCCTCCAGGCTCTGGTGGTAATTTAGGCCTCAGATTTGGTGCCCCTGCAAAGGGGACAAGGACAGAGTATAGCAATCTCTGCCTGGCATCTGTGTCCTGCATCCCAGGACAGACTAAACAGGAGAACCAGAGGCAGCCAGTAAGTGGTGGCCTTGTCTTTATTCCTACCAGTACGTGCCCTAGGGGCTGAACCCCGCCGGAGGACAAGAGTCCCACCCAGGGACCCCACCCGCACCCTGTCCACGCTGCCTTTGGACTGGACAAAGGCTGGTTTTGAAAAGGCAACAAATACTTCGTGCAGTTCTGCTTTCCAGCGGCTTCCAGGGATTCATCCAATGCGGAGGAATGGGTCGGAGTGTCCTGGCCACTCCCACCAGCTCCGTGTGGGCTTTTTTGCTGCTGTTTCCTTCCCTGGACTGGGATCACAGAGTGTTGTCTGTGACCCCTCTGGCTAGGACCAAACCTCAGAGGCTGCCGTGAGTCTGTGTGTGGCGTCCACGGGGAGTGGGAATTTCCACGGAAAGACTTCTGGGGCTCCTGATTTACCGGTTCCCACTCCACCCAGATATGAATCCCTCCCTGTCTGCCAGGAAACCGCCAGGTCAGAACACCTATCTCTTGTTGTCAGAGTGAGTTCCTGTGTTCCACGTGCGTCTCCTGGTGGAGGTCGCTTCCCCTGGCGCTGAGAGAGGAAACCCCGGGTGCTCTCATGCCGGCAGGTTCAGGAGCCAAAGCCCAGCATCCAGAAGGGCTGCGGCGGCAGCTTTGAAATAGCTACTTCTGCACTCTGGCAAACACATCTCCGCCACGTTATTCAGTTCCCAGACTTTCTTGCAGGGAAAAACCAGCAGAGTGCTAATCCCCTCACACACTCCCGCTCACACACACCCCAGGTCACGTACCTTCTTCCGAAGCCTCGTGTAGCCTGTGATGACACCCACCGCGTACATCTTGATGACCAGCAGTGTGCTGCAGAGCAGGAAGGCCGGGAGCGCCTGGCCGTTCTCCATCACCAGGCCCAGAGAAGGCATTTCAGCTGGTCTGGGCTCCAACTCCAGGACTGACTGAGACTGAGACTGTCCCACAAGGCAGTCTGTGGAGAGGAGGAGGAGGCGGGCCAAGCCCTGAGGAGGCGGTCACCCCCCGCCCACTCCCCGCCCACCCTGAAAAAACCACAGCAGGCCCCCCTGCTCCAAGTGCTGGGAGAGTCAGAGGAGTGGAGGTGTCCCCCGCGCCATCCTTGGCTCTGGACCACTGTTCCCTGGCAAGGCCTCAGACTTCCTAATCTGTTTCTCATCCTAACTCCAGGTCATCGACCTAGGGCTGTGGAAGTTGTCACTGACCCATGCCCACCTTCCGAAGCAGGAGGGCAGGTAGAGGGCAGGAGAACCAGGCCATCTGTGCTAAAGTCTCTGTGATGCTAGACACGCAGTCACGGAGGCGGACTGCCTCTGCAAGCTGGATGGTGAGACAGGTCCTTCCACCATCTACCAGGAACAGACCTCCACTTCCCAGTTCAAATCTGTGTGTGTGTGTGGGGGGTCATCTGGGTGTGTACATGTGTACGTGGGTGAGGGTACAAATGTGTGTGGAAGCCAGTAGCTGACTTCACATGACTTCCTCAATCGCCCACCACCTTATTTATTTATTTTTTTTAAGTTTCTTTTAAAATTACATTTAGTGTGTGTGTGAGCGCGGGCGTCACAAGGCTGTGTGAAAGTCAGAGGCCAACTTGCTATAGTTGGTTCTTTTATGCCTTGTGAGTTCCTGGGATAAAATTCAGGTCTCATTGGCCCAAACACTATATAGCCCTGGCTGACCTGGAACTCACAGAGATCCACCTACCTCTGCCTCCTGAGTGCTGGGATTAAAGGTGTGTGCCACCACAGAAACCAGGTACCACATAAATCACGTATGCCTGTGATCCCAGCACTCAAGATGTAGGCGCCTGATCAGGAGCTCAAGGTCATCCCCCGCAACGTAGTGAATTTGAGGCCAGCCTGAGACATATTAAAGCCTACTTCAAAACTGAGGGCTAGTGAGATGGCTCAGTAGGAAAAAGTGCCTGCTACCAAGCATGAAAGTGGGCTTCGTTCCCAGACCCACATGGTGGAAGGAGAGAAGTGACTGAGGCAGGTTGTCTGACCGCGAGCATACACACAGATTATAAAATAAATGTAAAAAGGATTAAAGCAGTAAAATACTTCTGTCTACAAGACCCAGTGACAGAGCATCTGCCATGCAGTCGCTACCCCTTGCTTAGAGCCCCAGAGCCTCAGTTTCCCCTCCTCAGAATGAGGATAATGGTTCCTGCCCAGCTGGATTGGCAGGGGGAGTCCTTGCTGCTGTGGGAAATTGTGAGGCTTCCCCTTACGTAAGAACTAATGAAGTGCTTGATAAGATGAGTCTGTGTTTCCAAAGTTCAGGGTCACCACACCAGGCTTAGGAGCTCTTGACAGATAGAGCTCTCCCAGGAAAATGGGCACGGTGTGGTCTGCATGTCCTGAGGCATGTTTAATCATCTGTGGCTACAGGATGGGGAGGAGGCATGTTTTATCTATCTGTGGCTACAGGGTGGGGAGCTGAGCGGGTAGCCAGCTTTCTGCTCTGTTTGCTAGGGATCTGCTTCGGGTAACCACCTTCACAAAGGTAAAAGACCTTGTCAGCAATGAGGGGTCTCCTCTGACCTCCGTATTTGTGCCGTAGTACTTGAGGGTATGCATGCATTCTTACACACACACACACACACACACACACACATGCACACACACTCAGCCTGGTGGCACACACCTATAATCTCAGCACTCCAGAGGTAGAGGCCAGGGCGGGTATCAGAGGTTCAAGGCCAACCTTGCTAACATCTTGAGTTTCAGGCCACCCTGGACTACACAAGGCTCAGAGAACTTGCTAAGCATCACGAGAACCCAAGTTCAAATCCTCAGCTCCCATGTATAGGCCAGTAAGTAGCCCCAGTGCTGTCCAGGGCAAAGGCAGGAGAGGCACTGGGCTTGCAGGGGAGAGGCAAGGAGGGGCACTGCTCTGGGTGTGGTGAGAGATGATGTTCTCCTCCATCCTCTACTCATTTGTACACAGACGTGTGCACCTCTGTCCACAAGCACATGTACACACACTGCACACATACATTATACACACTTTCAGACACACACCACCACCAACAACAACAAAAGAATAGCCTCCAGGCAAAGGCCAGGGCCCTGGTTCCCTATCAGAGCACTTGCCCAATGTTTCTGAGGCTCCTGGATTCCCACTCCAGCACCAGAAAAAAATCACACTAGTTCGAGGCGGCTAGCCTGATCTACAGAGTGACGCCCAGGACACCCAGGGCTACATAGGGAAGCCCTGCCTTGAACAAACAAACAAACACACAAACCAAACAAAACCAAACAATCCTCAGTCGTGAGGTTGCTGTCTGTAGGCTCTACTGTCCCCTAGATCATAAACAGACCCACCGAAGTGACCTTTAGTGTGCACCCTCCATGGGCCAGGGGGACAGGGGGACAGCTGCACCTTGCTTGGCCCTCTCTTAAACAAGCTACATGCTCTGAGTCAGGCACAGCGTGACCCCAAGTGTAGGACCCAGTCATGACAAGCTCAATAGAGGCCTGAGTCTCCGTAGTTTACCCTGAGGCAATACCTGGTTCAGAAACAGATGACAAACTGAGACTACCCAGGCCATCCAAAGGAAATTCCCAATGTTCCAACCGTTGTAGATAAGATCACGGGCAGCACACACCCATCGCTTTTCACCTAGCGATAACAACCTAGACAAATGTCAGTCAATCAGGGGTCCTAAACCTTAGAAACCCGTCACCCCACACCCTGCTAATGTAACTTTTCTGTGTTTTGCCTTTAAATAATGCCCTCTAGAAGGGCAGGGGACCTCCTCTTGCTGCTGCTGTGCCAGATGCTTTCACGAGGTCCCTGCCAACTTGCATTGTGCACACAGTAAACCTTGCTTTTGCATTTCGGTGAGTCTGTCTCCCTGGTAGTCTTTTGGGGTCCCCACGGACTGGGCACAACAAGAAGCTGCATCTGCCAGACTAAGGAAACCCCCCCCCCCCCAAGGAGCCTATGTCTTTGGAAACTGAGTCTGTGGAGAAGTTGGAATGTTGCTGGTCTAGAATCCCTTATCACCTGTATCAGAACCTCCGTCTTGTGACTATAGATAAAAACCTGATCTACTGACTTTGCCGGCAACTAGTTCCTACCAACCCCCTACCAACCCGAAAGCCAAGGTCGTCATCGGGTAACACGCAGGCCTACCGCCAGGCCTATGGGATAGTTCCTGCCATCTCGCTGTTCTTGCCTTCCTGAAGTATCCGCTAATGCGTTTTAAACTTGCTTTAGTGGATGGCTGTCTCGGTTCTTTAAAACTATACAAACTCCATGAAACTGCTTCCTTGCTGGAGCATGGGATTTTTGGTTACCTAAATCTGTGAAATTTGTGTTCCCAGGTCGTGGTCCCTCTGAGCTCCTACTCTGACAGATCTCTTTTTGGTCTGCTTTCAGAGTGTTTGGTGGAGGCATCTCCTTTATTTTCCCTGAAAGCATTTCGGTCTGAACCGCTTGGCTTGCCTTTGGCCCTCGACAGGTGTTTTAGACTCTGGCTGCCCAGCTTGTTTCCGGAGCTTTTGTTCACTTTTTGGAACTTTGAAGGCATTTTGGGTTTTGTTTTAGCTGTCTTGGTTTTCAGTGTCTTTGAAATGTTTTCACTTGCTATCTTCCCGCCTTTGTCACCTGACATTCCTCCTTAGATGCACAACTCTGATTTTTCTTCTGTTTTTCTGTGACCTGTCAAAGCCTTTAGCCTAGGAATTTTATGGGTGCCTGATGATAAAAAAGACACCAAAACAAAATTCTCTCCCACCCAAGAGTGTGGAGGTGTCAGAGGGACCTCCAGGACCCGCAATGGCCTTGGCCTTGTAGGGAAAACCAACAAACATTCCCCGTGCCTGGGTCGGAAGGAGCTGTACTGCCTCAACCTGGAAAACACAAATTAGGACCGGCCACCCAGTGCAGGATACCCCAAGACCCAGTGGGAGAAGACATCTCAGGGTGAAACTGAGAAAGTCGATCCCAAAAGCAGCACATAAATCTGATCCAAAACACATTCCCTAGCTAGCGTAGCTGGGCAACTTTTCCAGAGAAAAGGAAAACAGAGACGTGGAGAACAAGGTTTCAAAGAAGGAAGGAAGAAATACTTCAAGCCCAATTGCCATTCGGTGCTCTAGCTGGCCGGGTGTGGGGAAATTATTAACTTGCAGGTATTTTGGAAAATAAAAAATATATAAAAGTAAGTACCCCAAACTGGTTTATCTTGCTTGCTTAACAAAGTCCTAGGCAATCAAGTTGTTTCCTTAAACAAACAAAAAAAAAATCCACAAACAGGCAGCCTGCTTTAATTAAAATGTAAACTATTCCTCAGCAACAGCAAAACCCTGATAAAACTGGTACCACCTAATAAAAAAGAGCTCTTAAAAACTGCAGAAGCTAAGTTAGAAACAAAACTAGAGAATTAATCAAAGGAACGTTTAGCATTTATATCAACTAAAGGTTACCCCCTATTCTTCTCTTTCTTTCTTTCTTTTTTTTTTTTTTTTTGTTAAGACATGGTTTTTCTGTGTAGCCCTGGCTGTCCTGGAACTCACTCTGTAGACCAGGCTGACCTCGAACTCACAGGGAACCATCTGTTGTTTCTACCTCCCAAGTGCTGGGGTTAAAGGCGTGCGCCACCACCACTAGGTCTCTGCAGTTTCCCTTAGCAACTTTTTTGTTTTTGTTTTGACTTTGCTTACATTAAAGCATCTTTACTATATAAATTTGTAAACTGGGCGGTGGTGGTGCATGCCTTTAATCCCAGTTCTTGGGAGGCAGAGTTAGGCAGATCTCTGTGAGTTCTAGGTGCTAGTTTCAGGACAGGCTCCAAAACTACAGGGAAACCCTGTCTTGAAACCAAATAAATAAATAAATAAATAAATTTGTAAAGACTCTCAGCTCAGCCAGCAGGAATAGCCCCACAGTTAGGGGACCACCTCAAGCTGTTGAAGATAAATGAACCTTAGTCTGTGTCTCTCACAACATCCCTGAGACTCACTGAGACCCATCTTCAAACATCTTGGTAAGTTTTCCTGTCTTTTATTTGACTGGTCGATCCTGTTAAACATGGGTTCTGTGTTCCTTTGTTTCTGTTTTTCTTGTTTTTTCTTTTCATTTTTTTTGGGGGGGTCTGTTTTTCTAACAAGAAACCCACTAAATGTTTGCATCCACCCATATCAAAACTAGACGTTTCCCTCGACCTGTCCACATTCTATCGCAGATCATATAACACACAGCTTTTCTGGAGAACATCTTCACAAACCCTGATCGCCAGTGGCCGGTCTGACAGACATGCAGATTCTGAGGACACATTTCTGTCTCTCAGTCTGAGTGTTTGCCTGCTGAAAGAATGGGCCCAAGGCTAGTGGGGCTTCCCTGCGATCTCATTCAGGGTAAGGCAAGGGTGTCAGCGAGGGAGGGGACTTGTCTTTCTGAAAGACTGCAGAGACACCATACAGGGTGGGGACTAAAGCCAATGGGATGAGTCAGAGGTGGGCTGCTTGGATATTCACATCCTTTTCTCCATTAAACCTTTTCTTACTTTGGGACCCTAAAGGTGGACGTGAAGGGTTTGCTGGATCTCTGTTTCCCACTTCCCAGTGTGACCACATTGAATAAATCTCCCTTTTCTGCTTTTTACTTTGTTTGTTTGTTTGTTTACTTGCTTGTTTGCTGGATTTTTTGTTTATTTGTTTGTTTGAGACAAGGTTTCTCTATGTAGCCTTGACTGTCTTGGAACTAGTTCTGCAGAGCAGGCTGGCCTCGAACTCACAGAGATCCACCTGCCTCTGCCTCCCGAGTGCTGGGATTATAGATATTTGTCACCACCACATAGCTCTGTTTTCTACTTTTAATTGGTTTATGTGGAAGGATGGCTAGACCTGACATGGAACAAGTTGTGAGCACCAAGTCATCTGCTAGAAAGTAGCCTGGGACAGACACAAACACATCCCCCCCCCACATGCCTGTATCCCTCTTACTTGTGAGGCTGCCATTCTAGACAATGTCCTCCACCTTCCTGAATCTCCCCATGACCTCGCTCCCCACCATACCCTGGATGTCCGTCCTCACTTTTGTGCACGAGAACCCTGGGCCTCCTCATTCCCATAGCAACGTCCAGGGAGGCAGAAAGGCAGCTGGAAGCAGCGGCAGCCAGGATGACCAAGAAAAGTCACTGCTGACAGCCTGAGGGCAGGGAACCCAAGACCTCAGCAGGGAGGAGCAGGTCCTGGTGGGACATGCCTGTAATTCCAGCACCAGGGAGGTAGAGGCAGGTGGTGGAGGCTGTTAGTTCAAGACCTGCCTGGGCTACAGAGCACGACAGTGTCTAAAAACAGCGACTGGTGACCCATAACAGAGAAAACCAAAAACAAAGTGATAGGGCGCTTGCTTGCCCAGCATACACCCTGGGTTCAGTCCTCAGTACTGCACCCCCTCCCCAACAACTCCGGTAACTTTCTGAACTGGATGTGTGGTTCCATATCTATAATCCCAGCAGTGGGGCGGCTTGGAGGTAGAGGCCAGAGGATCAGGAGTTCAAGGCCAGACTGGCTACCTGAGATTCTGCCTCAAAAAAAAAAACAAAAAAAAAAAAACAGACCAAACAAGACCCAACATCATAATCCTCAGCACAGAGGTTGAAGTCTCTCCTTGGGGCAGGATGGCTCCACCTACCAGTGTCTTTGGATGGTCCCAAGTCACCAGGAAAGGCCCAGTGACCCAGCAGGCTGTAGAAAGACAGACAGATGCAGGAAGTACCTGCCTCCAAAATGGCAGCGATAAAATAAGGTTCAAGGCAGGTTCTGTCACCCTAGGAAGACCAACAATGTGACAAAGCGACTTTGCACGGCCTGTGGGTCACCTCTGGACACAGAGCAGGTGCTAACACTAAGGCAGCCTTGTGAGGATCCATTTTGTCATCGCTTGGAGACGCCTGTCCTCACACTGGCTATAGGTAGTGGCGGTGGCAGCATCCTAGGCCTGAGGCTGCCATGTTCTCAAGTTCTGGGGACCCAGATACCCATACCCTCTTTGCAAGTCTCTCCTTCCCAAGCCACTGGGGACACAGCCAAGCTGCCTGTCCAGAGTTGGAGTTGGAACCAGAAATCTCAGCCACTTGACACTGCATCTGGCTGGACTGTGTGGCCTTGGTCCCACTCAGCGCCCTCTCTGAGCCCCAACAGGAAAACAGGAAGTTGCCAAAGTAACTGCGTCTTACATGCTAACCTCTGACATGCCCCAACAGCAAGCATTGAGATTCACAACCAGTCCTGGAGAGAAACACTGAGGTGTCTCTACTGCATCACCCTCAACAGTCCCGGAGGAGGAGAACACAGGCAGAGTCTAGGATTCTGGAAAGAGCCGCCAGTGGCCCAAGGTACGACGGGTACTGCCCATGGCTGGTGTCCCTGAGAAAATGAGGCCAGCAGCACCAGCAGCAAAGAGTGGGCGGAAGGGCGGGCAGAACCAATCTCCCTTAGAGCTCTCCGCACCAGCCTCGTGGTTGTCAGCCGGCAGCTGGAAGTTCACAGGCGTACAGCAAAGTCCCACCCAAGAGACGTGAGCACAATTAATATTCCCGATCCCATCCCAGGTGGTCTCAAAGTCAATTGTGACTGATCAAAAGCCTGGGTTGTAGCTTTTTTGCACGTGCACACACGCATGTGTATTGTTGGTTTTCTATACAGGGTTTCATTGTGTGTCTAATGGCATGCAGCACCAAGCCTGGCCCTAACATTATTTTACTTTTTTTTTTTTCTTTTTTGATTTTTCGAGACAGGGTTTCTCTGTGGTTTTGGAGCCTGTCCTGGAACTAGCTCTGTAGACCATGCTGGTCTCGAACTCACAGAGATCCTCCTGCCTCTGCCTCCCGAGTGCTGGGATTAAAGGCGTGCGCCACCATCGCCCGGCTATTATTTTACTTTTGATTCGTCCAAAATTAATAAAGTGAAGTAACACCTATTAATGCAGTGTACCATGTTTGTAGCTGTTGGATATCTGAGATACCATACTTCCTGTGCTTTAAATATAGCCTCCTGAGCTTTTGTCTAAAACTACTTTGTTAACATTGTTTTCCAAATTTTGCAGCAATAACAATAATAACGTAAAGATTAAAGTATGTTGTAAATGGAATTTAAAAATAAATACAGTTGTGCCAGGTGTGGCTTGTGCCTCTAATCCCAGTATTCGGGAGGCAGAGGCAGGTGGATCTCTATAAGCCTGGTGTACAGAGCGAGTTCCAGGACAGTCAGTGCTACATACTCTGTCTCAAAAACAAAAATTTTTTTTTTTTTTTTTTGGTTTTTCGAGACAGGGTTTCTCTGTGGTTTTGGAGCCTGTCCTGGAACTAGCTCTGTAGACCAGGCTGGTCTCGAACTCACAGAGATCTGCCTGCCTCTACCTCCCAAGTGCTGGGATTAAAGGCATGCGCCACCACCGCCCGGCAACAAAAATGTTTTTTAAATGGCATTACACTACCCTTCTCACGATGCTCAGCCACTCTTTGCCTTGTTTGTTTATGCTGTGTTTTGTTTTTGAGGCAGGGTTTCTCTGTGTAGCCCTGGCTGTGCTGGAACTCACTCTGTAGACCGGGCTGGCCTAGAACTCACAGAAGTTCATCTTCCAGTGACGGCACTGAAGATGTGGGCCTCCTGGCTGAGTCTGGGCAGCGACTTCTCCTTTTCCTTCAGATATATTTAGTTTATTCTTGCGTGTATGGGTGTTTTGGCTACATGCGTGTCTGTGACCACGTGTACACCGTGACTGTGGAGGCCAGAAGAGGGCACTGGATCCTCTGGGATTGGAGGTACAGACCGTTGTGAGCTGTTGTGGATGCCAGGAATGGAACCCAAGTCCTCTGGAAGAGCAGCCAGTGCTCTGAAGGGCTGAGCCGTCTCTCCAGGCTCAAGTACGGCCTTCTGATGAGAGAGACCCCGGATTTCTTTTGTTTTTTAAGGGCTACGCCCGCAATCCCTCCCTTACCACAGGCTGGGGTCATGTGCAGGACTGGAGAAGCCTTGGAATGGTTTCTCCTCTCTTGATCTGGTAGCAGGATTTTAGCAAAAAGGGGCGGTCCTGAAGGGCCTGGAGTTTACCACAACTCCGTCTGTGGCATTTCCTGGGGATCGGTGAAGCAGCTGTTGGAATTGGCCAACTCTGAGGATCAGATCACAGGACTCTAGGAGAGCCAAGGAAGTAACTCCACCCCAGTTGCTGGCTCCTGACCCCTGACCCCTGGAGTAAGAGCCTGGGTTTCCCTGCAGCCAGTGATAGAGAAAGCAACCGTCAGGGGTGAAAAACTGAAACTAAATTGTCTGTATTTGAGTGACCTTTGAAGTCAGGTTTGCATTGTGATCCTCACCCTGCCTGCCCCTGTGGAGGTCAGAGGTCAGCTCTCAGAATTGGTTCTCCTCTTCTACCTTCTTGAGGCAGCACCTCTGGCTTTCTGCTATTCGGCTGCTATGCAGGCAAACTGACTTTTAAACTCCTGGGCTATTCTCCTGCCCTGGGTTCGAATCTCATTTTAGGAATCTGTTGATTATAGATGTGAGACCCCTTGGGTTCCTGGGATGACACTAGGGTCATTAGGCTTGGACAGCCATAGTACTTTACCCTGGCCCCAAACGGTCCCCAGCGCTGCACAAACCAGGTGAGCACGCCTGCAATCCCATGTGTTTGCCATGTGACCCAGAACAGTCAATAAGGTTCATTGATTGATTGATTGATTGATTTTTCGAAACAGGGTTTCTCTGTAGCTTTGGAGCCTGTCCTGGAACTAGCTCTTGTAGACCAGGCTGGCCTCAAACTCACAGAGATCCTCCTGCCTCCGCCTCCCAAGTGCTGGGATTAAAGGTGTGCGCCGCCACTTCCTGGCTGTCAGTAAGGTTCTTGATATCTGACAACAGTGACTGGTTCAAGCAGAGTCCTGTCTGCTTTTTTAGGCTCTGAGATGAGCTGATGAGGTGCTAGCCCGAGTGAATAGGCAGTCTTATTGCTTCCTTCAAGCTTCCAGTACCCAGAGGAAGAAAAAAACCCAGCCACTGACTCATCTCTACCTAGAAATCCCAAAGTTTCCATCTTTGCTCAAATGACAACACCCTTCCCTTGCTGGGAACCCTGCAATGGCTCCCAGCTCAGGCAAAAAAAAAAAAGACTGAATTGGTCCTATGGCCCCAGCCTCCCGTGTTCTCCCCAGGCGAGGTCCAATCCCTCACGGCTCTGTGCCTTCTCTCTAGCTGGTCCCACTGTCTGGAACTCTCCCTGGGGACCCAATGGCTGACACCTCACCTCTGTCCGAGGCTGTGCTGGCACCTAGAGTCGGACCCATCAAGAGCCTGTCATAGGTCCCCTCCTGCTGCACCTGCACTGTGGGAGTCAGGCTCTGCCTCTGCGCTCTCTCTCTCTCTCTCTCTCTCTCTCTCTCTCTCTCTCTCTCTCTCTCTGGGAGCATCGCCCAAGGCCACCCATGTCGCAGGTGGGAGAGGAGAGAATGGACGAGTCCTGGGTTTTTACTTCTCTCTTCACATTTATTTATTATGTGTGCGCTGTGTACCCCAGCACGTGTGGAAGTCAAAGGACAGCTTGCAGATGTCACGGTTCCCTTGTGCCATGTGGGACTGGGAGGTTGAACTGAGGGTGGCAGACTTGGCAGCAAGCACTTTTGCTCACCAGGCCACATTGCCGGCTCCGGGTCGCTCACTGACAGCTTTACCCACGCAAACACAGATGGGGCAAACACAGTTGAGCGAACTAAATTCAGGTAAACCAAGCTGATTTGTCCCTTGTAACCTGGACTCCCAAGTGAGATTGGTAGCAGTCTTCCTCTTCTGGGGTCTGCTTCTGGCCCCTGCTCTGATCTGCCAACGCCCTGAACATCTCAAGGTGCCTGGCCGTCAGCTCTTGTAGTCTGGGTGGAACAGGCTGCCAGACAGGCTGGGACAGAACCAGACAACAGGAACTGCCCCAGGGTACCTGTTCTGATGACCACTGTGTTAGGAATGAGTAAGATGAAGGGTTACCTCCACTTCTCTGTGTGAAGCTCAGGTCTCACACTATCGCCTGAAGCTCACCATGTAGCTGCAGCTGGCCTCAAAAGGCTGCAGCAAATCTCTTGCCTCAGCTTCCTGAGCACTGAGATTGTAGTGGGTTCTGCTAGGCGTGGCAGAGACAGAGTATATTAAATTTAGTCTGTATGTTGAGAGGATAAACCTCACCCAGCTGTAAGGAAGCCCAGGAGCTGACATTTACTGAGAGGCATAAATGTTCGAGCCAGTAGCTGCCCTCGGTGAACCTGTTGACTGGGGCTTTTGTGCAAGGCTGCTAGCCTGGGCTCCCAAGCCTAGACGGGCCCTGGACACCTATTCCCAGGACAACCACAGTGGCTGTCAGGGATCACACCTCTCTGTTCATGGACTGCAGCCAGGTGAAGGACAGGGTCCCTGGACATATTGTCCTCCACCATCATTATCACAGAGCCCATTAGATGTCAGAGAGGTACATGTGGCGGACCCACCACGCTCCCCAGACCAGACACTTTGGTGGAGGTGATTATCTCAGAAGGACCCTGTTGAAGTTTTGGGACCATGGACACCTGGTACATTGTCAGCAAGGAAAGACATGAGGGTCTTAGCTGGTGGCACAGGCAAGTTCATGGCTTATCTGAGCCACAGGGAATTCAAGGGCAGCCTGGGCAATTTATTGAGACCCTGTCTCAAAGCAAAAGAAAAAAAAAAAAAAGTCAGTGAGATAACCATAACCCAGCCAGAAAAGGAATCTCTGCCAAGCTGTTCTCAGGACTCCATGCTAGTATTGCAGTGTGTACCCCAACACACACAAATAAACATGCCACTATTCTTAAAGTGGGGGGATGCAGCTCAGTTTACCTGGCAAGCTCAATGCCTTGCTGGCTTCCCTCCCCCACCCCCTTTACTCTTCCATCGTGGTGCTGGGGGTTGAACCCAGGGCTTGTGTATCCCAGGCAAGCACTATACTGTTGGGGACTGCAGACCACCAGACCCTGCATTTCCTGTGAACAACTTGTTTTCCTCTGCTCTGAGCATGAGACCCTGATGGCTGGGGAGTGGTTTCTGATGGGTCTGATGGGTGTGACCCGAGCACTATATAAGCTGCCCTGAACACAATAAAGGAGGCATTCTTGTTTCAAGGAAGACCTGTGTCTCTGTCTGTGTGCCTTTGTGTGTTTCAATCTCCAGGCCCTTGCCCCAGACTCATGAACCTGTAGTGCAGGCGCCACACTACAGGTGTAGTACCGTAGTACACGTAGTACAGGCGAACTGTACACTTTACCACTGAGCCGGCTTCCCAGTCCTTTTTATTCTTCTTTTTTTTTTTTTTTTTTTTTTTTTTTTTTTTCGAGACAGGGTTTGGAGCCTGTCCTGGAACTAGCTCTGTAGACCAGGCTGGTCTCGAACTCACAGAGATCCGCCTGCCTCTGCCTCCCGAGTGCTGGGATTACCTCCCGAGTGCTGGGATTAAAGGCGTGCGCCACCACCGCCCGGCAAATATTTATTTATTATGTATACAATATTCTGTCTGTGTGTATGCCAGAAGAGGGCACCAGATCTCATTACAGATGGTTGTGAGCCACCATGTGGTTGCTGGGAATTGAACTCAGGACCTTTGGAAGAGCAGGCAATGCTCTTAACCGCTGAGCCATCTCTCCAGCCCCCTTATTGTTCTTATTTTGAGAGAGGGACTCACTGAGTTTCCTAGACTGGTCTTGGACTCACTGTGTAGCCGAAACAGCCAGAACAGCCATTGAAATCAAGGGCCTTGCCGGGCAGTGGTGGCACACGCCTTTAATCCCAGCACTCGGGAGGCAGAGGCAGGTGAATCTCTGTGAGTTCGAGACCAGCCTGGTCTACAAGAGCTAGTTCCAGGACAGGCTCCAAAGCCACAGAGAAACCCTGTCTTGAAAAACCAAAAAACCAAAAAAAAAAAAAAAAGGGCCTTGAACTAAAACTCCTCTGCCTGCAGCCTCCGGAACAGCTGGATGGCAAGCATGCACCAATCTGGAATGATGTGTGTGGATTTGTTTGTTTGTTTGTTTTTCCAGTGCAGATGCCAGGCAAACTCTGTACCCCTGAGCCACAGCCACACTCCTCTGTTCTCTAACCTCATGGCTTCCTGAGCCACTCAGCTGTAAGAACAACCTGAGTTCTCACTTGAAGGAATAGCACCCAGGCATCCAGAGGAAGAACACGCTGCTTCTGCTAAGGGAAGAAGCTGGGAACAAGAGGCCACTTGCTGCCAGTGAGGTGGCTCTGAGGGGGATGTCACTTGCAATGCAAGCCTTAGAACTTGAGTTCAATCCAAGGAATCCGCATGGTGGAGGAAGAGAACCAGCTCCTGAGAGTTCCGGAACCCTTCACAAGACCATGTGCCATGGTGAACACATGCCCTCCCACAAACAGATGTAAAGAGAAAAAAAAAGGAAAAGTACCCAGCCTTACCTAGCATGGGGGAGACCCAACCTTCCGTCTCCAGTGCAGCAAAGGAAAAAGAAAGAAAGAAAAATCTTGGAGGCTTCGCCAAGGAGTCAGTGGGTTGTCAGTTGCCAGTTTCTTCTGGGTTGATGGTGATATTCTGTAGAAGGAGTGGGGGCTGAGTGAGCCACATCATCACAGAGCTAACAACACCCGACCGTATGCTTTCCTGGTTTATTGATTTAGTTTTCAGTGGTGTGGTTAGGGCTAGGTACTCAGACCGGAGAGGTGGCTCACTCAACAGTTAGGAGCACTGGCTGTTTCTACAGAGCACTGGGCACAATTTCCAGCACCCACATGGCAGCTCACAACTGTCTGTAAGTCCAGGCCCAGGGATCCAGCATTGTCTTCTGGCCTCCACGGGCACTGCATACACCTGGTGCACAGACATACATGCAGATAAATACTCATAACATATAATAAAAATAAATAAAATCCTTTATTGTTGTTTTTATTTTATGTTTGGTTTTTCAAGACAGGGTTTCTCTGTGTAGCCCCTAGCTGTCCCGGAACTTGCTTTGTAGACCAGGCTGGCCTTGAATTCAGAGATCCACCTGCCTCTGCCTCCCTGAGTGCTGGGATGGAAGGCTTGTGCTACTGGTTTGCTTTTGAAGCAGGCTTTCATGCCGGGCTGGGCTCCAACTCTCCAACAGTCCCCATTGCCTCAGCCTCTTTCAGTGAGATTTTTTTTTCTATCAAACATGGCTAGTCCACCAAAGGCCAGGAATCCACAAATCTCTCCCATGTCATAAAACTTTTATGAAAATGTTTTAAAATGCTCCCCACCCTGAATAACATGCATGTTTACACAAAGGCCTCTATGCATTCTTGGAACTTGATGGCCCAGAAGCCAACCCTTCCCCCACCTTTCCTTTGCATCAGTTCTTTTAAAATGAGCCAATCACATAGGCTACAAGGTTAGACCCTAGCCCATGCGTGAAAGTCATCAGATTTATTAGAATAAGACCCAAGAGAACTTCCTGCCAGTGTGCTGTTAGTTGGTTTAGGTTCGGTTGTACCTTTTTTACAGAAAGAACTTGTCTTACAAGTTGCCTTCTCTTCTTTTGTGTATTTCTTTGTGTGTCTCAAAGAATGCATGTTTTCAAAACCTAGTGACAATCCCAGAGGAATGCCATCACGCCCAGCTTTGTGCAGATTTGTTATTGCATGTGTGCAAGATAGATGAATAAAAAAAGAGAAATAAAAAGAAAGGACAGGACTGCTGTGGAATAATCCTTCTGTACACTGTGTGGATATGTGTCGCTATGATTAGTTTAATAAACAAGCTGGCTGGCCAATAGCTGGACAGGATAAAGTTAGGCGGGAAAGCCAAACTGAGAATGATGGGATGAGAAAGGGCGGAGTCAGAGGAGTCACCAACCAGGCAGAAAACAGTAGGAAACACAAAATGGAATAGAGGTAAAAGCCATGAGCCTCAGAGCAACACATAGATTAATAGAAACACGTTAAGTTGTAAGAGTTAGTTAGTAACAAGCCTGAGCTATTGGCATTTGTAGTTAATATAAGCCTCAGTGTGTTTATTTGAGAGCAGTTGTGGGACAGAAAAACTCCACCTACACATGACTGTTCCTAAGTATAGTGAAGGAGAAAGTTTATTGTAGATAAAAGGGAGACATAATCAGAGGCAGGGACATCTGGGAGAGTCCAGAGTGGACATGACCCTTAGCTGGGCCATGTAAGGAAAGGGGGGAGAGGAGAGGAGATACTGACCAAGAGAGGCAACCTGGGCCAAGAGACCAGCCAACAGAGTAGATGAAAGAGAGCAGAAAACCAACCTGCCTGGATGAAATGGGAAGGACTGCGGGGGAAGCCAGCCTGGCCCCTGACCATAAGAATTTAGGGTGGGCTGGCTAATCCCACTGGTTGAGAATAAGGCCATACCACAGTTTAAAGTCAAAATTTGGAGCAAGGTTTAACTAAATACTGGCTAGGTAGATGAGTTCTGGCCAGGTCCATACTCAAATTCACACCCAGGTTCCCAGGAAAAGGCCTGAGTCACATTTCACAGAGTTTTAAAAAGACAAAATCCATAATTTGCCACATTTCCCATGAAATCCAACAGGGGAAAGTATACATCCTGATGTTCTTCCTGCCTGCATACCTCATCCCTACATCTAATCAGGGGCAAGGGTACCACCTGACATCTTTCCTACGCACATTCCTCCTGCTCACAAGTGATCAAGCACATCTGGAGCAGATGTGTCAAACAAACTTGTGTAGGGGAGTGAAAACATGTGGTTTGTTATCTCCCATAAACAGCAGCCTCCAGCATTTCAGGAACTCTCTGTCCTCGGGCAAAGGGCTTGCAGATCAGAGGCATTTTGTTTCCTGGGTCTCTCAGGCATTGTCATTAAAACTTAAAATGTTGTTTTGGCTCTCACATTGGGGATGCCAGCCTGTAATGAAGGACAAGGCGTGCAAGGAGAACCTGTCGGCCAGTTTCTGCTTTAACATGTTACATGGGCATCTCAGCTGTTTGTCCAGGGTTTGAGACCTAACAATATATGTGTGGGATTGAGTGTGCATTTGCACACTCCATTATGCATGTTTGCGTAGAAAGTGCCTTTACCCACTGAGTCACGTCAAAACCCTAACCCAGAACCAAAAAGTAGATCTGAAGGTGACCTCTGATGTGCGCACATACACACACACATGCACACACGCTCATATCCACATAAACATATACACATACAGACAGGAGAGAGGGTGTGGAGAGGCAGACAGTGGGAAGGCACTCAGCCTTCTGTCTAAGGGGCCGCTACCTTTGCAGTGGTTACTGTGCTGTGTTAGCAAAGCAGAGCTTGGTAATTTGCTGACTCGGGCCTTGGGGACTTGACTCCCCTCACTGCTGCACAGAGCTCTGGGGTGGGAGGAAGCATTTCCTAGATCTAGCTGATGGAGAGAGAGGCTGATGACCCGAGATACAACTGCCAAGATAGACCCGGGGAATCTGCTGTTTTCTGAGTGCAGCTACCGGGAGAGTCTTCGAAGATAAGAATCCAAGATCTTCCAGGCCTGGTGGCCACCCAGGCAGCTCGCATGGCAGGCATGCACCCAGGCAGCTCGCATGCACTACACCCACCCACAGATGCTGCTTTCTCTGAGGCTACAATGCAGATGGGCGATTTGGGTGTTCAGTAATCTGTTGATCGCTTCAGGGACCTCATGGGGACACTTAGAGTCCTTCAAGGATTTGGCCAGTGGTGACTCTTCTTTCAAAGGCTGGGTGATAAGAATCCTTCCCAGTCCTGTGACTCACACAGCAGCCTCGCTGCACAGGCACAGAACCTTCACCACCCCCTATTCTCTGCACACCGCACCGCCCCCTTTCCCTCCAGGCACAGTCACGCAATCGTCCTTTATGCCAGCTTTGTGACACCCTGGAGGATGCCAGATGCTGACATCCTCCAGGCAGCCAAGTGCCTGCTTCCTCCTCTCCTCTTGACATCAAACTCATCTCTGCACCCTGCTGAATTCCTGCCTCAGCCTCAGCCCTACACTGTAGTAACGCAGCAAAGGCAGGCACCCTCCGCTGGCCCCGCCCACAGAGCCTGGAGCACTCTGGATGCTTTGCAGAAATTCGACCACTTCATCTTCAGCAGAAGAGGACACAAGCCCCAGGCTGCACGTGGTTCTCATCCAAAGCCTCTGGGGTGGATGGAGGGAGCAGAGTCATCTCCAGCCAGAGGTTAATATCAAGCACACCCCGAGAAAGCGTTGCTGCTGGAATCAGGCGAGCACTTCACACCCCCTGTACAGCTTTTCCACACTCCCTGTTCCTTCTGAGAGCTGAGCCTGATCAGATCGGCACCTTAGAGCTCTGTAGGAAACCACCCCTCCCCCACTGCCCTTCAGGCCTCCAAATCAAACAAGGGCCCTCGTGGGTTCCCTAGCCTGCATACCAGATCTGTCCGGCATGTGCATGTGCACGCCCCGCAGAGAGGGCCATGGACTGCATTCAGGGCCATGCCCCACATTCCATAACCCAGCACAGGAAATCTGTTTCCAAGAGACCTATCACTGCCAAGGGCATAGGAAGAATTGAGACTCCAAGCAGGTCTAGTCATGTCCTTTATACGGTCAGAAGCAAAATGAAAATGCAAAGTTCTTTATTCAAAAGTTAAGAATGTTAAAGGGGTTGGGTGCAGTTCAGTGGTAGAGCGTGCACAGGGCATGTCTCAGGCCCAGTGTTCAAGCCCCAGTGCTTTGAGTGTATGCATAGATTCAAGGCGGGCACAGTAGGCCAGGCATGGTGGCACACGCCTGTAATCTCAGCTCTTGAGACAGAGCCAGGGGGATCAGGAATTCATCCTTTGCTACCTAAAGATCCAGGGTCATCTTGAGCTACATGAAAATCCTGTCTCAAAAACAAAACAGACAAGCTATGTATTGTGGCAAAGTCCCAGCACTCTGGAGGCAGAGACAGGCGGATTTCCAAGTTAAAGGCCAGCCTGGTCTGCACAGCAAGTCCCAAGCCGTCCAGGGCTACATTGTGAAACCCTGTTTTTTATCATTTATTTATTTATTTATTTATTTTTGCCTTTTGAGGTAGGTCTTACTATGTAGTCCTGGCTGTCCTGGAACTCTGTAGCCTAGGCTGGCTTTTAACTCAGAGATCTGCCTGTCTCTGCCTCCCAAGGGCTGGGGTTAAAGTCTTGAGGTATCTCTGTCCAGCTGCTGATATACACTTGTAATTTCAGAAATCAAGAGATGGAGGTAGGAGGAACAGAAGTTCAAGACTGGGCACATATCCAACTCCAAGCCAGCCTGAACTATGTGAGACCCTGTATCAAAAAAAAAAAAAAAAAAAAAAACAACAAAAACAAAAATAAAAAGGCTGGACGGTGGTGGCGGTGGTGGCGCATGCCTTTAATCCCAGCATTTGGGAGGCAGAGGCAGGCGGATCTCTGTGAGTTTGAGGTCAACCTGATCTACGAGAGCTAGTTTCAGGACAGCTAAGACTGTTACACAGAAAAGCCCTGTCTCAAAATAAATAAATAAATAAAAACAAAAACTTTAGCCAAGTAAACATTCAATTGCCAGTGTGGGGGAGCCCTTTCTGAGCACGGCTGGCCAGGTGTGACACTTGAAACTGGTTCTGAGCTTCATCCTGAATGAGTCAGCGCAGGCTAACAGGCACGGTTATTCTAACCAAATAGACTGACATCAGCTCCTTATCTGCTCCTGTATAATCTCCACGGTCAGGATTCTTAGGCTTCTCATAATTTCTGCTATCAGGGTTTTATCTTGAAAGATACCATGAGCCACAATAGACTCCGGAGCCAAGCTTCCTGCACTTACATAATGCTTACCACGTGCCAGGATTGACTAATCTAATCTTCATATTAACCAGATGAGGTATGCTTTTGTCAATGTATTAGTACTATTTTTTTTTTGGTCTTTCGAGACAGGGTTTCTCTGTAGCTTTTGGTTCCTGCCCTAGAACTAGCTCTTGTAAACTAGGCTGGCCTCGAACTCACAGAGATCTGCCTGCCTCTGCCTCCCGAGTGCTGGGATTAAAGGCGTGCGCCACCACCCCCTGGCCATATTATTACTATTTTATGTGCATGAATGTTTTACCTGCGTGTATATATGTGTGTCATGTATGTATGTGTAATGACTTCTTCTGAAGTCAGAAGAGGGAGTTGGATTCCATTGGGATGGGAGCTATGGATAGTTGTGAGTGGGTATGTGGATGCTGGGAATCAAACCTGGCTCCTCTGAAAGAGCAACTAGTGCTGTTAACTGCTGAGTCATCTCTCTAGCCCCACCTCCATCCCTTTTGAAGACAGGATCTTACTATGTAGCCCTAGCTGACCTGGAACTTGCTGTGTAGACAAAGCTATCCTCACACTCTCAGACTCACAGAGATCCTCCTGCCTCTGCCTCCAAGTGCTGGAATTAAAGGCGTGCACCCCCATGCCCAGAGAGGTAGATTTCATTATTCCTGGTTTTTTTTTTTTTTTTTTTTTTTTGGTTTTTCGAGACAGGGTTTCTCCGTGGTTTTGGAGCCTGTCCTGGAACTAGCTCTTGTAGACCATCATTATTCCTGTTTTATGGATGAGAAAATTGGAGCGCAGGAACTGGGGATATGGCTCAGGTGGTACAGTGGTTGGTCGGCATGCACACAGCTCTGGGTTCCCTCACCATTCTAATAAAATGGGTGTGGTGATGGATGTCTGCAGCCCATAGCTGCATGGTGAGTTCAAGGTCCACCCGAGTCCATGAGACCCTGTATGGGGTGGGGAGAAGAACTCAGTGGTTAAGAGTGTGTGCTGTTCTGGCAGAGGACCTGAATTCAGTTCCTAACAGCTGTCTAGGGTAGCTCTCAGCCACCTGGAACTCCAGCTCAAGAATGCCCATGTCTGGCCTCCACAGGCACTTAGTACACACACACACACAGAGACATGCATATCTTTTTAAAGATGTATTTATCTTTCCTCGTTAGTATAGTGGTGAAAAAAAAAAGCTGGGCAGTGGTGGCGCACACCTTTAATCCCAGCACTTGGGAGGCAGAGGCAGGCAGATCTCTGTGAGTTCAAGACCAGCCTGGGCTACAAGAGCTGGTTCCAGGACAGGTTCCAAAGCAACAAAGAAACCCTGTCTAAAAAAACAACCAAAAAAAAAAAAAGCTTTATTTAATTTAATGTGTATGGGTGTCTTGCTGGCTTGGGTCTCTGTGTGACCACATGTGTACAGCATTCACAGAGGTCAGAAGAGGGCATCAGACCCCTTGAGACTAGAGTTACAGACAATTGTGAGCCACCATCTGGGTGCTGGAAACCAAACGAGGGTCCTCTAAAAGAGCAGTCAGGGTTCTGAACCCCGAGTCACCTCTCCAGGCCCTCACATAATTTAAAAGAGATGGGGGTGCAGAGCAGTCATATATAGCATACCAGTTACAGCTCACCTGAGCTCCTGGAGCTCTGTGGAGTTCTCGATACCAAGGTGTTGGGGGCTGCAGACCCCTGACCCCTTTGTAGAGAGCCGTGTGGAGTCACACCTGATGGCTATGTGTAGAGAGCTGCGTGGAGTCGCACCTAATGGTGCTGGCTCCCGCCCTCCGCGATCCCGAAAGCAAGTGCTCTCTGTGATAATCAACTCCTACGGCTAAAGCCTGACTTATGCTATTATCACGCAACGACTGTCAGCTGCTTGCATATGCGTGAACCTATGGGCAGTGCCCACCTGGCAATCTGAGGTTGGCGGCCCAGGCCTACTTAAGGGCTGGGAGAGGTTTGCCCAGGAGGGAGAGAGAGAGAGAGAAATTTTACAATTGTCAAAAGGTCCTGAAATAAAACTGCAGTGAGAAGAGCTCCGGTGGTCGCGTCATCCTTGCTGGACGAGGGGGGCCGCGACACCCCTTGACTTTCTTTGCCTGCTTCAGACTCTTCTCCCGCTGGAGTGAACCAAGTAAACAACTTGGTTTCCTGTGCCTGCAGCTGCTCTGAGCATGAGACCCTCATGAGTTCCTGATGGCAGGGGAGTGGTTTCTGGTGGGGTTTTACAGCCGAAAAATTCCAAGAGCTGGGGCATGGCTATCAGTTAAGGATCTCTATATAAGCTTCCCTGGAGCACAATAAAGTTGACATTCTTTTTTTTTTTTGGTTTTTCGAGACGGGGGTTTCTCTGTGGTTTTGGAGCCTGTCCTGGAACTAGCTCTTGTAGACCAGGCTGGTCTCGAACTCACAGAGATCCGCCTGCCTCTGCCTCCCAAGTGCTGGGATTAAAGGCGTGCGCCACCACCGCCCAGCTAAAGTTGACATTCTTGTTTCAAGGATGACCCGTGTCCCCATGTCTCTGTGTGTGTGTGCTTAAATCTCCAGCCCCTTTCCCGGCTTGCCTACCATCCCTACCCCAAGGCATTTCAGAGAGGTTTCCTGAACCTCAGAGGACACACAGCACAATGCAGTGGTGAGTCAAATCCAGAACCGCCAAGCCCTGAGCCCACACTCTGAGTTCCTTGCAGTCCAGTTCTCACCAAAGACCCAGGCTACGTGTGTGCCTGCAGTAAATGGAAAATCTCAGCCCCCTCCCCTCCAAAGAAAAGTCCACATCCTAGCTCCTGGTACCTGGGAGTGTGAAATCATTTGGAAATGGTGTTTGAAGCAGCAACAGCCTTCAGACAGTCCATAGGACATGCATATATACATATACATCATAAACTACATGTGTGAAGCTTTGGGTATGTAACGAGACTGTGTGTGTATATGTGTGTGTGTGTGTTCCCGTGTAGGAGCATGTGCACATGCCACAGAGTACCCATGGAAGTCAGGGCATAGCCTCAGTTGTCAATGCTTGTCTTCCCCCTGGTTTGACGCTCCAAACACTCCAGACTAGCAGGCCTTCATACTTCCAGAAATTCTCCTCTCTACTCCCATTTTCCTATCAGAATCCTGGGGCTGCAGGCCGTGTGGCTGTGGCCGTCTTTATGCGGATGCTTGGGATCCAGACTCAGGTCCTCCTCACACCCGCTTAGTGAGCACTTTACCTACTGAGCCACTTTCCCAGCCCCTGGAGAGCTATAAAGGGGTACGATTGGCTCCTCTCTGATGACAGTGAATAACTGGTTGAAAAGTCCTGCAAACTGAACATAGAGACACTCACCTTTAATCCCAGCACTTGGGAGGTAGAGGCAGTCATATCTCTGTGAGTTCAATGCCAGCCCTGTCTAATAGTGAGACACTGTCTCAATACATGCATGCATGCATATCTGCATGCATACTACATACATACAGCTTATAGAGAGCCTCCCTATAGACTATGAGTTAGTGGGGGCTGGAGGGATGATTTAGTAGTTCTGAGTGCTTGCTGCTCCTGCAGCAGACCCAAGTTCAGTTCCCAGCACCCACACCAGGGTGCTCAAAGCCACCTGGAACTCTAGCTCTGGGACATTGGACACCTTCTGCCCTCACAAGCACTCCCTCCCAGAGACATAAGCATCACTGAAAATAGACCTAAAATAAAAGGTTTATGGTATAAAGCCCTGTCTGAAGATGGTAGATCAGAGATGTCACAGCTCATGTCAACCTTCAAGAAACCAGGCAAAGGCCTCCTCCGTGAGGGAATATTATTTTCAGGTGTGTGACTTTTGTTTCCCTTGCATTTGTTTAACTCTGTGAAGCTGTGTTACTGTGCCTGCCTAAAACACCCGACGGTCTGATAAAGAGATGAAGGGCCAAGAGCAAGGCCGGAGAAAGAAACAGGTGGAGCTGGCAGGCAGAGAGGATAAATGGAAGGAAAATCTGGGTGAAGTAGCCACAGAAGGAGGAGGACGTCAGGGGCCAGCTCTCCAGCCATCGTCCACGGAGGAAGAGTAAGATTTACAGAAGTAAGAGAACAGGAAATCCCAGAGGCAAAAGGTAGATGGGATAATGTAAGTTAAGAAAAGAAGAGCTGGCAAGAAACAAGCCAAGCCAAGGCCGGACCTTTATAACTAAAAACAAGCCTCCATGTGATTTATTTATTTGGTTTTTTTTTTGTTTTTTTGTTTTTTTTTGGTTTTTCAAGACAGGGTTTCTCTGTGGTTTTGAAGCCTGTCCTGGAACTAGCTTTTGTAGACCAGGCTGGTCTCGAACTCACAGAGATCTGCCTGCCTCTGCCTCCCAAGTGCTGGGATTAAAGGCGTGCACCACCACCGCCCGGCTCATGTGATTTATTTGGGAGCTGGGTAGCGGGCACCCCCAAAAAGCCAAAAGAGTAAAAACATCATACTACCACACTCCTCCTCTGCCTTTTGTTCCGGTCTAGTCTGAGTGAGTGGGCTGTGGGCTGGGTGGTGAGGGCTCTCTGTGTATCCATAGGTTCAACATTTAACCTCATGCAGAAACACCCAAAGACACACCCACAAATAATGTTTTAATCTGGGCATGCGGTGGCTGGCCAGGTTGGCTCAGGAAATTAAACCACCACAAATCCACCCCTTGTGGATTTTGAATCCAGGCACACCTCCTAAAACCACCCTTAATCTCCCAACAATGACAGCAGAAGTCATAATCCTGTCAGACACGATCCATCTGTCCAGCTCAGCCCTGAACACCCTGATCTCTTTCTGGAAGGAGAAAGTTCTGAGTCTCTCTTCCGAAGTTCCCACATTGTGAGGTAAAGTCAGATCCCCTTAGCGGCTCGGCCTTCCCTCGTGCTCGGAATACTTGTGGGCCTTCATGCCATGCTCCTGGCTGGGTTCTTTCTTTTTCTTTCTGTCTTTCTTCCTCTGGTTGTTTGGTTGATTTTTGAGCCAGAGTCTCACACTTCAGCATGGCTGGCCTAGAACTTGCTATGTAAGTCATACTGCCCTTGAACTCACAGAGATCCATCTACCTGCCTCTGCCTCCAGAGTGCCAGGATTAAAGGTGTGTGCTACCAAACCTGGTGGGTTTTTTTGTGGGTTTTTTTTTTTGTGAGTTTTTGTTTCTTTGTGTAACACTCCTGGCTGTCCTAGAACTCACTTTGTAGATCAGGCTGACCTCGAACTCACTGAGATCTGCCTTCCTTTGCCTCCCAAGTGCTAGGATTAAAGATGTGCACCAACACCACCTGGTTTGACAGTTGGTTAAAAATATATTTTAGTTAGGCAGTGGTGACGTACATCTTTAATCCCAGCTCTTGGGAGGCAGAGGTGAGGCTTGCAGATCTCTGAATTCAGACTAGCCTTGTCTACAGAATGAGTTCCAGGACAGCTAGAGCAATGCAGAGAAGCCCTATCTCAAAAACCAATATATAGCCGGGCGGTGGTGGCGCACACCTTTAATCCCAGCACTTGGGAGGCAGAGGCAGGCGGATCTCTGTGAGTTCGAGACCAGCCTGGTCTACGAGAGCTAGTTCCAGGACAGGCTCCAAAACCACAGAGAAACCCTGTCTCGAAAAACCAAAAAAAAAACAAAAACAAAAAAAAAACCCAATATATAAATTTTGTTTTCATTCAGTGTCCTTAGTGCTTAGAAGCCTTCTCTCACTCCTCACTGACAAACAGCCACCGGTTTCCCCACTCTGGAGACACCAGAGTGTTTTGTTTATTGGGTTAGTCACCCCAACCAGCAGCACCATGACGCCCTTGTCACTTGCTGACTCAGAAGCATGGTGGAGTCCAGCTCCATGAGTCTCTGCTATGTCCCCTGGAGGAAGCATCCTCTCTCTGGGGCTAAGACAGAGTTCAAAAATAACAAGCCAGGCAAGAGTTTTGTCAGTAAGTCACTGAGTCATAGAGTGACCTGCAACCGGCATCCCATGTCTGACCCTTGACCCCACACTGGTTGTATTAGTCAGGGTTCTCAAGAAGAACAGAACCCTTAGGATAACACACATGACCAAAGGGATTCCTTAGATTGGCTTACATAATACAGACTGGGTTGTCCAACCGGGACGGAAGACTGAAGGTGCTCCATCCACGTGGCCAGTGCTAAAGGCCTGGGGGCTTCCTGGGGAGCAGGTGCTCCTCAGTCCATATGGAGAGGCCAAATAAACTGGGTCCTGATGTCAGCAAAGGAAGCAGCGACAACATAGACTCCCTCGCCATCAGGCATCCTGTTGAAGGAGGGCAGGCGAGCACGGCTGCTTTTCAGACCTGTTTGTGTCAGGGCAGCAACAGGATGACCCTTCTAGAACACGCTCTCACGGACCCACACAGAGATGCGACTGTTGGTCCAACCCAGATGCAATCCAGTTGATACTGAGGTGAACCGCCACCCCGGTGAGTCACAGCAACTGTCCTGGATATTGACTCTTGGCTCACAGATGCTTCTAGAAAGCCTTGACTCGGCCCCGATGGTGGGGACTGCAAGAGCCTTCGAGGTGGGGATGCAGCTTCAGTGACTTCCATGAGCAGGGCCGTCAGGTGGCATGTCTCTTACTATAAAGCAGACTGGAACTTGTTGCAATCCTCCTGCCTCGGCCTCCAAAGTGCTGACGTTCTTGGTTATTTTACTTTTTTTTTCACACGAAGTCTGGAAACTTGCACGAGTTTGTGCTCGCGCATCTCCCCTGGCCTTCTGTGCTCACTGTGCTTTGGGCACACTCAGCAGCCACATCTGATTTGGAGCAGTCGTGATGGGCAGAGCAGGGCACTCATGACAGATGGAGCCCCCTTTTCCCTGGGTGGCAAGGGGCTCTAGGGGTTCCAGTTTTCTGACTTTATGTATTTTTTAAAGATTTGTCTACTTTTTTTTTATGTGTCTGAGTGTTCTGTATGCATACCACATGCATGCCTAGGTACCTGGGGTGGCCAGAAGAGGGTACTGGATCCCCTGGGACTGGAATTACAGTTATGCACAACCATGTGGGTGCTTGGAACTGAACCCAGGTTCTGTGTAAGAGTAGCCAGTGCTCTTAACCACTAGGCCACCTCTCTAGCCCCACGTTTCTTATTTTTTTGTAAGACATGTAGTACCAAGGTCACGCATGTGAGCAGACTCTCAGATGAAGTATGTGTCTGCTGGGTCGAACCCCAAGCCCCGTGAGGTTGGTGCAGCCGGCCTTGAGGTGGGTGAGTACCCAAACATGAAACCATGGGCTGATGTCATGTGTGCTGGTCTTAAAGAGCTAGCCCTTGCATCACTAGCAACAGTAGGGTATGATTATGTGTGCCTGTGGGAGCATTAGGAGCTCAAGGCAGCATGGGACACATCCCAGACTTGGGGACAGCATGGGCTATATGATATCTCGGTTCAAAAAAACCAAAATGCCCATCAGTGATAACTGTGCTACCTAGAAGGTGTTTCAGTGTGGAAAGTTCTTATTGTTCTCTGACTACACCATGCATTAGGTCTACATTTTTATATAATCTCTAGAGGGAGGGTGTGAGTGCCACAGCTTGAATGTGGAGGTCAGAGCTGGCTCTCTCCTTCCTCCACGTGGACCTCCGGATCAAACTCAAGCAGCTGTGTTTGGTGCTGGCAGACTTTACCTGTGGAGTCACTCTCCCAGTCCCTTAGCACACGTTTAAAGAAGGGAAACTGAGGCCTGGAGCAACCAAGGAACCTGCCCATGGTGAACTGGCTCAGAAGCAAGAAGGAAGCTACACCGGGTTCCTATTTAGGGCGCTTCCCTGAGCCTCAACTTCTGTCTCTGAAAAATGTGCTTAGAAATAGCTGAGCCCCTTGCTTTCTTGGAATGTTCCAGACCACAGGAGTTGTGAATGGCCTAAGGGCAAGCTAGTGCTGCTCTGAGTGTTACCATGTATGTGTGCTTGTGTGTACATGTGTATATGTGAATCTGTGGATGTGTGTATATATTCATGCGTGTATGTCTGCATGTGTATATATGTTGTGTGTATGTGTGTATTAGTATTTGTATGCATGTGTTATATAAGCATGTGTTTACGTGTGCATGTCTGTATATATGCATGTATACATGTGGGCATACATTCGACATGCATATGTATGCAAAGGTCAGGGGTTGAAGTTGGGTGTTTTCCTCTATTAGTCTCCTCCTTGTTGTTGTTCTTAAATTTTGCATGTCTGTGTCTGGGTGTGAGGGTGCTATAGGCAAGTGCTTGCTGGGGGTGTATGATTCTAGGCAGCTATGAGTCCTTGGATCAAACTCAGGTCCTCTATGACAGCGGCAAGTACTCTTAGCTGAGGAGCCATCTCTCCAGCCCTTCCACTTAACTTTATCGCTGTTGTTCTTTCTTTTTGTTGTTGTTGGTTGTGGTGGTGGTGGCTTTTCAAGACAGGGTTTCTTTGTGTAGTCCTAGCTGTCCTGGAACTACTTTGTAGACCAGGTTGGCCTCGAACTCACAGATCTTCCTGTCTGTGCCTCCCGAGTGCTGGGATTAAAGGTGTGCACCACTACCACCCGGCTGTTGTTTTTTGAGACAGGTTTTTTCTGTGTAGCCTTGGCTGCTCTGGAAATCACTCTGTAGATTAGCCTGGCTTTGAACTCAGAGATTCACCTACCACCTTACTTTTTTGAGACAGAGTCTCTCATAGAACATGGAGCTCTCTAATTGGGCTAGGCTGGCTACCCAGTGAGCCCCAGGCATGTCCCCCTCCTGAGGGCAGGGACCCGGCCAGCACCACCACACTGGTTTTCACATGAGCACTGGGACCTAACAGGAATCCTCAGGCCTTTACGGCAAGCACTTAACCCACTGAGCCGTTTCTCCAGCCTCTGCAGTTGCTATTTTAAGAACTGAGATTCAACTAGGCCAGGCTCCTTCCAGAGGCAAAGTTTTTAAACAGAGGACGAGCTCCTTTCCAATCCCGCCAGCTACAGGGGGCAGGAAATGAGTCCCCAACATTTAGAGTCAACAAACACTCAGCAGCCACTTAGACTCTCAAGGAAGTTGGCTCATCGGCAAATGCCCCTGCATCAAATCGACGCCAGCACAGCCAGAGGAGGGAAATTTGGGGGCGAATTATGCAACCCCTCACTTCCTTAAGCTGGATGAGGCTGGTATCTTTCCCTCGGGGTCATCTGGCAGGCACACACAGAACCTCTGACAGAGGCTCAGGGGCTGGGGACACATGTGTGATGCTCATGACCTCCACACACAGCTGTGCAGCACGAGGGACGCAAAGAGAACAGAGAAGGGCTCGGGTGGGGTGTGGGGGGGGTCCTCCCAGAACCTGACTAGCTGGCTGGCAGCCAAAATATACTGAACAAGGCCCAGAGCTCGGGTCTCTGCCAGATTCCTGGGAAACTTTGCTTCTTTCATATACACAGACGGACACATCTTCCCCCAGACCAGCACCCATAGGCTTTGCCCCTCTGAGGACCCACAAGCTGCTACCACCATGGCACAGTTAGTTGGGCAGCAGAGAGCACCTACCTGATCACAGGTAGCCAACAGATGATCGGCAGCCACCAATGCGATCACAACCCATTGGTCCTCTGATGAACTGATGGGCGGGGGAATTCAAAAAGACCCACAGGAAATGGAGCTGTGGGCAGCTAGGACATAAAGGTTGTACCCCCAGGTTTAGAGAGATGACTCAGTAGCTAAGAGCACCGGCTGCTCTAGCAGACGACCTGGGTTCCATTCCCAGCACACACTTGGTGGCTGATCTGTAACTCCAATCCAAGAGGAATCGGATGCCCTCTTCTGTCTCTGCAGGTACCGCATACATGTGGCAAGCATACACACACACACACACACACAGGAATAAATTTTAAAGGGAGGTCATGAACCTGAAGATGACAAAAGGCTTCCGGAAATCGGCTTCAGTTACTGACTCCTCACCTGCCTGCCGTATTGTGAGGCCTCGGGCCCCAAGAGTATCCACCCCAGGCCCCCTTATCCTAGGGTCCTCACGGCACCTCTGCCCCTGCCACAGCAGAACAGCTGTCAACTCAAAAATCAGAGGAGCTCACAGACTCTTTCCACCCCAGGACTGGGGACCTTACTTCCTCGGGGTACCTTAGAGTTAAAGAGCCTGTGCGTGTCTATAGCCTCTTGACTCTCCATGTCTCCTCCTCCCCTAACTCCTCACCTTGTCTCGAAGGCCTCCCTAGCACAGCTGCCTCAGTGACGACTCAGGATGAGCCTCTGGCTGCCAGCAGGCAGCCCGGTGGCACTTGGGACCAGGCTCTTCTCCAGGCATGGTTCTGGCCACAAGAGCCACCGCTGGTGCTGTGTGTCATGCTGTAAGCCTGTTGGTAGCAGCAGCTGAGCAAAGGCCACTCTGTACCCCGGAGAGGGGACCACTCTGAGAGGCTGAGCAGGTACAGGGAATTCCTGGCAGGAGATGGGGCTTTGCCTTCCGGCCAGCAGAGCACAGAGACAACGTGTCTGCTGCAGCTGGTGCCGTGAATGAGCCGCGAGACAAGGGGTAATGACTGCTGCACACATGTACTGTATTAACCAGATGACCAGCATTCGACTTCAGCCAACAGACGCTGTACCCAGCGCTGTGTACCCACTGTCTTCTTGTACCTATCCTGCTGTAATCCATACTTTAATTTTTTAGGTTTGGGGTTTTTGTTGTTTGTTTGTTTGTTTGTTTATTTTGAGATAGGGTTTCACTATGTAGCCCTGATCTAGAACTCGCTGTGTAGACCGGGCTGGCCTTGAACTCACAGAGATCTGCCTGCTTTTATCTCCCCAGTGCTGGAGTTAAAGGCACACACCACCAGTATGGCTTCACTTTAGGGATTTGCTTGTTTTGTTTTGTTTTTTGAGACAGGGTTTCTCTGTGTAGCTCTGGCTATTCTGGAACTCACTTTGCAGATCAGGCTGGCCTCGAACTCACAGAGATCTGCCTGTCTCTGCCTTCTGAGTGCTGGATTAAAGGTGTGCACCACCACTTTTCCGACACTTTACAGTGTTATTTTCTTTCAGGCAGGGCTTCATGCTCCCCAGCCAGGCTTTGAACTTGCTCTGTAGCCAAAAATGGCCTTGAACCACTGATCTACCTGTCCCTCTCTCTCCCTAGTCCTGAGATTAGAAGTGTGTGGCACTAAACCTGCTTTATGAGGTGCTGGGATGAACTCAGGGCCTTGGGTAGGCTAAGTAAGAATACTCTATCCTCTTAGCCCTACCTAAGCCCTCCCATACTTCAGAGCTGAGGGGGCTGGAGTTAAGAGGAGGGGCATGACTCAAACAATGACTATGCTAAATGCCAGCAAGGCATGCTCTAGGTAACAGATTGAAGTTTGGATGCATGAAGTCTCCCAGAGAGTCCTGGAGGACCAAGCTGAGAAGCCGCTGGTGGCCAGCAAGGTCTGTGGGAGAGCTATCTGGCTTCCTTCCTTTCTGGGCCATTTGGAAGCTCCACCCTTACCCAGGATGTCTGGTTCCCAATCTGAGCTCTCAGAAGGAAGCAGGTACCTAAGAATGCCCTTTGTCATCCATACTCCTGCCCCAAGCACAACAGACAGCCAGGGACCCAGCCACGCGAGCCCGACAGTGCCAAGGCTTGTCCTGATCTCAGGGTGTTAGGAGGCCCTGGGAACTACATGGCCTTGCACCTCTGAACTCTATTTTATTCTAGAAGAAGCCTCTCTTCTTCCTCCTAACTGAAGGTGGTATTTGCAGTGAGCCATTAGCACTCCCTAGCTCCACCCACACTGAGCGTGCACATTTGAGAAGCAGACCTCAGGGACCAGCTGAAAAGCTAGGGCAAGTCCTCGAGGGAGCCAAAGAAGTAAGCACCCCGGAGAAGTCGTTGAAAGGCTGACCTTCCGGCAGGGTGTGTCTGGGTGGCCTCTCCAAGACTGAGCTCACCCTGGCCCTCTGGATTCCAGGAGCCAAGCAGTCTCAGCCTTTGCTGGCCTCTTACCGTGTCCCCAGGTGCCTCTGCTGAGCACATCTGTGATGACTTCACCCACGTCACACTGGAGGCCTTGGCAGCTAGATATCCAAGGGGTTTCGGAGTTCTCGTTCTCTCTTCCTTTCAGCATGACTCAGGCTAGGAGACACAGGCTGGGGCAAGGCTGTCCCTTCTTGCACAATTGCTGTCCTCATTCAAACCACAGCCCTGTGGGTCCTCCTCAAGCTCAGCCCCCTGAAGGTCAGCATTCAGACCTGGGCCCAAAGACACACTCCTCTCTGTGCCAGTCCTCAGGATGCTGCTCTCCTCAGATGCCCTGCGACCTGCACACCCATGCTCCTTCTGGAACTCCTCTGTTCCTCCTCCCTTCTCCTCCTGCTTTCTCTTTCTGAACACAAAACTCACTTTATAACCAAATTCTCCTAGCCAGTGATGGAACAGACAGATTTCCCAGAGAATGGCCACGTTTCTGAAAAAGCAAGCCTGAAACAGATTGTCCACCCATCCACCCACCCACTTACTCATCCATCCATCCATCCATCCATCCACCCACTCACTGTCGGGTGTTAGCCCCAACATAAACTTTTTTTTTTTTTGATCGGTGTGGAGGCGCAGGAATAAAGACACAACTCACATGGCTTTATTGGGAGGGAGATTTTTAGTAGTCCCTCATGAAATCTTGAGTTTACATCCTGAAAATTTCCTTTGTTTATTCTCCAAACAGCCTTTATACCAGAAACATAAACTGAGGGGTTTCCTAGGTAACCAAGTGAATGGCTTTAGTCACGTCCACACCTTTGACCACACCTTTCTATGCCCATTTTGTCACGTCTTTCTATCTACCTGCTCTGTATGCCAGCTCTGTCACGTTGGCTGAATTAACATCTCTTTTCAGACATCCTCCAAATTACAAAGAAGGAGCAAAACAACATCCTGACCTTTTGTTAGGATAGCGACAGCCTGTCTGGAAAGCTATGTGACCACCTCAGGTGCAGCAGGTGCAAACTATGGCCTGAGATTCTGGCCACCATGCCATGTAGAAACATGGGCCTATAACTCACCATCCATCTATCCATCCATCCATCCATCTATCCACACACTCATCCATCCATCTGAAGAGGGACGCTAAAAAGAAATCCCACACTAGCTCAAAATTGAATATAATAAGGGGTTATTTATTTAGGGGTAGACTCACAGATCACAGTCCTCTGCTCGAACTGGGAATCCAGCAGAGGGGAGAGAGGGAACATGCTTTGCCCAAGTGGGTAGGTAACTTAAAGGCTACTGGCTTAAAGATTTTCCTACAGCACCTCCCTGTTTTGTTTAAATAAGAGTTCTAAGCCTAATATAAAATTATACACAGTAAGAACAAATATCAAGTATAAAAATTAGAATTATAAGGTTCCAAAACCACAGAGAAATCCTGTCTCGAAAAACCAAAAAAAAAAAAATTAGAATTATAACCAACATAAACAATATCAAGAAAGAATCATGTGATAAATGTTTCAATAATTATCTATCCGAAGGAGTCTAAGTCTTGTATTATAAATAACTTGGCCAAGTCATGAGAGGAAAGTGACTATGACTATCTAGTCTTCAACCCCATCGAAGACCCAAGAAGGGAAATATTACTTGAGTAAGCAGGAAGTGCAATCAAACAACTTCCAAAATGTGCAACAAATGACAGAGACAAGTGGCTACCTGGGCAATCACCCAAAGTCTCATTTGCAATGTTGGAGCAACCAGTATTGGCTAAGGCCTAGAGTAATTTGACAGACCATTTTCAGAGGCAGGAAATTTTTCAAAATCATCTTACTCTGTCTTCGCAGGATTTGACAGTCTTTTTTCTTGTATCCTGCTTGTCTTGTCCAGACATCATGCATTTTGTCAGTGGTCGAAGCATGGGTAGTTCCTTGCCCAAGAGCCAGTTTTGCCAAGAAGAAAACAAGCTCGAAGTGGAGTGTCTTTGGGGCTCAACATTCTCTCAGGAATAGATCGGACCTGCCAGGAGCACTTGTGTCTCTTGTCAATAGAACCCTAATTTATTTAAATGCCATATTCTTTTTTGTTTTGTTTTGTTTGTACAGGGTTTCTCTGTAGCTTTGGAGCCTGTCCTGGAACTAGTTCTTGTAGACCAGGCTGGCCTAGAACTCACAGAGATCCACCTGCCTCTGCCTCCCGAGTTCTGGGATTAAAGGCGTGTGCCACCACCGCCCGCCCGGCTAAATGCCATATTCTAGGGCTCTTTGAAGTGGCTGATGATTACCTATCTATGCAGAATACAATCTCTAGGTATCTAAACAACCTGATTAGTCTAACTATAAGTATGACAGGGGCTGGAGAGATGGCTCAGTGGTTAAGAGCACTGGCTGCTCTTCCAGAGGTCCTGAGTTCAATTCCCAGCAACCACATGGTGGCTCACAACCATCTGTAATGAGATCTGGCGCCCCCTTCTGGCATGCGGGCATACATGAGGCAGAATGTTATATACATAATAAATAAATAAAAAAATAAGTATATACCTATATAACTTAAAGACTAAGACTTCATATTAGAATATTAAACAATCTTTAAACAACTGTGCAATAAATGAGGAAAATGACCTCAAAATGTAAATAATGTATAAGTATCTTGATCAGAGGTACAAATGTATATTGCAATATGATAAATATATCCTAAAATTGTATCAATATACAAAATGTCTTAAGCAGATGTAGAAGCATGCATGCATACAATCTGACAAAATAACAAAATAACTTTGCCTAGGTATATGAATATTATAGACAAAAATAGAAAGATATTCAATATAATTTAAGCTTGTATCAATATACAAGAATCTATACCAATGTGAATTGCCTATAAATAATAGCTCACAAGTATTCACTCTATTACTCACTATTATTATTAGTGTGAGTAAGCTCATACTAATCTATTATCCCATCCAATTTTCCTATTTTTAAAATATTTATTTATTTATTATGTATACAATACTCTGTGTGTACGCCTGCAGGCCAGAAGAGGGCACCAGACCTCATTACAGATGGTTGTGAGCCACCATATGGTTGCTGGGAATTGAGCTCAGGACCTTTGGGGAAGAGCAGGCAATGCTCTTAACCACTGAGCCATCTCTCCAGCCCCCCCCCCCTTTTTTCTTTTTCTTTCTTTCTTTTTTTTTTTTAATTTATTTTTCGAGACAGGGTTTCTCTGTGGTTTTGGAGCCTGTCCTGGAACTAGCTCTTGTAGACCAGGCTGGTCTCGAACTTATTGAGATCCGCCTGCCTCTGCCTCCCAAGTGCTGGGATTAAAGGCGTGCGCCACCACTGCCCGGTTTGGCAATGATCTTTTTATGGGATCCTGTGAAAGTAAGATGATGGTTAAGTTTCAAGATTATTGTCTGGTATAATTACAAATAGTCTCTGAGTATTCGGTAGGGTTTTTCTAATTTTTTTCTAAATTCTTTCGTCTTTCTGTCTCATACATGCTCCTGACATGAGACAGAAACTCTAAATTTTTATTTTACCAGCAATCTTGGATTTAGAGAAGGACAGAGCCATTGTTCAATTCCAAAGCAAGCTTTGATTTTTAAGTGAGTCATGACTATAATTCTAGTTTGTGTTCAGAGATTCTTACCCTCAGATGACCTGTACTCATAAGTCATAATTCTCTTTGCTTTGTGATCCTTTCTGGATAGTTATCTTTTTTTCTTTAGGCATCTAGATGTCCAGGGTCTCTTGATTTTTTGATGAGTATTATCCTGCAAATACAAGAACAGAATGCTGCACCGACCTTCTGAGGTTTCCTTACCACCTGTATGGTTGTCACCTCTGTGGATGAGCAGTCATTTCTCTTTCTCAAGAGATTTCTCTTTTTCAAACCAAATCTTTATTAATTTTGATGGTATCCATAATTTTTCTTCTCCTATGAAAAGAAGAGTGAAACTCCTTCCCCAATGTAGCACATCTCCTGGTTTCCATTGTGAGGTCAACACACCCTTGAAATACACTGGCTGATTTAATTCAGAAGACTTTTATATTATCCAATGTCTCTCTGTTGCTGTTGTTCCTTTATCATTAGCATTAAAAAAATTCAAGGTTAATAGAGTATTATGTAATCTATTTCTGGGGTATTTCCCCTCCCTTTCTGTTTGTTTAATATATCATTTATAGTTCAATTTGATCTTTCTATAACTGTCTGACCTATAGGATTGTTTGGTATACCTGTAATATGCTTTATATTATAATAAACAAAAAACTCTTTAATTTTCTTAGAGCCATATGATGGACCATTATCTGTCTTTATTTGTGCAGGTATACCCATGATGGCCATAACTTTTAATAAATGTGTGATTACTGAATCAGCCTTTTCTCAGCTCAAAGCAATTGCCCATTGAAAGCCTGAATAAGTGTCAATGGTGTGGTGTACATATTTTAATTTTCAAAAATCTGCAAAGTGAAACACATCCATCTTACAGATTTTATTCCTTTGAGTACCCTTTGGGTTACTCCCTGCAGATAGCGGTGTTTGGTTATAGAAAGAACAAGTTAGACATCTCGTTATAATCTCCTTAGCTTGTTGCCATGTACTAGGAAACTCTTTAAACCTTTGCTATTGACATGATGTTTCTGATAAAATTCTGAGGCCTTCGACACATTTCCAATCAATAATTGATCAATTTCTGCATTACCTTGTGCTAGAGGACCTGGCAGATCCACATGGGATCGGATGTGCGTTATGTATATGGGACAAAGCCTATTCCTGTTATATCTTGAACCTATAAGATAATTAAGTCAATTCTGTATCATCTGATATTAATTCAGCAGTTTCAATATGTAAGACAACTCTTTCTGCATATTGTGAATCAGTAACTACATGGAGAGGTTCTTTAAAATCCCTTAGTACCATGAGAATAGCATATAATTCTGCCTTTTGGACAGAATTATAAGGGCTTTGTTCCACATTACTTAAATCTCTGGTTTATAATCTGCCTTTCCTGATTTATTTGCATCAGTATAAAATGTATGCACTCCAGTTATTGGTGTATCCTGTACAATGCCAATTTGTATACCAAGATTCTGGAGTAATGATACTCACGTCTACACCTGTGTCTATCAAACCCACAATTACAATGCCACTTATACACACTCTTAGCTTTAATCTTTGATCATTTATACAAGTCTGCCAGACTATACATTTCCTATTTCCTATTGGAATTTTTAATTCATCTTCCATGTTTATTCCATCATCCAGAACAGTATAGTTTTTTTTTTTTTACAGAAGGCTCTGGATTTTTTAATTTCCCTGGTGAGACATGTCCTCCACAGTGACTGGGAATGACTGGCCCACTTTTAACTTGGGGGCCTGTGAGAGGTCCTGCAAGGAGTTTCCTGATGGTATCAGGTTGTCTTGTCTGTCTTTTATTGATCTGCATTCATTGGTCCAATGTCGACCTTTACCACACCTTCTACATCTACCTGAAGGCTGAGTCCTCCTGTTCTTGCCATTCCCAGAGGAGATATTATTCCTAGAAATTCCTTGTCTACAATCCCTTTTCAGATGTCCTATTCTACCATTATTAAAACATTTGATATTTTGATGTCTCCTCATTCCTTTGGAAATTGCTTCTCCTACCCAAGATTCATTATTATAGTCAAATGTCTCAATCTTCATTGTATGCAGGATCCATTTAACCAAGCATCTTTTTGCATTCTACATTGGCATTTTCAAATGCCAGAGATTCAATAAGTACTCATCTAGCATCTGGGTCTGTTACTCTTCTTTGTAAAGCTGATGCAGAGAGAGGCTGCTTGTTCATCCCAGCCTCCCGGCTAGCTTATCCCCAAAATAACTACACAGAAATTGTACGCCTCTTATTGGTTAACCCTCACATCTTGATTTAACCCATTTCTATTAATCTGTATATCACCACATGGCAGTGGCTTACCAGGTAAAATTCTAACCAGTGTCTGTCTCAAGCAGAAGATCCATGGCTTCTCTCTCTGACCTTGCTTTCTTCCTTCCAGAATTCAGTTCTGTCTTCTCTGCCTACCTAAGCTTTGCCCTATCAGGCCAAAGCAGTTTCTTTATTCATTAACCAAACAAGCAGCATATAGAGGGGGGACTCCCACATCAGCAAAGCCTTAGGTAATCTTTGTAAAAAGTCACTAAAGTGTTCTCCCTGGCCCTGTTTAACACTGGTATATGACTCAATTTATTTTCCTAGTTCTTGAATCCTGTCCCAAGCATTCAAGGCTGCTTTGTGGCATAGGGACAAGATTTGTCCATTGTAAAGAGCTTGAGCCTGTGGGTCAGCATAAGTGCTCTCGTCAAGAATTTGATCTTGGGAAGTCTCAAGTCCTTTTGCTTTTCCTGTTGTTCTAAACTTTTTGCCTCTTCTCACAAATAACATTTCCACAGCCGTTGGGGCCCATCATCCAGGACTGCTGAAACCAACTGAAGCTAGTTGTGTGGCGTAGCCTTATTGCTAGAAGCCCATGTCTTTACCATCTCTCTAACAAATGCTGAATGCAAACCATAACATATGACACCTTGCTTAATTTCTTTTAAATCATTGATTCCTATCGGTATCCATCTACCTTCTTTGGATCCTATTGTGCATTTAGAACTTAATGCTTTGTCAGAGAAGATTAGAGGGTAGGAAGCTAAAACTCTGGGTAAGTCATCTCTCACAGGTACTGGCGATATTAAATCTTGTCCTTGTACCTTCTTTTCCTGCTCACCAGCTCCAATAATTTCCTCAATCGCCGGGCGGTGGTGGCGCACGCCTTTAATCCCAGCACTTGGGAGGCAGAGGCAGGCGGATCTCTGTGAGTTCGAGACCAGCCTGGTCTACAAGAGCTAGTTCCAGGACAGGCTCCAAAACCACAGAGAAACCCTGTCTCGAAAAAAAAAAAAACAAACAAACAAAAAAAAAATTTCCTCAATCATTTCAAATATTTTTACTATTGTCTTTTGTAAAGCCTGAATCTCCTGGCCTGTATGTATTTCTAGTGATTTCATTGAGGCACCTAGCCTCTGCTCCTCCTTCTGCTCATGTGATTCCAAGGTCTGAAGTTTTTCCTTTAAAGATAACATCTCACCCTTGGACATTGTTTGGATAGCATGCAGATTGCCATCCTGGAGAGATACTCTATCTGCTAACCTTTTGCCGAAAGCAAAGACCTGTATTTTGAGACCTGTATTTTGTTTATAGCCATCTTAATTTCACAAGTTAAGTAAGATACTCACCTTTGCAGGGCAAGTTCTGGACCTAGGAAATTAACCCAGTATCTTGTCTCCCTGCAAGACCTGAAGACCCCAGCTTCAGAAGCAATTGGCATTTCCTTTGTTAGTTATTATCTCTTTCTCTCAGCCAGACAAGTCTCCAGACCTGAATTCCAGCAGACCTAACACTCTCCCTCCCCCCTGCCTGTTTGCTATATAACAGCTCCTGAGGAGTAACAAAGTGGCATCTTGATCAGAAAGCCAGACTTGCTGTCGTTTCCCGTGTCTCTTGCTTCTCCGTTTCTCTTCCTCCTCCAGATTTATCAGGGACTCTCATTCGTGTCCTGCTGGCCAGGACAACCTATCATAACTTTGTAACAGATTTTGATTGTCAAATTCAACAGTATGAATTCTTTCAGATAATTTCTCAGTACCCTTTGACATAAATTGAATTTTGCCTGTCAAATTAATGTTATCTTTTTCAATAGTATTAATTTTTCTGGTAACTTTTGATTTTTGATGGTATTAATCCTGTCATCTGTCTGTTCATTATTAGCCTGTAAAGACTGTATCATTCTTAAAAGCACCTCATTCTTGGCTCTGTTATCAAACCATTTTTTTAAGGATACAATATAAAGAAAAAAAAACCCAGTCCCAATATCCAATAAATGGATGTATCACAATAACCATATAAGCCTTGCAGAATACAATCCATAGTATCAGCAAAGAGGTTACTTAAAAATGTGCGTGTTAATTTTGTCCACAATTATATAACTTTCAAGTTTTTTGATGTATTAATTAATCAAATAAAAAAAATTAATCAAATAGTTACCTGTGTTATGGGATCCGATAAATTGTTTTAGGTGTTGCCCTGCAGGTGTCACAGTTGCAGAGTCACAACTGGCAGCACAATCGGTGCACACAAGCAGTCCTGAGCAGCTTCTGCCTTCCGCCTTGGTGCTGGTCAAATCAACTCCATAATGGAGCAAAGAGCCCAGAACTCACAGGCAAGGAACTCAAACCTGAAGCTGCGCAAGTCGCCACATGGTAGGGAATGTGGCAGTGGTGGGAGAAAATGTGTATGAGCCTGGAAAATTTCCAAGTTGCCATGCACTTAGCTCTACTGAGGCAGGGAGTAGGTGAAAGCAACCCAGGCGGGCAAGGGTGGGACACTTTCTGCGCCACGGAGAGTTTGGGCATCGGAAACTGTATTAATTTAAACACTACCTGGCCCATTAGTTCTAGACTCTTATTGGCTAGCTCTCACATCTTGATTAACCCATTTCTAATAATCTATGGAGCGCCACAAAGTGGTGACTTACCGGGAAGATTCCAACCTACATCCATCTCGGGCCGGAACTTCATGGCGTCTGCCTGACTCTGTTTTCCTTCTCCCAGAATTCTGTTCTCTCTATTCCACCCACCTAAGGGCTGGCCTATCAAAAAGTCAAGGAAGTTTCTTTATTAACCAATGAAAGTAACATATAGACAGATGACCCTCCTACACCAATTTATAGTATAAGAAGCCACACCTACGTGGGCAGGTAACTTAAAGGCTACTGGCTGAAGGATTTTCCTATAGCATCCATGTACCCACCCACACATCCATTTACCCACATAACCACCCACGTCCCCATCCATCCATCCATCCATCCATCCACTCACCCACAATCCATCCATCCACTCACCCATCCATCCATCTATCCATCCACCCACCCACACATCCATCCACCAACCCATGCATCCATCCAGAGGTGGTCGAGCAGTTTCAAAGCGTGGATTCAGACAAGCATGGGAGCATAACCCTAGCACTTGAGAGGTGGAAGCAGGAGGATCAAGAGTTTGAGGCTAAAGGGCTGGAGAGATACTGCAGTAGTTAGGAACACATGCTGCTCCTGCAGAGGATGGGGGTTTCACTGTTAGAACCCCCACACGGCCACTCACAACTGCTGGACTCCAGTTCTAGGGGAATCCAGTGCCCTCTTCTGGCCTCCTTGGGCTGTTGCACATAGGTAGTGCATATGAACTCATGCAAGTACTCGCACAAACACACGAAAACAAATGCATATTTTTTAAAAAGAGTTTGAAAGCTGGGCATGGTGGTGCATGCCTTTAATTCCAGCCTGGGAAGGAGAGACAGGCAGGTCATTGTGAGTTGAAGGCCAGTGTGGTCCATTAAGCATAGCCTACGCTGTACCAAGCAGAGTCTGAGGACAAGCAGACTTCATAGTGAGACAAAATCGTGACTTCGGGAGTAGGACAACTGGTGTGGGTCCCAGCTCTATAACAAGTCGCCTTTGCCACTGTGAACCAGTGAAGTCTCACCTACGTGCCTCCATTCCCTTACACCTCCATAGAGAGAAACCACACTCAGGTGCTCAGCTGTCAGAACCCAGCCCAGGGCATGGGGTGGGGGCTGGGAGTAGGGTGGGGAGAGTGGGGAGGGGATACAGAACTCCAAGGGAGTGGACTTCACGCTCCGGGGAGCTCTTGGGGAACTTCAGCCTGGGACAGTGACAGATCAGGTGTCTGGCTGGTGGTGGGAAGATGATCAGGACCAGGGGAGCCAGGATGGGAGAGAGGGTGAGGAGGACCAGGGGAGCCAGGATGGGAGAGAGGGTGAGGAGGAGAGGCTGATGCTGGAAGAGAGATCTTCCCAGTGTTGAGAGACAAAGACTAAAAAGGAGCCGGGCGGTGGTGGCACACGCCTTTAATCCCAGCACTTGGGAGGCAGAGGCAGGCGGATCTCTGTGAGTTCGAGACCAGCCTGGTCTACAAGAAAGAGCTAGTTCCAGGACAGGCTCCAAAACCACACAGAAACCCTGTCTCGAAAAACCAAAAAAATAAAATAAAATAAAATAAAATAAAATAAAAAAAATGACTAAAAAGGATTCTGACCCACAGGCAGCTTTTTTGTGACTTTTCTTAAACAGTTAGAGAAAAACACAAGGAGAGTCAGTGCTAACAGTGCTTGTGGCAGGGGCTGCACTCCTGGAGAGGCAAGAGCATGAAGGAAGGGTCAGATCTCTGTAACAAAGGGCAGGTGAACATGGCCAGCCAGGAGAGCATGATCAGCAAGAAGGGCACCGCCAGCAAGAGGCCTAAACTCCCCGGAGAATGGAAGCTAAGGCAGAATTTTATTTTATTTATTTTGTTACAAAGTCTCTTGTAGCCCAGGCTGGCTTCAAATTCACTGTAGGCTCAGGGATGACCTTAAGTTTCTGATCCTCCTGCCTCCACCTTCCAGTTGCTTGTGGGCATGCACCACCATATCCACTTTAACATGGGGCAGGAGTCCTGGGCTTCATGCACACTAGGCAAGCACTCGACTGTTATGCCCGAATCCACGAAGACCCCACAAAAGCCAACAAGGAGACTGAGTCCTGTATGTAAAAGCAAAGAGCCTTTATTTTATGCAAGTTTGCAAACTCGGCCTCTCTGCATGTCCAACGTATTGGAATAAATGGAGAGCCCCAGCTCAGTTAGAATTGGGTTTTTGCCGGGCGGTGGTGGCGCACGCCTTTAATCCCAGCACTCGGGAGGCAGAGGCAGGCGGATCTCTGGGAGTTCGAGGCCAGCCTGGTCTACAAGAGCTAGTTCCAGGACAGGCACCAAAGCTACAGAGAAACCCTGTCTCGAAAAACCAAAAAAGAAAAAAGAAAAAAAAAAAAAAAAAGAAAAAGAATTGGGTTTTTTTTTTTTTTATAGTAGTAAAGGTGGGGGAGAGGGGTTTCTGAGGTCTTAGGACCCCTGATTGGCTGACATTTGTCCTGGTGAGGTGTGCTGGCAGGTGGTCCTATCTACAGACGTTGGAATGTTAGGCATTTCCTTTGAATGGTCTGTTCTTGGTTGGAGGTTAGGTAATCTCCTGGTTCCTCCAGGCATTGCTTCAGGGTAAACTACTGAGACTCAGGCTTCTTATTAAGGTTATCGATGGCCGAGTTCTACTCTAGCAGGTGATAATGGTTGGAAGTAAAGAACTTCCTTTGGGTGACCTGGCCATACTTAGCTTATCATGGCTGGCCCCCACATCTACCAACTGAGCCACATCCCCAGCCCTTTTTTAAAGTGTGTGTATGGCCGGGCGGTGGTGGCGCACGCCTTTAATCCCAGCACTCGTGAGGCAGAGGCAGGCGGATCTCTGTGAGTTCGAGACCAGCCTGGTCTACAGAGCTAGTTCCAGGACAGGCTCCAAACCACAGAGAAACCCTGTCTCGAATAACCAAAAATAAATAAATAAATAAATAAATAAATAAATAAATAAATAAATAAATAAATAAAGTGTGTGTGTGTGTGTGTGTTTACATGAGTGTGGTGAGCAGAGGACAGCCTTGGGTGTCCTCTCATTGGCCCACAGCACATCAATTAGGCAAGGCCCACTAAGCAATGAGCCTGTGTCTCTGCCATCCCAGGACTAAAATGACAATATACAGTGCCAATATATATCAGATTCTCCAAGGCCTTTAAAAAATTTTTTTAAAAATTAAAAAAAAAAAAGCTGGGCGGTGGTGGCACATGCCTTTAATCCCAGCACTTGGGAGGCAGAGGCAGGCGGATCTCTGTGAGTTCGAGTCCAGCCTGGTCTACAAGAGCTAGTTCCAGGACAGGAACCAAAAGCTACAGAGAAACCCTGTCTCAAAAAATCAAAAAAAAAAAAAAAAAGATCTAAATGACCAATAGCTAGGCAGGAAGAGGTCAGACAGGACTTCCAGGCAGAGAGGGAGGAATGGGAGTAAGAATCTAGGCATACATGCGATTTCTCCAGCGGACTTGTAGCAAGTTGCACATGCTCAGAAGAGGTAACCAAACCACAAGGGAAAACCAAGACTCAAAAAATATGGGTTAATTAAGTTATAAGAGTTAGTTGTAGGCAGATATCTGAGTTTGAGGACAGGAGTCTACATGGTCTACAAGAGCTAGTTCCAGGGCTGGAGAGATGGCTCAGTGGTTAAGAGCATTGCCTGCTCTTCCCAAGGTCCTGAGTTCAATTCCTGGCAACCACATGGTGGCTCACAACCATCTATAATGAGACCTGGTGCCTTCCTTGCCAACAGTACATTGTATGCTTAATAAATTAATCTTAAAAAAAAAAAAAAAAGAGCTAGTTCCACAATAGGCTCCAAAGCCATAGAAAAACACTGTCTCGAAAATAGAAACAAACAAACAAAAAAAAAGAACTAAGGGGGCTGGAGAGATGGCTCAGCGGTTAAGAGCATTGCCTGCTCTTCCAAAGGTTCTGAGTTCAATTCCCAGCAACCACATGGTGGCTCACAACCATCTGTAATGAGATCTGGTGCCCTCTTCTGGCCTGCAGACATACAGACAGAATATTGTATACACAATAAATAAATAAATAAATAAATAAATAAATAAATAAATAAATAAATAGAACTAGTTGGGAAGAAGCCTAAGCTAAAACTGAGCTTTCATAATTAATAATAAGTCTCCAGGTCATTATTTGTGGGCTGGCAGTCCAAAAATGGTCCAACAAGAAAGTTTGCTACATTAGTGCTTTTTCAAAGGAAGTGTTTATTAGCCACTTGGAGACTCTGGGGACAAGGACACACATCCTGGGGATCAGAGCACCCTCATGGAGTCCATTCCAAGGCTTAGGGGTAGGACAAGAAAATTCCAGAACCCCAAAGATGAAGGACTAGAGGTCCGACCCCTACTATTGTTGGCCTGTGCTATTGGGCTTGACTGCATAGGAAAAATGTCATTGAGAGGCCTACACACAGTAGTCCACATGGCCAAGCTTTGCTGAGAGCTGGGAGTCCTGCCTGACTCTTCTCGCTGGCCCCTCATATTGTTGTTGAAGGCTAGCCCGCCCATTCTTAGTAGACCAATTAGGACAGACAAAGAAGGTTTGTCCAACATAGTCACACTGGGAAGAGGAACCAAGCTCCAGTGACAACCTTGCCCCCCACAAGTAGATCTTGGGATTCCAACATGGGGTTCAGATTTACATAGAGGCCAAAAGCTAAGTGTAACTCAGTAGCCGTGGCCAGGGTGTGGCCCTGCCCATCACTGGCCCATCAAAGTCTCAGCTCCATTCTCCCAACAAGCCGTAGGAGCTGTGAGGTCTCCTTCCTGGACACACGCTCCCTGACTAATTGGCAGCAGGTTTGGCCTTTCCCTTCTCTCAGCCTGAGATTCCAGGAAATTCCAATTCCTTGGGGTCCATTGTCTCAACAGTCAAAAAGCCAAAGGGAGGGAGCACACATGGTCTTGATGTGCTTTAAAAATAAAACAAAGTCTTTAAAGACACAGGAAAAATAATATTTGAAAAAAGATGGAAAATACACAAAGAGTCTAGATTATGTATACTATTCTGTTTTCTTTGAATTTTTGACTGTTAATGAGCTAATTGCAGAGAGACATTTGATTCTGGGGGTTGCTAAGATAAACCAACATAAAGGTATCTTGACTTCAAAATTTGAGTCTAAGAATATGTTACTTTGGAAAAGAGGTTTTGTTTTTGCTTCCACAGAGGATGAGAAGCTATGGATCCCTTCCAGGCTAATGTGGTTTGATGGAACAAGACCAACCCAGAAGGTCTCCATGAACACTAAAAATACTTCACCCAACAAACAGCAGGAAACAGTTTGGAGAAAACAATGCCCAAATTCCCAAAATGATTGTTTATAAATGTTTATTTTCATTTAAAGGAGGTTGATTGTAAGTGGTCAATGGTCACAGTCAATCTCTTTATTAAAAAAAATAAGGGGGATATAATATAGAAATGAATACTTTGCATTGGTATAGATCTTGGTCTATTGATACAAATTCAAGATCAATTTTATTATACTGTATTTATGTATTTCTGCTCCTGTTTAAGGTATTGTGTTTGTGCAGTTCATTAAAAAATGTAATGTATTATTAAGAAATAAAAGCTGGGCGGTGGTGGTTCATGCCTTTAATCCCAGCACTTAGGAGGCAGAGGCAGGTGGATCACTGTGAGTTAGAGGCCAGCCTGGTCTACAAGAGCTTGTTCCAGGGCAGCTAGGACTGTTACATGGAAAAATCCTATTTTGAAAAAAAGGAAAGAAAGAAAAATTAAAAAGAAATAAACATTAATAGATAGTCATCTGTAATAATGAAACTTTTAATTACATTAGATTTTCTAGATATACAGAAATATATTTCAGTCAGATAAATAATCTTCAACACTTTGAAGACCTACAGAATATGGCATTTAAAAGGTTTTAAGAACTTAGACTTTTCTCAACAGTGAGACATGTCTGCTTCCGGCAGCACCAATTACTTCAGACGGTTGATGGGCCTTAAAGAAACTCCTTATGGAATTAACCTTCAGTGAGACAAGACTAGTCATTTGGACAAAAAACTGTTCTTGGGACTGGAGAGATGGCTCAGTGGTTAAGAGCACTGCCTGCTCTTCCAAAGGTCCTGAGTTCAATTCCCAGCAACCACATGGTGGCTCACAACCATCTGTAATGAGGTCTGGTGCCCTCTTCTGGCCTGCAGGCATACACACAGATAGAATACTGTATACATAATAAAGAAAGAAAGAAAGAAAGAAAGAAAGAAAGAAAGAAAGAAAGAAAGAAAGGAAGAAAGGAAGAAAGGAAGGAAGGAAGAAAGAAAGAAACTGTTCTTGCCTGGACTACTTGACAGTGTGCTATATAAACTGGACATTCAGAACTCACAGAAAAATGACTGCTGAACTTGCCTAAAGAAGGTGAAACAGGGCTGGAGAGATGGCTCAGTGGTTAAGAGCACTGACTGCTCTTCCAGAGGTCCTGAGTTCAATTCCCAGCAACCACATGGCGGCTCACAGCCATCTATAATGAGACCTGGCGCCCCCTTCTGGCTTGCGGGCACACATGGAAGGAATGCTGTACACATAATAAATAAATATTTAAAAAAAAAAAAAGAAGGTGAAACAGTCCTTCAGGGTTCCTGCTTCATGAAAGAGTCTGATAAACATTCTCCAAAGTATAGAAAGAAAGTGACTAACAAACTGCCAATATAGGTAAAACAGTATTTCAAAATTTCCTGCTTCATAGAAAAGTCTGCCAGATACTATGGGCCTGTAGGCTGAAGATGGATGTCCCAATGTTACAAAAGAACTTGGGGTGACTATCCAGGCAGTGAGATGTCTCTCTCAATTCTAAAGTTTTGGAAGTTGCTTACAATGAACTTCTTGTTTACTTAGGTAATATTATATCCTCCTGGGATCTTTGGAATTGAAACAGATAGTTATAGTTTTCCTTAGTTGTGATAAAATATAAATTAGAAATGAAACTTTAGATTCACAGAGAAATATTGTAATTGTAACTCTTGGTTGATATCTTTTTTTTACATGTAATGTTACTATGTTAAAATTAAAACCTTCCTTTTTATTTATACAGAAGAGGGGAAATGGTGTGGGATTCTTCTCTATATGGGATTCTTCTCTATATGCTGTGAATATGTTTTATTACCATTGGCTAGTAAAGAAGCTACTTTGGCCTATGACAGGGCAGAATATAGAAAGGCAGGAAGTCCAAGCAGAGATAGAAGAGGAAAGAAGGTGGAATCAGGTAAGATACCTGCCAGCCACTGAGGAAACAAGACATGTATAAAATGAAGTAATGCCACAGCCACATAGCAATGCACAGATGAATAAAAATGGGTTAAGATGTGAGAGCTAGCTAGAAATACACCTGAGTCATTGACCAAACAGTGTTGTAATTAATATAGTTTCTGGCCGGGCGGTGGTGGCGCACACCTTTAATCCCAGCACTTGGGAGGCAGAGGCAGGCGGATCTCTGTGAGTTCGAGACCAGCCTGGTCTACAAGAGCTAGTTCCAGGACAGGCTCCAAAACCACAGAGAAACCCTGTCTCGAAAAACCAAAAAAAAAAAAATATATATATATATATATATATATATATATATATATATATATATATAGTTTCTGTGTGATTATTCGGGTCTGGGTGGCTGGAAACCAAAGTAGAGTCTCAGCTTACATGGTCTTTAAAAATATATCTATTCTCTTAGGAAGAAAGTGTGGGGAAGGATTCTTCTTACAGAGGCATTTACCAGGGGGCCCACCCTCAGTCTTATCAGACCCTAACCACACCCAAAGGCCTTACTGTATCAGGCCTTGAACTCACAGAGATTCATTTTGTCTCCCAAGGGATTAAAGGCGTGCACTAGCACCGCCCGCTTCCCCAGGGCTTTTTGCCTTCTTTAGATCTTACTTTCCTGATGTCTCTGGCTGACTGGTGGCTGCCTGGCTTCTGACCCCAGGCATGCTCCACTTTCTCCTCATTCTTTTCTTTTTTTTTTCCTTCTGAGCCTAAATGTCTATTTATTCTCCCTGCCTGTCAGCCCCACCTATCCCTCTCCTGCCCAGCTATTGGCCATTCAGCTTTTTGTTAGACCAATCAGGTGCCTTAGGCAGGCAAGGTAAAACAAATGCAACATCTTTACATAATTAAACACACATCCTTACATTGTTAAACAATTGCAGCATAAACAAAGGTAACACACCTTTACAGTTAAAGTAAAATTCCACATGTTACATAGACAAATGTAACACTTCTTTACAAAGAACATTCCACATGTTACATAAAAAAATGTAACACTTCTTTACAAAGAAATTTCCACAACACTCACTTCCAGCATCTCTCACTGGGCATTAGGAGTTTAACACATGGATTCCAGGGACACAATTCCACCCACAGTGGTCCCCCACTGTGTGACTACCCTGCTCATGTTCCCCGCCTCTTAAAACAGTACCCTACTGCCATAGAGGAGCGAGCCCCACAGCAGTCTCCTTGTGTTATCTGGGAAACACTAAAGTGTCCGCGTGCTGGCTACTGACTTGGGTGTGGGCACAGCAGTGAAGACGGTGACTGAGTCTCCGGCCTGGTGTGCTCATGCCTACTGCAGCTGGAGGGTAGGACCACAGCTGACTGGAGCCAGAGGTGAGGGGCAGGCCTGTTTTGCCTGGCAATCGGCTAGAATGTCTTTCAATTCTCTTTCCCAGATAGTGGACAGAGGTTTCGGGGCTTCTTTAAGCAGAGCTCAAATCCAAAGCTTTTAGATACTGCTATTGAGTACCTGGAGTTAGGGAGGTGGCTCAGTGGTAATGTGCTCACCACACAAGCATGAGGATCCAAGTTCTAATTCCAGATACCCACATGAAAAGCTGGGCATGACGGCATGCACCTATAATTCCCGTGCTGGCAAAGTGAAGATAGATCCTGAGCTCTCTGGCCAGCCAGTCTAGTGGAATGAATGAGCTCCAGCTCCGTGAGAAACCCTGCCTCAAAAAGTTAGCTTACGTGGTTAAGGAAGAACCCACTGCAGATCTCCAGTTCCCACGCACATGGACTCTTGTTCACGCTCATGGACCCTTGATCACAAACGAGTGTGCCCACACACACACACACGGCTTTTTAAAAGCTGATAATATTTAATAACCTGGTACAAGACTCTGGGTTCTATCCTCAGCACCATGACGGAAAAATCAAAAACATCACTATGTAAATATAAACATTATGCATAGCATATACAACATGTGTCTCCTTAGGAGTGCTGTATCCCTACCTTAATTCTTAATTCTCAAGTCAGAATTTGTGGTTATATTAGTTCACAGCCCCTAGACCTGGTACTGTGGGGTGACAAGGGTGACAGAGGGTCCATGACTCCCTGGGGCAGGTCTGCCAGTCCCTTTTAGCTGATGGTTGTCTTGTAGCTCTGAGCCTCATACGTAACCCAGTGGTGGGGACAGACGGCCACACACCACCATTCCATGTCTTCAAACAACATCTGTGTGTCCAGTTTTTTATTTTTATTTTATTATAAAAAAATAAAAGCAAACAGGAAGACAGCTGGCTAGGTAGGTAGAGGATTTGTCACGGAGACATTCTGGGGATTCACATAGTGGACGGAGAGAATCAGCCCCCACAAGCACCCCTCTAGCCTCCTCATGCCTACAAATAACCAAATGCTGAGGCATCCCTGACCCCTGAACCTGGAGTCACAGGTCGCTGTGATCCTCCTGATGTGGGTGCTGGGAATCAAACCTGAGTCCTCTGCAAGAGCAGCTGGCCATTTCCCCAGCTCCTGTGTACTGTAAAACAATCGCTCGTGGGAGCCCATGGGTGACTCAGTTTCCATCTGGAGTCATTTCTGACTTAAAGTCCTTTGAGTTCAAGCTCGCCTGCTCTTCTTTATCTTATAACCTTGAGGGCTGTGAGAGACTTCTGATTTAGCCCCTGGGAAAAGAACACTCTATCTAGTAGATAGATGACAAACCTCAGGAACATCAAGATAGAGAGCATGGCTGCTTCCGAGCAGCAAGCACATGTTGGAGAGGAGGCTGCTCACTCGAGCACAGGAATGGTCTTGTGGTTAGATACTGACCGACCGTCTGTGCTGTGCTTTGTTCTGCTTTTACATATAAGCAAATTCTGAAATAAACTCTGGGCTGTTTGGCTGCTTCAGCATGACCAGACAGACTTCCCGATTCTATCCTGTCTTCTGTTTCTTCTGACTTTTCTTTGGCCTTGAGGATCCCGTATCCAGGAACCCTAGCTGAAATTGTAGGAGCGGTCTCCTACAGTTATTTGTGTGTGTGTGTGTGTGTGTGTGTGTATGTAACGTGTAGGTACAAATGTCAGTGTGGTGTGCTGGCAGATCTCTGTGAGTTCGAGACCAGCCTGGTCTACAAGAGTTAGTTCCAGGACAGGCTCTAAAGCTACAAAGAAACCCTGTCTCAAAAAACCACACACACACACACACACACAAAAAAAAAAAAAAAAAAACAAAAAAACCCACAAACAAACAAACTTTTCTTTGTGATTTTTTTAGACAAAGTCTTGTGTATTCAAGGTAGGCCTTGAACTGGTTGTGTAGCTGAGTGTGACCTTGAACTCCTGACCCCCTTGCCTCTGCCTCTCAGTGCTGGGTTATAGGTGTGCACTGCCGTGTCCAGTTTATTCTGTGCTGGGGATCAGACCCAGACTATGGCTCTAAGTGGATCCCAGCCCCCAAACCCTCTCATTTTCACTAAGAACAAATAAAGCAGACAGGATATAGGTTGAGCAACTCCGCGGGGCAGCCAGAGCCCGCTCCTGAGGGTGGGACTTCCCATAAGCCATCCGTGGGTCTCCGTGGGGTCCCACAGCCTGAAGTGACACAGGGCCTGCGTAGGAGAATCCCACGTACAAACAGCAGCTGTGAAGGATGGCTGTGACTCGCGGAGGAAGTCATAGTAAGAATGTTTGGTTTGGATTCTTTGGTTTACCAGATTCTGAAGCAACCATGCTTCATCCCACGCCAGACAAAGAAAAAGTTCTGCGCTGGAAAATGTGAAGTCACTGATTATAAACCGCGTGCTTTGTTACCAAAATGATTCCCACATCAGCTCCTTAAGTGGCCTCTCCTGAGGACAACGACACCTCCGGCAGAAGCTCGACTCCTCATGCTGCTAGACTCTGGCCCCAGGAGACTGGAAAACTGAGTCAAGATGCCATCCTGGGGGCCACGGGCACACCTGGTGCAGGCCTGAAGGTAGGTGCTGAGGTGAGACATCTGGCTGGAGGGATGCAGCTGCCGTAGGATGTTTCTCTTTGGTTTTTCTTGTTGCTTTGTGGTTTTTGACTTTTTTTTAAAAAAGGATTTATTGGCCGGGCGGTGGTGGTGCACGCCTTTAATCCCAGCACTTGGGAGGCAGAGACAGGTGAATCTCTGTGAGTTCGAGACCAGCCTGGTCTACAAGAGCTAGCTCCAGGGCAGGCTCCAAAGCCACAGAGAAACCCTGTCTCGAAAAACCTTAAAAAAAATAAATAAATAAAAATAAAAAATAAAAAAAAGGATTTATTTATTTACTTATTTATTATTTATTTATTATGTAAACAGTGTCCTGTCTGCATGTGTGCCTGCAGGCCAGAAGAGGGCACCAGATCTCATTACAGATGGTTGTGAGTCACCCTGTGATTGCTGGACATTGAACTCAGGGCCTCTGGAAGAACAGCCTGTGCTCTTCACCTCTGAGCCAGCTCTCCAGGCCCCACTTTGTAGTTTTTGACCTTTTTTTTTGTTTTGTTTTGTTTTATTTTTTTTCCCCTTTGGAGACAGAGTCCCACTAAGTAAATTAGACTGGTCTCAAGCATACTTTACCATGTTGACTAATTGTGTGTATGTTGACAGGGTGTGCATGTGTGTAGAGGCAGAGGAGATGTCAGTTGTCTTCCTGGGTTTCTTTCCACATCATTTACTATTATTATTATCATTATCATTATTATATGTTTTTTCCAGGCAGGATTTCTCTGTGTAGCCCTGACTGTCCTGGAACTTGCTCTGTAGACCAGGCTGGCCTCAGACTCATAGATCTGCCTGCTTCTTCCTCCCTAGTCCTGGGATTACAGGCGTGTATCATGCCCAGCAATTTTACTTTTCTTTCTTTTTTTTGTTTTTGAGGCAGGGTCTCTTTATGTAGACCTGGCTGTCCTGGAACTCGCTCCGTATAGACCAGGTTGGCACAGAAATTCACCTGCTTCTGCCTCTCGAGGGTTGGGATTAAAGGCGTGAGTGCCAGGACATCTATTCTAGTTCATGTTACTTTTTGAGACAAAGTCTCTCATTGAACCTGGAGCGCAGATTGCCGATTCGACTGATCTATCTGGTTATCTAATCCCAAGAGCCCCAAAGGGGTCCTCCTTTCCCTTCCTTGCCCTATACTGAGAATATAGGCGCACACCTCTGTATCTTGCTTCTTATGTAGATGCTGGGGATCTGAACTCAGGTCCTCAAGCTTGCATAGCAAGCTTCACTGAAAAAGCCATCTCCCCAGGTCCTGTTAAATATATATATATATATATATATATATATATATATATATATTCCAAAACCATTGTTTGATGGGACTAAGGAGATGGCGCAGCCATTTAAGAGTGTGTTCTGCCTCAAATGTGTAGGGCCCTGGTTCTCAAAAACCAAGAAGGAAGCCGGGCGGTGGTGGCGCACGCCTTTAATCCCAGCACTCGGGAGGCAGAGGCAGGCGGATCTCTGTGAGTTCGAGGCCAGCCTGGTCTACAAGAGCTAGTTCCAGGACAGGAACCAAAAGCTACAGAGAAACCCTGTCTCGAAAAATCAAAAAAAAAAAAAAAAAAAAAAAAAAACAAGAAGGAATGTATATGGTGCTCCACATTGTGATGCTATGGGGTTTCTTGCTGGTCCTATCTGTAGTCTGTAGATAAGAAAATGGAGGTCCAGAGCGGTTAAGACAGTTGCCTAGAGTTGCACACCCACTCAGGGCCAGAGCCAGGCTAGCTGGCGCCTTGTACTCAGACCCAGGCACACCAGCAAATACCTCCAAAGAACACCAGCAGTACATGACCCCTAGCGAGTCCACGCACCTCTGAGTCACTCGGTGAACAGGAGCAGAATGTTATCAGATTTCAGGACAGGAACTGGAATTTCCCAGAACCCTCGTTGACAGTTTTTTTGCTGAGTAACAGTGCATTTGGGCCCAGTTTTAAAGACTAGGGGGAAAACTTTACACCTGCGAATGGTTCTGCTTCAGCTGGGGGTTCTTTCGTTGCTTGGAAGGCTCAGGGACCTGTGAGCCCCACTGCAGAGTCCGGCGAGCCTCGCTGCAGAGTCCTATTATTAACGTGCCTGCTCTGCCATCTAGTGGCTAGATTTGGAAAGCGCACCTCCTCTTCTGACCTGTCTAAAGGCGAAGCTTTTGTGACCATTCACTGAATCACGAAAATACTAAGGGTGACACTCTTAGGTTAGAGGCCAGATTCGCCAGACGTGAGCTCTTTTGGGTTGGGCTTTTGTGGGAATTCTGCGGAGTCTTGACAGGGTCTCAGAACAGAACAATGCAAACAAACACAAAACCAACCAATCCACAAAAAAAGCTGTCATCAGAGGCTCCAGTGTTGAGGACTGAACACCTCAGACATCAATCCCTCCGACACACGCACACACACCCCAGACATCAATCCCCCTGACACACACACACACCCCAGACATCAATCCCCCTGACACACACATACACACACACACACACACCAGACATCAATCCTCCTGACACACACACACAAACATCAATCCCCCTCACACACACACACCCCAGACATCAATCCCTCTGACACACACACACACCCCAGACATCAATCCCCCTCACACAAACACACACATACCCCAGACATCAATCCCTCTGACACACACACACCTCAGACATCGATCCCCGACACACACACGTGCACACACACACCCCAGACATCAATCCCCTTGACACACCCACCCACCCCAGACATTGATCCCCCGACACACCCGCACACATACACACCCCAGACATCAATCCCCCAACACACACATACACACCCCAGGCATCAATCCCCCTGACACACACACACCCCAGACATCAATCCCCCTGACAAACACACACACACACAGACATCAATCCCCCTGACACACACACACCCCAGACATCAATCCCCCTCACACACACACACATACCCCAGACATCAATCCCTCTGACACACACACACACCCCAGACATCGATCCCCGACACACATACGTGCACACACACACACACCAGACATCAATCCTCCTGACACACACACACACCCCAGACACTGATCCTCCAACACACCTGCACACATACACACCCCAGACATCAATCTCCCGACACACACACACACAAAGACATCAATCCCCCTCACACACACATACCCCACACATCGATCCCCCTGACACACACACACACCCCAGACATCGATCCCCCAACACACGCACACACACACACCCCAGACATCAATACCCCTGACACACACACACACAAACGCCTGTCAGACATCAATCCTCCCCATTCTCTCTCTCTCCCTTCTGCAGTACTGGAACTGGTTCCAGAGGATGCGGTATCTGGACCAGGCCGGCTACTGTGTTCAAGACTAAAGATGGGGGCTGGCGAGATGGCTCAGAGGTTAAGATCACTTACTGTTCTTCCAAAGTCCTGAGTTCAATTCCCAGCAACCACATTGTGACTCACAACCATCTGTAATGAGATCTGATGCCCTCTTCTGGTCTGCAGGTGTACATGCAGGCAGAATACTGTATAGATAATAAATAATAAAGAAAACATTAAAAAAAAAGACTAAAGATGGCTGTTTGGGGGTCAGGTGAATAAAACATAGGAGACACAGGAGATGAATTGAGCACCAGGGAGAAGGACCTGAGTCCTCAGGCCCAAGAGAAGCCATGGTGCCCAAATGCCCCACTGGAGGAAAGGATTCAGGATGGCGCACTGGCCTAAGCTCCTGCCTCCGACTCCTCTGCGCATCAGCAACACTGGCTTTGCAGAGAGATGGAGCAGGAACATGTGGGTTTGAATGCTCGCCCAGACTCTCCTCACTCCTCCCAGTACAAGGCTGCCTCGGTGTCTGAGAATCAGCCCTGAGGCAAGCACTCTGAGGCTGAAGGAGGAGGAGCCTGCTGTAGGGCAGCATCAGAGTGCAGTGTATGGTGGGGACTCCTGCTCATGCCGGGCCCTGGACCACAACAGTTAGTCATCAGCTGCATCCCCCCCCCCCCAGCCGAGCGACGTTGGGGAAGTATCTTTGACTACACAGGGAGTTGAGGGTTTGTCTGGGATACACTAGACTTTGCCTCAGAACAAACATACACACGCCAACAAAGTCAAAACAAAAAATATCAGAAGTGTGGGCAAGGTGCAGTGGTGCACACCTGTAATTACAGCACTCAGGGCTGAGGCAGGAGAATTTCTGAGATTTCCAGGCCAGGCTAGGCTACATAGTAAGACACTATCTCAAAAAGATGGGGAGGGGGCCGGGTGGCACACTAGATAGAAAGCTTGCTTCACAGTCGCGAGGACCTGAGTTTGGATCCCCAGCACCCAGAAGTAAAAAAGCTGGATGTGACAGCACTGGCCTCTGACAGTCAAGAAAATGCCATGGAGACCTGCCACAGGCCAGTCTGATGAAGGCCTTTCCTTCACTGAGGCTCACTCCTCCGGACGGCTCCAGCTTGGGCCAAGCTAACGCACACTAACTAGCGTGGTCACTGACGCTCATTCTGAACTCTGTTCCTCTGGGACCCTCGGGGTACAGTAGCATAGGTGACACACACAAAGCAGCAGTACCAGAGGGCAGGGCATTGTTGACAGGGAGAAGCACGAGGGCACAGGAAGAGGGGGACAACGTGGCAGGAGGAAGCCACTAGGGAGGGTGGTCACAGTCTTTTGTGTCATGTGTGAACATAATTTTACGGGTATGAGTAAATGTTAACACTGACCATGCTGAACATTTCAAATGAATCAGTCCATTTTCTCAGCTGCATATCAACAAAGCAGTTAGAAAGGTCATCTAAGCCATTAGATGAAAGCCATTAGAGAAAAGGTATTGTGGCACACACCCGGGGTCCCAGCATTTGGAAGGTGTAGTGGTTGCTTTCACTCTTCTCACTCTTTCTCTTTTGTGGGGTCCGCCACTCAGCTCCCAAATAAATACACAGAGGCTTATTCTTACTCATGAATGCCTGGCCTTAGCTTGGCTTGTTATAGCGGGTTTTTCTTTTTGCCTCTGGGTTTTATCTCTATATATACTTTACTTCTTACTCCATAGCTTGCTGTGTAGCTGGGCGGCTGACCCCTGGGGTCCTCCTCCCCTCCTTTTGCTTGCTTCTCCCCCCCCTCCCCCCCCCGTATTCCTCCTCCTATTTATTCTCTCTGCCTGCCAGCCCCACCTATCCTTTCTCTTGCCTTGTTGCTGGCCAGTCAGCTTTTTATTAGACCAATCAATCCGGTGTTGTAAACAGGCAAAGTAACACAGCTTCACAGAGTTAAACAAATGCAACACACCCTTGCATCATTAAACAAATGTTTCACAGCATAAACAAATGTAACACATCTTAAAATAATATTCTACAATGGGGAAGTGGAGACAGAAGTTCAAGGTCATCCTCAGATAAACGTGAAACAGAAAAGATTCTTTTTTGTTGTTTTGTTGTTTTTCGAGACAGGATTTTGCTGTAGTTTTGGAGCCTGTCCTGGAACTAGCTCTTGTAGACCAGGCTGGTCTCGAACTCACAGAGATCCACCTGCCTCTGCCTCCCGAGTGCTGGGATTAAAGGCCACCACCACCCGGCTTCAGAAAAGATTCTTTAGAAACAAATAGAGCTGGTGAGATGACTCAGCAATTACGCCACCTACAGCCAGACTGACAATCTGATCCCCAGAACCCCCCTGTCCTGTTAGGGTTTCTTTTTTTTTTTTTTTTTTAAAGATTTTTTATTATGACATAGGTTTCTTCCTTCATGTATCCTGCAGTACAGAAGAGGACACCAGATCTTATTACAGATGGTTGTGAGCCACCATGTGGTTGCTGGGAATTGAACTCAGGACCTCTGGAAGAGCAGCCAGTGCTCTATTCCTCTGAGCCATCTCTCCAGCCACCCTGTTAGTGTTTCTATTGCTGTGAAGAGACACCATGACCCTGGCAACTCTTATAAAGGAAAACATTCAATGGGGTGGGATGGCTTACAGTTCAGAGGTTTAGTTCATTGTCACCATGGCAGACGTGGCAGGCACATGGTGCCCGAGAAGGAGCTGAGAGTTCTATATCTTGATCCAGAGTCAACAGGAAGTGAAATGCGTCACTGGGTGTAGCCTGAGCTATGAGACCTCAGAGCCCACCACCACAGTGACGCACATTCTCCAACAAGGCAACACCTACTCCAACAAAGTGCCACTCGCTATGGGGGCCGCTCTCTTCCAAACCACCACACCACATGATGGAACAGTGTGTTAGTCATATGAAAAGGATTTATCAGAGGGGTTTACAGGCTGCGATCTGACTGTTACAACAATGGCTGTCTTTCAGTGGCAAATCCAAGAACCCCTTAGTTGTTCGGTCCAGGAGACTAGATGTCTCAGTTGGTCTTCAGCAGACCCCAGAATCCCGAAGTAGGTTCTGATACCAATGAAGGGATGGACTTAACCAGGAGAGTGAGAGCAAACAGCAAAGGCTTGCTTCTTCCATGTCCTTTATAAATAAATAGACTGCCCACAGAAGGTATGGTCCAGATTAAAGGTGCATCTTCTCACCTCAAATTATCCAGACAAGAAAGATCCCTGACAGGTGTGCTTAGCAGTTTGGGGATCTAGTTAATCCCAGATGTAGTCAGTCATGTTGACAACCAAGAACGGCCACCTTGAAAAGGAAAACTGAAAACCCAAAAGGTGTTCTTTAATCTCCACACTTGCACTATCACACACACACACACACACACACACACGAGAGTAAATGAATGAGCTGGGTGGTGGTGGCACACACCTTTAATCCCAGTACTGGGGAGGCAGAGGCAGGTGGATCTCTGTGAGTTCGAGGCCAACCTGATCTACAAGAGCTAGAGTTCCAGGACAGGCTCCAAAACTACAGAGAAACCCTGTCTCCAAAACCAAAACAAAGCAAAAAAAAGATAAAGTATTTATTAAAATAAATAAATAATTTATTTAAATAAATGTGGTTTTTGTCTTGAGAGAGTCTCACCAGGCAGCTCTGGCTGGTCTGGAACTCACTCTGTGCCTGGTGTGGAGCTCACAGAGAGACCTCCTACCTCTACATTTCCAGAGTTAGAATTAATGGCGTTGCCTCCACACGTGGCCAAATGCAATCAAAAGAAGAAATTGGAGCTGGGAAGCTGGCTCAGCAGTTGAGAGCACTTGTTATTCTTGTAGAGGACCTGAGTTCTGTTCCCAGCAATCCCGCAGCAGCTCGTAACCTTGGTAACTCCACTTCTGGAGAATCTGATTCCTCACTTCTGACCTCTGTGGGCTCCGGCATACGTGTGAGGTATACACGCACACTCAGGTACACACATGTTGTAGGAGGCCACTTTTTGTTCCCAGTTGTGCAGCCCCAAAATAATCACACAGAAACCACATTATTTGTAATACTGTCTGGCCGATAGCTTAAGCGTATTTTTGGCTGACTCATATTTTCACCCATCTCCATTAATTTGTGTATTGCCACGAGGCTGTGGCTTACCCGATAAAGTTTTGGTGTCTGTCTCCTGTGGGGCTACGTGGCTTTTCCTCTCACTCCGCCTTCTTTCTCCCAGCATTCAGTTTAGTTTTTTCCATCTATTTCTATTTTGCTCTGTGCAGGCTCAAGACAGTATTTTTTTTATTAATCAATGGTAATCACAGCATACAGAGGGGAATCCCACATCACCTCCCCTTTTCTGTTTAAATAAAAAGGAAGGTTTTAACTTTAACATTTACATATAACAAGAAAAGTATCAAGCAATAATTACAGTTACAATATTTATATCTGCTTTATTTTTTATCATAACTAAGGAAAACTATAACTATGCGTCAACTCCATCAAAGACCCCAGAAAGATATATTATCTAAGTAAACAAGAAGTGCATTGTAAGTAACTTCCAAAACTCTAGAATTGACAGAGACATCTCACGGCCTGAACAGACACCCAAAATTCTGGGATTAAAGGCATGCATAAATTTTTAAAAATGTATTTGTGTATGTGTGTGTGTGTGTATGAGTGTGTGTGTTCGTGTATGTGAATGCCCCACATCCCACACGAGTCTCTGAGTGTAGCACTAGAGCTTAGTGGAAAACAGCTGGCGTTTTTTTTCTTTAAATCTGAAAAGTAAATAAAAATTAATTCTTTTTGTTTTGCTTTTTGAGACAGGGTTTCTCTGTGTATTCCTGGCTGTCCTGGAACTTGCTCTGCAGACCAGGCTGGCCTTGAACTCACAGAGATCCAAGTGCCTCTGCCTCCCAAGTGCTGAGATTAAAGGTGTGTACTATTACCTCCTGGCAAATAAATACATTAAAAAAAAAAAGTTTAAGGCCGGGCAGTGGTGGCGCACGCCTTTAATCCCAGCACTCGGGAGGCAGAGGCAGGTGGATCTCTGTGAGTTCGAGACCAGCCTGGTCTACAAGAGCTAGTTCCAGGACAGGCTCCAAAACCACAGAGAAACTCTGTCTCGAAAAACCAAAAAAAAAAAAAAAAGTTTAAAATGGGCTACAGAGATGGCTCAAAGGTTAAGAGCACTGACTGCTTTTCCAGAGGACTCAAGTTTGATTCCCAGCACCCACATAGAAGCTCCAACCATTTATAACTCCAGTCCCAGGGTTCCAATGCCCTCTTCTGGCCTCTGAGGGCACCAGAGACATGTCACACAGACATGCAAGCAAGCAAAAACACTCATACACATAAAATAAATAACAAAAATTTAAAAATTATATCTGGAGGCCAGAAAGGTGGCTCAGCAAGCCTGCTGGTTTGTTTGATGACTTGTTCCTGGAGTCCATGTGTGGTAGTCGCTTTCCTATTGTATAACACACCATGACCAACACAACTTACAGCAGCAGGAAGAGTTTATTTGGCCTTAGAATTCCAGAGGGTTAAGGTCTATAAAGGCCAGGACAACTGAGGCAGGTGGCTGGGCTGGAAGCAGAGAACCGAGAGCCCACACATATCAGACCACAGGAAAGGAGCAGAGAGCACACTGGGAGGGTCTACTGGCTTTTGAAACCTCAAAGCCTACCCTCAGAGACCTTCTTCCTCCAGCCAAGCTACACCTCCAAACCTGCCCAAACAGGGCCACCAAATGGGGACTGCGTATTCAAACATCTGAACCTGTGGGGGGTGGGGGGGGTCTCATTCAAAACAGGACACCATTTAAGGGCAGGAGAGAACCAGTTCCACAAAGGTGCCCTCTGACCTCCAGGCACACATGACCACACATCACTCACATGCACGATAATAGTAATCTAGAACTTGAATTTTTTTTTCTATTAAGCTGTTACTTATATACCTACCCTCACACCCCGTCCATCCTCAGGTGTGTAAATAACAGGTGAGAAGGGCGATTTGAATGCGGTAGTGAGGCCGCAGACTTGCAGCTCGCTAGCCCTCTCTAGCGCTCATTTGGTATAAGTACACGCGTCTTCTCTGGATCCTCACATCCCTAGCTCCCTTGGCAAACAGGTGAGGACCGGGGAGCGCTGTCTCTGGTCCTGAAAAGTCTCAGCCAGCGTCCAAACCGAAGCATAAAATACCGTCCGCAGCAGAATCACCATCCAGGCCCTTTTCGTTGGTGTTCCTTTTTTTTTTTTTTTTTTTTTTGAATTTTTCGAGACAGGGTTTCTCCGTAGCTTTTTGGTTCCTGGAACTAGCTCTTGTAGACCAGGCTGGCCTCGAACTCACAGAGATCCGCCTGCCTCTGCCTCCCAAGTACTGGGATTAAAGGCGTGTGCCACCACCGCTCGGCTGTTAACAGTGTTTTGTTTTTTTTTTTTTTTTCTGTTCCCTTTTTAACTTGTGAACCCCACAGAGGCCCCTCGGAATTTTTTTGGAGTAACAGCAGAAACACTGTAGGCAGTTCTTCAGGAGAGTCATGCATGGTAGGAAGTGCAAAGGGGGGCAGGGAACAGAGAGGGTTGAGGAAGACGAGAAAGGAATGGCCATCTACCATAGGCTCAGGACACTCATGCAACCAGACATACTGCCTTAAAACAGAGCCAGGGTCTGGGGAGATGACACAGTAGGTCCCAACAAGCAAGCACGACAGCATGAGTTCTGTCTCCAGCGTTTACATGAGAAGCAGAGTGCAAAGCCAAGCATGGTGGCTCATGCCTTTAAGCACTGGGGAGGCAGAAGCAGGTGGATCTCTGTGAACCCATAACGAGACCCCATCTAAAAGCAGAGCATGGGCCGGGCGATGGTGGCGCACGCCTTTAATCCCAGCACTTGGGAGGCAGAGGCAGGCGGATCTCTGTGAGTTTGAGACCAGCCTGGTCTACAGAGCTAGTTCCAGGACAGGCTCCAAAGCCACAGAGAAACCCTGTCTCAAAAAACAAAAACAAACAAACAAACAAAAAAAGCAGAGCATGGTAGCCCATGCAACCCCAGTTCTGGGGAGGTGGAGACAGGTAGATCCTGGGGCTCCAGCCTCTCCTAACCATTGAGCTCCAGACCGGTGAGAGACCTTATCTCAAGTAACAAGGTGGGCTAACTGGCAAGATGATCAGTTACCCTTGTAAAGGTCGAGTTCAGTGGCCTCTGCCTGTAATCTCAGCACTGGAAGCCGGAGGGAGAGACGGGCAGATCCCTGATGCCTGCTGGCCAGCTGGTCTAGAGGCACTGGTGAGCTCCAGATTCAGACTGTGTCTTAGATTATAAGGTAGAGAAGGATGAAGGAAGGCATGTGGTGTCCGTCTCTGACTTCCATGTGCACATGCTTACATATGTGAACACACATGTACATGTACACACTGTGTGCATGCACACAGAAATAAAAAACATTCCTGAAGAATGACAGACGGGGTTGACTTCTGGTCTCTACATGCTTGTGCACATATGTCAGTATACATGAGCACACACACAAAGTGCAGGCCTATCATCCCAGCTACTTGGGAAGCAGAAGCAGGAGAACCACAAGGTCAAGGCCAGCCTGGGCTACAGTCAAACCAGAACCTGGATGTGGTTTTTCCAGGAAAGCACTCTAGTACTGGACTACACCTAGCCTGCAGCTCACTCTGTATCAGAGAATGACCCTGAACCCCTGTTTCCCCTGCCTCTACCTCCAAAGTACAGGGATTACAGACATGTGTCACTATGTCCAACTTCATGAGGTACTGGGGATTGAGCCCAGAATTTTCTGGATCCTGGGCAAACTGAGACACATCCTCAGACCCCAAACACTTACAGGCTGCAGGATATTTTGGTTTTATTAGACTTATTCACTTTACTTGTGTATGTTCCAGAGAGTCTGCCATGGTGGGCACGCGGAAGTCGAAGAAGAACCCATGGACATTGGTTTCTCCTTCCACCATGTGGATCATAGTGGTTAAATTCAAGCGCTGAGGCTTGGCACAAGCGACTTTATCCACTAAGCTATCTTGCCTGATAAGTTTGCTTCTTTGTTTGTTGAGACAGTCTCACTATGCAGCCTTGGAACTCCATATGTAGACCAGGGTGGCCTGGAACTCACAAGATCTTGCCTGCCTTTGCCTCTCTAAGTGCTGGAATCAAAGGCATTGCTGCCATGCCTGGCTGAATTTTTTATTATTATTTATTTAAAGATAGGGTCTCAAGTGGTAGCCCAAGTGAACTGGTATGGTAGTTTGAATGTAGCTGGCCTCCATAATCTCGTAGGGAGGGACACTACAAGAAGGTGTAGTTTTGTTGGAGTGAGTATGGCCTTGTTGGAGGAAGTGTGTCACTGTGGGGTGTAACACCTGCACTACTCTCTACTGTACAGTTCACGTTAAGGTACCGTTCGTGAGCCAGGCAAGGGCCTGGAGGTTAAACGAACACACAAGAGACTTGGGTCATCCATGAAGAGAGAGTGACAAATACCATTTATTCAAGTTTAGAAAAACCTTATATACCTAACTGCTGCACAATGGAAATCTCCCCAGGCAGGTGGGAAATTACCAGGCTCAAGAATAAACAAAACTCCTAAGCTAACTACCAGAGAGGCAGAGGGAGCACAGGAACAAATCGGATGTTTAGCTAGAAATTGCAACAAGACTTTTGGCCAGAAACTGTCTTCAAGATGAACCCCGAGCCAGGCGGTGGTGGCATACGCCTTTAATCCCAGCATTTGGGAAGCAGAGGCAGGCGGATCTCTGTGAGTTCGAGACCAGCCTGGTCAACAAGAGCTAGTTCCAGGACAGGCTCCAAAAAACCACAGAGAAACCCTGTCTCGAAAAAAAAAAAAAAAAAAAGAATAATCTCATGAGCCAATTTGTAAATGGTTCACCCCAGAGTCCGTGAATAGCAGCATTAAGCATTTTCACTGCAACTGTTAAGTTGTAACCTAGCAGTGGTCTTGAACCAAAACCAATTGCAAATTTAACTGCAATATTCATTTTGAGTGGCCAAGGCATTTGCAACCTGATGGAGGAAGGTCATTTGTCAATAAACAAACTGCCTTGGCTCATTTGATAGGCCATCCCTTAGGTGGGTGGAGTAGACAGAATAGAATGCTGGGAGGAAGAGGAAGTGAGCTCAGATGCAGGGCAGCTCCTCTCAGAGCAGACACCATGCTCCCCTCTCCCCGGCAGACACGATGAAGCTCTGACCCAGGATGGACGTAGGCTAGAATCTTCCCGGTAAGCACACCTTGGGGTGCTACACACATGAATAGAAATGGGCCAAGCAGTGTTTAAAAGAATACAGTTTGTGTCTCATTATTTTGGGGCATAAGCTAGCCAGGTGACCATGAGCTGGGGCGGCAGGAACACAGCCCACAGCTCCCTACTACAGCAACCTGCCCTGATAAGGTATTCATTGTGCTAGCAGAAACAACTGACTGACTAATGGCAACTCCAGCAGCCACAGCAATGGCCACCAATATGACTGCTATAATGCCGAAATTTCTTCTTGCTGGATGCAGGATGAGTTGATCACCATGGGATGTGTTGACAGGTAGAGGAACAATCCTCGGCACTTGGACCACCACACCCAGCTCCTCAGGACCCTGGCAGCAACTCCTCAGTTGACAAACCTGCTCAGAATATTTTAAAACTCCAGAAATATTAGCAGGATGATAAAGTACAATTTTTTGCTGAATGGGAATTAAGAGTCCCAGAGGGAGTCAGTAATGCACTCGGCCCAAAGTATAGAAAGACTCCAATCATAACTCAAAGGCCCAGATCAGCAGCAACTGATCAGAGCTGGGCGAATTCTGCTAACAGAAGTATCTACAACTGAAAGCAAATTTATCAGAATCTTTTGAATGCAGTGGAAAGGTGAAAAAAACAATCTTTCAGGTCAATAACTAAAAGATGGTATCCTGCAGGAATACCCACAGGCTGAGGCAGCCCAGGTTGAGCTGCCCCCATAATTTCCATATAATCATTTACTGCTCTAAGATCTTGCAGCCTCCATTTAGCAGACTCTTCTTAATAACAAAGATAGAAGTATTCCAGGGAAAAGTGGAAGGTACTATGCATCCTGCCTCTAGCTGTTTCTGTGTTTTTTTGTTTTTGTTTTTTGGTTTTTTTGTGGGTTTTTTTGTTTTTGTTTTTTTTTTGGTTTTTCGAGACAGGGTTTCTCTGTGGCTTTGGAGCCTGTCCTGGAACTAGCTCTTGTAGACCAGGCTGGTCTCGAACTCACAGAGATCTGCCTGCCTCTGCCTCCCAAGTGCTGGGATTAAAGGCGTGAGCCACCACCGCCCGGCCCTCTAGCTGTTCCTGGACCAGGGTATGAGCAGCCTGTAATTTTTCATTACATAGGGACCATTGCTCTATCCATACAGGTTTGTCAGTTTTCCATTTTACGGGAATGCTTTCTGGCAGCTCTGTAATGGTCCCTAAGAAAAATTTCCCAACCTGCACTCTGCCCAGGTGACTGTTGTATTACTTTCTTGTCCGCTAAAATTTGCAGGTCTCCCTGGAGATTTTTGCCCAACCCCTGCCCAGGGACAAAGCCCTGGTCTGTTAACTTGCGCTGCACAGGTTCGGTGCTCAGAACTGCTCACATAGCTTGCAAAAATCTCTTTCTCACAAACTGAGAGGAAGGTGTTCCAGGACAAATGGTTTAAAAATGTCCTTATGGCCTTCTTCATCCTTTCAATCTAAATACTGGGCACTACACTCTGGAGAATTGGCCATTCCTAACCCCTGTAATCACATAGAGGCCAGGCTGTGGGCCAATTTTTTTTTTTTTTTTTTAGCAATCACAGAACTATCAGCCCCTGTTTCTGGAAGGCCTTGGAATCTTTTCCCATTAATTGTTTTTTTTTTTTTTTTTTTTTTTTTTTTTTTTTTTTTTTGGTTTTTCGAGACAGGGTTTCTCTGTGGCTTTGGAGCCTGTCCTGGAACTAGCTCTTGTAGACCAGGCTGGTCTCGAACTCACAGAGATTCACCTGCCTCTGCCTCCCAAGTGCTGGGATTAAAGGCGTGCGCCACCACCGCCCGGCTTTTCCCATTAATTGTTAACGTAAGTGTGGGTGGTTCTCTAAACTAGGAACCTAAAAAGCTCCAGGAAATCCCGTGGAGCCAAACCCCTTGTCCCCTCGTTCTTGTTTAAAGAATGGATTAGTTGAACGAAACATGGGTAAAAGCACCAGTTGAGCTATTCTCGCTCCTTGAGGGATGACAAGGACTCCTACCCCAGCTTCAATCATGATTTTAATTTCTCCAGTATAATCATAGTCTATAATTCCTGGTAAAATTTTAATTCCTTTAAGTGCTCAACTATTCCTTCCCAAGACTATTCTTACCGACCCCTCTGGAATAGTTCCATATACTCCAGTCCCCAAGGCCTGCAAACCCATCTGTGGGGTCAGTACTGCCCGGGTAGAGGTACAGAGGCCAGCCCTGCACTTCCTGGGGTGCCTCAGACAGGTCGTGGACAGCGAGGCGTTTCTTTGAGGAATTAATCTGATGGGAGCAGCTGGTCCATTCATCGCCCTGTACACGCCCCTCCCCCTCCTCCCATTTCCCTACACGGGAAAGGGATTTCCTTGAAGGTCAGTTTTAGAGTGGCACTCATTAGCCCAATGGGCCCCCTTTTGACACTTGGGACAAACACCCAGGATTTCCTTGGGCTGATTGACTGGCCCTTTACCTGCAGGGCAGCTCGTTTTGAAAAGTCCCAGAAGCTGGGCGGTGGGGGTGCACGCCTTTAATCCCAGCACTCGGGAGGCAGAGGCAGGCAGATCTCTGTGAGTTCGAGACCAGCCTGGTCAACAAGAGCTAGTTCCAGGACAGGCTCCAAAACCACAGAGAAACCCTGTCTCGAAACACCCCCCCCCAAAAAAAAAGAAAAGTCGCAGATGCCTGCTTTGAAAACAAGTCTTTGATCCAGCTCCACCTTGACTCCCCCTAAGGGCAGAAACAATCACCTGTCCCATTAGGTGAGTGCCATCAATGTCCCTGCATAATGGGATATAGTCATTTAAACTCCTGTTTCTATGGGGATGTACAGCCTCCTGGCAGTATTTGTTAGCATTTTCATAGGCTAATTGCTTTATGACAGCTGTGTCCACACCCCCAAAAATGCAACCTCCCAGCCGTAACAGGTGGTCAACAAACTCAGGATAGGGTTTTGAGGGTCCTTGAAGGACCTTAGACAGTTGTTCCCTGCTCCTATATTAGGTAGAGCTTTCCACGCTTTAACGGCCAGGGCAGCTATCTGAGCATAAACAGCAGGGTCATAAGTAAACCCGTGCACCTTTCCATGCCAGCCAACATGCCAAGGTCATACTGGGGGAAACCCTCAGCTTCCGCAATCCTCCTGCATTTCACGTCTCCACAACAATCTTCTCCCTAAAGATGGGCTCTGCAAAGCTGCATCTAAGCACTGGGCTCAAGGTTGAGTTCTACAAAGGATTCATTAAAGCCACAGTGAAAGGTTCCACAAAGGATTTCACTAAAGCCACTACTTTTTTTTGTTTAATGTCGTCTTCTTCCAACTTCCTTTTTAACAATATAATCTCCCTTTTTAAAGTCTCTTCTTTCTCTTCTATGTCCCTTTTAGTACTTTTAACTTTTACCTACTCCCAACATGTATATTAAAACCCCCTGCTTGTAGAAACCAGGGACTAAACTCCCACAGAAAATTAGGCAATAACAGACACAAAGGAAATTCAGAGAATCATTAGATCTTACTACAAAAGCCTGTATGCCACAAAACTGGAAAATGCAAAAGAAATGGACACTTTTTTAGATAAGTACCATATACCAAAGCTAAACCAAGAACAGGTGAGCGATCTAAATAGACCGGTTAGTCGCGAAGAATTAGAAACGGTTATCAAAAATCTCCCTTCCAAAAAAAGCCCAGTACCAGATGGTTTCAATGCAGAATTCTACCAGACCTTCCAAGAAGAGCTAATACCTATACTCCTTAATGTATTTCACAATATAGAAACAGAAGAGTCATTGCCAAATTCCTTTTATGAAGCTACAGTTACCCTGATACCAAAACCACACAAAGACCCAACCAAGAAAGAGAATTACAGGCCTATATCACTCATGAACATCGACACAAAAATTCTCAATAAAATACTGGCAAACCGAATCCAAGAACACATTAGAAAAATTATCCATTATGATCAAGTAGGCTTCATCCCAGAGATGCACGGCTGGTTCAACATATGCAAATCTATCAATGTAATCAACCATATAAATAAACTGAAAGAAAAAAACCATATGATCATTTCATTAGATGCTGAAAAAGCATTCGACAAAATTCAACACCCCTTTATGATAAAGGTCTTGGAGAGATTAGGGATACAAGGGTCATACCTAAATATAATAAAAGCTATTTACAGCAAGCCGACAGCTAACATTAAATTAAACGGAGAAAAACTCAAAGCCATCCCACTAAAATCAGGAACACGACAAGGATGTCCACTCTCTCCATACCTCTTCAATATAGTGTTTGAAGTTCTAGCAATAGCAATAAGACAACATAAGGGGATCAAGGGGATTCGTATTGGAAAGGAAGAAGTTAAGCTTTCGTTATTTGCAGATGATATGATAGTGTACATAAGCGACCCCAAAAACTCTACCAAAGAACTCCTACAGCTGATAAACACCTTTGGTAATGTGGCAGGTTACAAAATCAACTCCAAAAAATCAGTTGCCTTCCTGTACACCAAGGATAAGGAAGCAGAGAGGGAAATCAGAGAAGCATCACCTTTCATGATAGCCACAAATAGCATAAAATATCTTGGGGTAACTCTGACCAAGGAAGTGAAAGATCTATTTGACAAGAACTTTAAGTCTTTGAAGAAAGAAATTGAAGAGGACACCAGAAAATGGAAGGATGTCCCTTGCTCTTGAATTGGGAGGATCAACATAGTAAAAATGGCAATTCTACCAAAAACAATCAAAATCCATCAAAATCCCATCAAAATCCATCAAAATACCATCAAAATACCCATCAAAATCCCATCAAAATTCTTCACAGATCTGGAGAAGACAATAGTCAACTTTATATGGAAAAACAAAAAACCCAGGATAGCCAAAACAATCTTATACAATAAAGGATCGTCTGGAGGCATTACCATCCCTGACTTCAAACTCTATTACAGAGCTACAGTATTGAAAACAGCTTGGTATTGGCATAAAAACAGAGAAGTCGACCAATGGAATCGTATAGAAGACCCTGACTTTAGCCCACAAACCTACGAACACCTGATTTTCGATAAAGGAGCTAAAAGTATACAATGGAAAAAAGAGAGCATCTTCAACAAAGTATGCTGGCAAAACTGGATGTCAATCTGTAGAAGAATGAAAATAGATCCATATCTATCACCATGCACAAAACTCAAGTCCAAATGGATTAAAGACCTCAATATCAGTCCGAACACACTGAACCTGATAGAAGAGAAAGTGGGAAGTACCCTACAACACATGGGCACAGGAGAACACTTCCTACGTATAACCCCAGCAGCACAAACACTAAGGACATCATTGAATAAATGGGACCTCCTGAGACTGAGAAGCTTCTGTAAAGCAAAGGACACTGTCACTAAGACAGAAAGGCAACCCACTGACTGGGAGAAGATCTTCACCAATCCCGCAACTGACAAAAGTCTGATCTCCAAAATATATAAAGAACTCAAGAAACTAGACCGTAAAAGGTTAATCAATCCAATTATAAAATGGGGCACTGAGCTGAACAGAGAATTCTCAACAGAAGAAGTTCAAATGGCCAAAAGACACTTAAGATCATGCTCAACTTCCTTAGCGATCAGGGAAATGCAAATCAAGACAACATTAAGATACCATCTTACACCTGTCAGAATGGCTAAAATCAAAAACACCAATGATAGCCTCTGCTGGAGAGGTTGTGGAGAAAGGGGTACACTCATCCATTGCTGGTGGGAATGCAAACTTGTGCAACCACTTTGGAAAGCAGTATGGTGGTTTCTCAGGAAATTTGGGATCAACCTACCCCTGGACCCAGCAATACCACTCTTGGGAATATACCCAAGAGATGCCCTATCATACAACAAAAGTATATGCTCAACTATGTTCATAGCAGCATTGTTTGTAATAGCCAGGAAATAACCTGGAAACAACCTAGATGCCCTTCAATGGAAGAATGAATGAAGAAAGTATGGAATATATACATATTAGAGTACTACTCAGCTGTAAAAAACAATGACTTCCTGAATTTTGCATACAAATGGACTGAAATTGAAAACATTATCCTGAGTGAGGTGAGCCAGACCCAAAAAGAGGAACATGGAATGTACTCACTTATATTTGGTTTCTAGCCATAAATAAAGGACATTGAGACTATAATTCATGATCCTAGAGAAGCTAAATAAGAAGGTGAACCCAAAGAAAAACATATAAGCATCCTCCTGAATATTAACCTTCATCAGGCGATGAAAGGAGACAGAGACAGAGACCCACATTGGAGCTCCGGACTGAAATCTCACTATCCAAAGGAGGAGCAGAAGGAGAGAGAGCACGAGCAAGGAACTCAGGACCGCGAGGGGTGCACCCACACACTGAAACAATGGGGATGTTCTATCGGGAACTCACCAAGGCCAGCTGGCCGGGGTCTGAAAAAGCATGGGACAAAACCGGACTCGCTGAACATAACGGACAATGAGGACTACTGAGAACTCAAGAACAATGGCAATGGATTTTTGATCCTATTACACGTACAGGCTTTGTGGGAGCCTAGGTAGTTTGGATGCTCACCTTACTAGACCTGGATGGAGGTGGGTGGTCCTTGGACCTCCCACAGGGCAGGGAACCCTGATTGCTCTTTGGGCTGACGAGGGAGGAAGACTTGATTGGGAGAAGGGGAGGGAAATGGGAGGCGGTGGCGGGGAAGAGGCAGAAATCTTTGAGAAATTAATTAATTAATTAAAATAAAATAAATATATACTTAAAAATTGCTTTTTTAAATAGTAACAGAATTTTTTAGTGGTTCCTATTTTCTTAAGTCCAGATTTATTTTTATTTAATAATGATTTTTACAAAGTTCTTTGCCTAGACAACCTTGGAATTGCCATTATTGTGATCTTAAACCCATTACAACAAAGAGAAAGTTTCCTAACAGGACAGGACTGATTTGGCGCTGCTGAAAGAGCCTCTCAGTGCTGCTGACCTTCCATTACTGTGAGCAAATGCAATCAAACCTGCTGGTAGGGAGCTTGCACTGACAAAAACAGGTGTGTTTTATTCACTGTGTCTATCAGTGTTATTAAAGATTATCATCTATGGTAAACCTCTAACCAAAGTCCTAGATCATTGACTTATGCCTTATTTCAGACATGCCAAGCTCTTCAAAATGAATGCTTGGAAAGGGCATTACTGCAAATTATAATTCTAACATAAAACAAACGTTAAAATGTTAGTGTCTTTCCTCTGAATACACTGTACTGTATTAATTGTTGGTCTTGGTAATGTGGCTTATTAGTTTGCATAATTTAAGTTTTAATTCAAACGTTTAATTTTTAATTGAGTAGGTTTTTCAAGCTTTGCTTTCTTAAATGTTAGTCACTAAACATGGAACATATAAAACAATTCTATGGTATAAATAAAAACATGATGTGGTCATGAAAAAAAAAAGAAAAAGAAAATTAGGCAATAAACTACCTTACACAAAAGGAAACTGTCTTAGTGAATTCTTGTGCTGTCTTAGTTTTAATACCGGTGCCTTGTTTTTCTAAAAGAACTATCAATTGGCCCGTCAATCAATTGGTGTCTTCCTTCTTTAAAAGAATTATCAATTGGCCCGTCAATTGGCCCGTCAATACTGAATTGCTAGCACCAATTTTCAGTTCAGCCTCACCATCAATTTCTTACCTGCTGGCCAGCTACCAAAGGGGTCCCCTTCCTGATCTTGCTGATGGTCCTCCAACGCCTGGGTTACTCTCTACTGTACAGTTTGCACTAAGGTACCATTTGTGAGCCAGGCAAGGGCCTGGAGGTTAAAGGGACACACAAGAGACTTGGGTCATCCATGAATAGAGAATACCGAATACCATTTATTCAAACTTAGAAAAACCTTATATACCTAGCTGCTGCACAATGGAAATACCCCCAGGCAGGTGGGAAATTACCAGCCTCAAGAGTAAACAAAACCCCTAAGCTAACCACCAGAGGGGTAGAGGGAGCACAGGAACAAACCGGATGTTTAGTTGGAAATTGCAACAAGATGTTTGGCCAGAAACTGTCCTCAAGATGAACCCCGGGAGGAAGGGTAGACCCATGGGCCCTACAGTGGGGAGGGCTTTGGGGTTTGCTATACTCAGGATACTGCCCAGTGTATTAGTTGACTTCCTACTGTAGCTCTCTCAGCTCCAGCCCACACATGCCTGCATGCCGCCATATCATGATCATAATGGGCTGAACCTCTGAGACTGTAAGCAAGCCAAGCAATTAAAAGTTTTCTTATAAGATTTGCCGTGGTCATGATATCTCTTCACAGCAATAAAAGCCCTTATTTTTGGTTTTTCGAGACAGGGTTTCTCTGTGGCTTTGGAGCCTGTCCTGGAACTAGCTCTGTAGACCAGGCTGGTCTCGAACTCACAGAGATCCGCCTGCCTCTGCCTCCCGAGTGCTGGGATTTTTATTTATTTATTTATTTTATTTATTTATTTTTGGTTTTTCGAGACAGGGTTTCTCTGTGGCTTTGGAGCCTGTCCTGGAACTAGCTCTGTAGACCAGGCTGGTCTCGAACTCACAGAGATCTGCCTGCCTCTGCCTCCCGAGTGCTGGGATTAAAGGCGTGCGCCACCACCGCCTGGCCTGGTGTACACTTTTAATCCCAGCATTCCAGAGTCAGAGGCAGGAGGATCTCTGTGAGTTCCAGGCCATTCTGGTCTACAGAGCGAGTTACAGGGCTCCATAATGAGATCTTGCCTCAAAGCAAACAAACAAACATCTGTAATGCTGGGTGTCCTGGCACTTACAATGTAGTTTAGGCTCGCCTAGAATTTATGGCCTGGCCGTCCTCCTACCTCTGTTTCCTAAATGGTAGGCTTACAGCTACTAGCCACCATACTCTAAGAGTTAATATATTTGCTTTTCTGGTGACCATACAGCTATCAGTGTTAAAATATATATTGGGAATTATTTTTAACATACAATTACCCACTAACAACAGTAACACATTTTACATTTTAAATTAATTACTATTAGGGGTCAAATTATTAGAATTTTTTTTTTTCCGAGACAGGGTTTCTCCGTAGTTTTTGGTTCCTGTGCTGGAACTAGCTCTTGTAGACCAGGCTGGCCTCGAACTCACGGAGATCCGCCTGCCTCTGCCTCCCGAGAGCTGGGATTAAAGGCGTGCGCCACCACCGCCCGGCAAATTATTAGAATTTTATAGAATGTATCTTTACACTTATTTTTTTAATTATGTGTGTGGCAGGGGTATGTGCACATGAATACAGGTCCCTTAGCCGTCAGAGGCATTGGATTTCCCTAGAGAAGAGCTAGAGGCGGCTGTGATCTGCCTGATGTGGGTGCTGGGAACCCAACGGGTCCTCGGCAAAAGCAGCATTCTCCTGTAACTGCTGACTTCTCTACTGTAAACGACTCCCGTCCCTACCCCTCACAGAGAGAGAGTTTCACCAAGTGAGTCATCTAGCCTGGAACTTACTATGTAGAGTGGGCTATCCTCAAACTCACAGAGATAACCTGCCCTCTCTGCCTGGAATCAAAGAGTTGAGCCACCACGTTCATCCTCAAATATATCTGTAGTCAGGCGTTCTTGTCCAACTTTCTCTGGACCAGCAGACCCCAAACGATGACATGGAGATTTATTATTAATTATGAAAGGTCGGCATTTAGCTTGGGCTTGTTCCCAACTAGCTCTTATAACTCAATCTATTTTATTAATCTACGTTCTGCCACGTGGCTTTTTATCTCTTCTCTATTCTGTACCTCCGACTTCCTCAGTGTCTCTCCCTGGCATCCTCCTCTGAGCCTAGGTCCATCTCCTGAGTTCCTCGCTCTCCCGGACGTCCCACCTAACCTCTCCTGCCCAACTATTCATCATTCACGTTTTTAGTAAACCACAATGCCCCATCTTTACACAGTGTACAGTGTCCTGCCGCACGTCCTTAGTAAGCTGGGTGGGAATGCTCTTGTTTTCCTTTCCTCTCTCATCATGTCCGTGGAGAAAGTGTCCATTGACATTCCCTCTTTCCGCAGAGCCAGAAACCACTGGGTTATGGAAAGGGGCATGCAGCTGGGTAGTTCTAGCATGTCCCTTGGAGTGCAGCCACAGGAGGTGAAGAAGCAGCCCAGAGCCATGGCCCTAGCTCTGGTTCCTCTCTCCCTATCTGAGTGGCCCTGGACATGTGATAGTACCACCCCGTGCCTCAGTTTCCCTATCTGGAGAGTGGGGGTGCTTTTTCTTCTCAGAGTTGCTGAGAAACCAACAACACTTGCCAACCATGCCGAGGAAGAGACCGACGTGACCCCCCAGCTTTGACCTGTTCATATGTGCAGAGAACTTGCCCAGGCTGTGCCTGTGTGAAAGAGAGGTTCACTGACTCTGGGTGCTGCCACAATTTCTGGAAGTATTTGGAGTGACATTCTGGATTCACAAAAGCTTAGTCACTGGTACCTGTGACTAGTGAGACCACAAAGCCTACACATCCTGCAAGAAATGGTTTGAAAGCTGGCCTCTAAGATTCAGTGGGACATAAACTCCCACTGCAGGAGTGATGGGGGAAGCTCTGTTAACCAATCACCTTTAAGAAATGGAGCCTGGGGGGGCTGGAGAGATGGCTCAGTGCTTAAGAGCATTGCCTGCTCTTCCAAAGGTCCTGAGTTCAATTCCCGGCAACCACATGGTGGCTCATAACCATCTGTAATGAGGTCTGGTGCCTCTTCTGGCCTGCAGACATACACACAGACAGAATATTGTATACATAATAAATAAATAAATATTTAAAAAAAAAAAAAAAAAAGAAATGGAGCCTGCCGGGCGGTAGTGGCGCACGCCTTTAATCCCAGCACTCGGGAGGCAGAGGCAGGCGGATCTCTGTGAGTTCGAGACCAGCCTGGTCTACAGAGCAAGTTCCAGGACACGCTCCAAAACCACAGAGAAACCCTGTCTCGAAAAACCAAAAAAAAAAAAAAAAAAAAAAATGGAGCCTATTTCGGTAGAGCAAGGTTGTGAAGGAAGAGGAGCGTGGTGGTGCGGCCATTTCTTCGACCTTCCACCCCCTGCGCCCATCGCTGACCTTCCTGTGGCGCCATGTTGAGCCAGAGTGTCCTGAGGTTCACCATCTCCGGAGTGGTGATCCATGGCAGCCACTATGAGGAGGGCCCGGGGAAGAATTTGCTATTTTTGGTGGAAAACAAGTGGCAGTTACTGGCAATAATGACTGTATTTTGGATCTGGATTTGCTGCTCCTTTCTTCATAGTAAGGCACCAGCTTCTTAAGAAATGAGAATATTTAATTCATCCCTTTAACAGAATGAAGATTGTTTACGAGATGTGATCTGAAAACTGGATTAAACTCTTGAACTCTTATTACTAAATAAAATTGTAAATTAAAAAAAAATAGTGGAGCCTAGTTAAGGTGTGGCTACCTAGACGCAGGAAGAAAAACTGGGACAGACCAGGTGTGTGCTCTCTGGGTGATTCCCGCTGGACACAGTGGAACTCAGACTTTGAACTCGGACTTCCCATTCTTGTGGCGTGAGTTTCCCCTTATAAGAATTAAAAATATAATTGTCTATCTTTAAGCTGGCCTGGTTATTTCCCAAATCAAGCTAGCTTCTACACAGGAGTGTTAGGAACATGGGGGCTGGGAGATGCCTCCAATGGTAAAGGATTTGAGTTTAGATCCTCAGCACTCAGAAAATAGCCAGATACTGCTGCATCTGCCTCTGTAACCCCAGCCATGGGGGATGAAGGAATGGAGACAGAGGAGTCCTTAGAGCTCACTGGGCAGCTTGTCTAGCCAAATGGATGAGCTTCCAATTCAGTGAGTGATCTTATCTCAAAAAAGAAGGTGGAAGACAAAAAAGTTGGAGCCTCATCCCCCAAAAAAGAGATGGTAGCCAGAAATTGTTGTGAAATCTTTTAATTTCAGTAATTGGTAGGCAGAGGCAAGTGGATCTCAAATCTCTGTGAGTTCAAGTTTCCTTGAACTAGCCTAGTTCTACATAGTTAATTCCAGGTCAGCTAGGGCTGTGTGTCGAGATTCACATCCTCTCTCTCTCTCTCTCTCTCTCTCTCTCTCTCTCTCTCTCTCTCTCTCTCTCTCTCTGTCTCTCTCTCTCTCTGTCTCTCTCTCTCTCTCTCTCTTTAGTTTTTCAAGACAGGGTTTCTCTGTAACCTTGGAGTCTGTCCTGGAACTAGTTCTTGTAGAACAGGTTGGCCTCAAATTCATAGAGATCTGCCTGCCTCTGCCTCTAAGTGCTGGAATTAAAGGTGTGCGCCACCACCGCCCGGCTCAATATATAGCGAGAGGGACTGAGGAAGATAGCAAACATTGATCTCTGGCTCTACATAGACACTCTGATGCATGTGTAGCTACACACACACACACAAACACACACACACACACATCTATACACACAGAGACTTGAGAGGTAGTCTGACTGGGTCCTCACAAGATTAACGCTGGCGAGGCCTTCCTTGTCCTTTCACCTTCTGCATGGAGGACACAGCAAGAAGGTGCCATGTAATGAGTCTTTCTCTGTACTGCCAGCTCCGGAATAATGACACAGAGACTTATTGTTAACTATGAAATCTTGGCCTTAGTTTAGGTTTGTCCCACTAACTTTTATAACTTAAATTAACCCATTTACTTTAACCCACTTCCTGTCACATGCTGCCTCCGCATGTCCGGCTGGTGACTGTCTTCTTCTTCCCAGAGTTCTCTCTCTGCCCACAAGTCCTGCCTATACCTCCTGCCTAGCTATTGGCTGTTCAGCTTTTTATTACACCAATCACAGAATTACATTGTCACACAATGTACAAATATCCCACAACTGCACCATTTTGGAAGCGTTCAGCAGCCAGCATCCTCCCTCTCCTGATGCTGACTCTATGGCTCTTGGGTCTTGGCTACCCTAGCTATTCAGAATCATGAAAACAGATGAGACCACAGGACCTGAACAACTGAGGGCCATGCTACCTCCTCACCCTTCTGTTCTCCGTCTGCCCCCAGGAATCACCGTGTCCCTGGTCCTGCTCCACATCTAGACCAACTCTCAGGTTCATTACTCTGCCTGTCCCTGCTTGTGTTTTAGCTCAGGCCACCGGTAGCTTCCTCTGGAACATTGTTTCAGCTACAGAACTGGCCCCTCCCTTCTATGGACTTGACCCCTGTATGGGTCCAAGGTGATCAGAATGTGACAGGCTCTGTCTCCTTACTCGGAGGCAGTCCCTCAAGGTGACTAAAGCATGGAGAAGCCTTCATCGTGTCTCTTCCTTTTTGTTTGTTTAGTTGGTATTTTGGTGTCTTAAGACATGTTTTCTCTGTGTAACAGCCCTGGCTGTCCTAGAACTCACTCTGTACACCAATCTGGCCTCAAACTCAGAGACTCGCCTGCCTTTGTCTTTGTCTCCTGAGTGCTGGGGCTAAAAGTGTGAGCCACTGCCCAGTGTCTTCTCTTCTTTCTTTCTTCCTTCGTGTGTGTGTGTGTGTGTGTGTGTGTTGAGAAAGGGTGTTAAGTAGCCCAGACTAGCCTCAAATTCACTGTATAGCCAAGGATGACCTTTAACCCCCAATCTTTTAGCCTCTGTCTTCCAATTGTTGAGTCGCGGGTAACTGCTATTAACTTTTTGTTGTCTTTTGGTTTTTACGTTGTTGTTTGTTCGTTTGTTTTGTTTTGAGATAAAAGTTTCTCTGTGTAACACCCCTGGCTATCCTGGAATTCACTCTGTATAGCCCAGACTAGCCTCAAATTCACTGTATAGCCAAGGATGGCCTTTAACTCCCAATCTTTTAGCCTCTGTCTTCCAGTTGTTGAGATGCAGGTAACTACTATCAGTTTATTTTTTTATTTTATTTTTTTTTATTTATTTATTTATTTTTTTTGGTTTTTCGAGACAGAGTTTCTCTGTGGTTTTGGAGCCTGTCCTGGAACTAGCTCTGTAGACCAGACTGGTCTTGAACTCACAGAGATCCGCCTGCCTCTGCCTCCCTAGTGCTGGGATTAAAGGCGTGCGCCACCACCACCCGGCTACTATCAGTTTTTTGTTGTCTTTTGGGTTTTATGTTGCTGTTGTTGTTTGTTTTTTTTGTTTGTTTGTTTTGTTTTGAGATAAGAGTTTCTCTGTGTCCTGGAATTCACTCTTTGGACCAGGCTGGCCTTGAACTCAGAGACCCATCTGCCTCTGTGTGCCACCACTCCTGATTTACTGTCAGCTTTTACCGCCTTGTATTGTATTTCAGAATGCCAAAATGGGCTCCAGTCATTGTCCTAACCCTTCAGTCAGCTTGGATTTCCGGAACAGGTCTGATCAATCAACATTCCTATGGCAAGGGACCTACACCAACCGCAATCATGGGTGAGCCAGCCCAGCATCCTGTGAAGACAGTTGTCTCTGAAGGGATGGCTGGAGCAAGCTCCTGACAACAGGCTTGTTCCTTCAAAGAGTATAGATTCCCATAAGTCATTATCCAGAACTAGAACCAAGCTAATGATCAACCAGACCACCCTTTGATCAGAGTGCTTAACTATGTGCATGCCTCTTGTCCCTTGTCCTCCTCTATCTAAAGCTAAAGTCTGTGCCACTGTCCAGAAGATGGACTTGGGGTCACTGGTCCCCTTATCTGCTTCTCTTCCTGATGTGATACATTGATAAAATTCTTTCATAATCACTATTAATCATCACTTTAATCAGTACACTCAGACAGGTCACCGAGATCAGCCTTCAGGATCCCTGGGGGCCTTAGCTTCTGCCCTAACCCCCCAGAAATAAGAACAGTCATAACCAGTGGCTCTGTCATGAGGTCAGGAACACCTGTCCTGTCCCCTGATGTAGGCCTGGTACTGTATATGGTGCTGGGTCTCACCCACAGCCAGAGTGTCATGAGATACCTGTTGCAGATTGGCTGCCCAAAGAACTCAATCAAGTTTGGCAAAGCCTGGGCTAAGAATAAGTGGACTGCTGTGACAGTCTTTCTCCCTGGTGAATGATCCCTGAGCAGGTTATGTTGTCCTTATTGGGAGCCTGTGGCTCCCAACTCTACTCCACAGCATGAGCTAACGTCGTTCAGTGTCTGCAAGCCTTCTGGTCTCTGCATTGCCCTCTGTTCTCACCTCCCAGTATTCTCCACAATGTGTGCTGTCCTCAGCTCCTCAAACCGACTGTCTATGAGCCCCACTCTCTAATAGACCATGCCACTGCTTGGTTTTTGGTTTTGTTTGAATAATACCTTTAGTCTCCAGTTTAGGCCAAGGCTTTCCCTATTCCAGGGTCCCTGAACTTTGACGGCTCAATATTGTTCCTTGTCCCCTTGCCTGCCTCCCCCACAGCCTGTAAGTCCTGAAAGGCAGGACCAAGTCTGTCTGCTGCACTGCTGCTGTCTTCCCAGAAATAGCCTGGGGCCTGCCATGTGGCATGCAGCATGGACGAATGTCTGAATTTACTTGTGAAACCCCAGCATGTATCTCTAAGCGCTCCATATCCCGGATGTTCAGCCCTGGGCCTCTCACCAAGCGCGCTTGCCAGCTGTTCCGGAAGGCTAGAGGCGGGCAGATGTGAGAGTGCCTATCAGAGTCCAGGGGAAATGAGACAGATGACAAATCCCAAATTTGAGATTCTGAGAGGCTCTTAAAAAGGGCCTATCAGGTGGGCTGGAGAGATGGCTCAGAGGTTAAGAGCATTGCCTGCTCTTCCAGAGTTCCTGAGCTCAGTTCCCAGCAACCACATGGTGCCTCACAACCATCTGTAATGAGGTCTGGCGCCCTCTTCTGGCAGTCATGCAGAAAGGATATTGTTGTATACATAATAAATAAATATTTTTTTTTTAAAAAAAAGCTTTGGGTTAAGTTACGAGAGCTAGTTAAAGGCATGTACCACCACTGCCCGTCTCTATGCATGTTTTTCATTTACTTTGTGTGTATAGAGTGTTTTGCGTGGTGTGTGTCATGTGTGTGCAGAGCTCACATAGGTCAGAAGAAGGTGTCAAGAGCCCCTGGAACTGGAGTTACAGACCATTAAAGAGCCAGGATATGGGTGCAGGGAATTGAACCGAGGTCCTCCAGAGGAGCTCTTAACTACTGAACCATCTCTCCAGCATACACACACACACACACACATTTAGAAAAAAAAAAAAAGACTTTTTTTTTTTTTTTTTTTTTTGGTTTTTCGAGACAGGGTTTCTCTTTGGAACCTGTAGACTTGTAGATCCGGCGAAAACCTCTTAAAATCAGGCGTGAAGCCGGGCGGTGGTGGCAAACGCCTTTAATCCACGCACTCGGGAGGGCAGAGGCAGGAGGACCTCTATGAGTTCAAGGCCAGCCTGGTCTACAGCGCGAGTTCCTGGTTAGCCAAGGATAAATAAACCCTGGAGTGGGCGGAGGAGAACACAGGATCCTAGAGGTTTCAGGGCGCTTACAAGAAAGGCGCCTCGCCGGGCGGTGGTGGCGCACGCCTTTAATCCCAGCACTTGGGAGGCAGAGGCAGGCGGATCTCTGTGAGTTCGAGACCAGCCTGGTCTACAAGAGCTAGCTCCAGGACAGGCTCCAAAACCACAGAGAAACCCTGTCTCGAAAAACCAAAAAAAAAAAAAAAAAAAGGCGCCTCAAGCCTCCCGCCCCTTTCCAGTGCGGCCGCTCTTTCGGCAGGCGGAAGTGACGTCAGTACCGGAAGCAGGTCTGCCGCTCTGCTGGGACTGAATTCGAGCGCGGCATTACTTCTCCGGGTGGCGCGCGATGCGGGGCATCAGGGCGTTCGTGGGCTCCGCGGCCCTGTGGGCTCTGCTGGCCGCCCGCGTCGCGGCGGCGGTCGAGCCGGTGAGCATGGCCATCGCCATCGGGGCCGCGTCGTTGCTCACCGGTTACCTGTCCTACTCGGGCGCGTTCTGCCGCTTCTCCGAGTGCTGCAACGAGGAACGGACCCTCAACGCGTCGGGTACGTGCCCGCGGGCAGGTCGGGGCGGGCGGGACGGCGCCGGGCGTTCGGTTCCACCTCCAACCCAACGCGCCGCGGGACACAGACTCGCCACACCTTCTCAGGTCTTCCCTGCGGTGACCGCCCGGAGGACTGGACACAGCCGGGGAGGCTGTGCGCCACCACCCTGAAAGTCCGCCCGCCTTTGGCTCTTGCCTTTTTTTTTCCCCGAGCCGGCAGGGGTGGCGGGAAAACTAGCACGGAGCTCAGCGGCGAAATGGCTCTTCCCTGGATGAAAGAATCCGCGTAGCTTCATTGTCAGACACTTAAGGGTTAAGGAGAACTGCCGCTTAAAGGGTCTGATTCTAGATCCTTAAGGTTCGGGCTCTGAAACTTGGATCAGCCGCTAAGCTGCGCCCTTCTCCGTGCCTTTTTAACGTATATTTTTTTCTTTCTGTTTCGGGCTCGCCTCCGCAGCCCTCAAGCTGAACTTGGAGGCAAAGCTGTTTGGACAGCACCTCGCCACAGAAGTGATTTTCAAGGCACTGACCGGCTTCAAGAACAATAAAAATCCCAAGAAAGCACTGACTCTGTCCATGCACGGCTGGGCTGGCACGGGCAAGAATTTTGTCAGCCAGATTGTGGCTGAGAACCTCCACCCAAAAGGCCTGAAGAGTAACTTTGTCCACCTGTTCGTCTCTACCCTGCATTTCCCTCATGAGCAGAAGACAAAACTGTACCAGGCAAGGAAACCTTTGCTACCTGCTCGCATGTCCGGGCCACCTGCTCAGCAGTCTTGGCCTCTGCTTCTTTCTGCCTTGCAGTAGCTCCATCCGGCTTCTCTGCCTCGCTTGTTCCTTTCTGTTACTTGTTCACAGTTTCACTATGTAGCTCTGGCAGGCTTGGAACTCACAGAGCTCTTCCTGCCTCTGCCTCCCAAGTGCTGGGACCAAAGCTGTGGGCTTCCATGCCTAGCCTGTATTTATTTATGCTTTTTGAGTTAAGGTCTCATTGTGTAGCCCAGGCTGGATCTGACTGCTCCAGCTTTCTGAGGACTGAGATTAACAGGCATCCACCACTTTTGCCCATCTTAAAGCGTGTGTGTGTGTGTGTGGCGGGGGGTGGGGTGGTGGTGGTCATGTAGCCCAGGTTGGCATCCAATTCACTACATAGCTGAGGCTGGCCTTGAACTTTTGATTCTTCTACCCCCACCTTAGTGCTGGGATTATAGGTGTGCCCAGCCTCCTATTTATTTATTGTTTGTTTTTTGAGACAGGGTTTCTCTGTGTAGCCTTGGCTGGCCTGGAACTCACTGTGTAGACCATAAGACCATACTGGCCTCGAACTCACAAAGATCCGCCTGCCTCTGCCTCCTGAGCGCTGGGACTAAAGGTGTGCGCCACCACTGCACAGCACCTTCTCTTAAAATGCTATTCCAGAATAATCCAGTGAGGTAGGGGGTGCTATGAATGTTAGAAGGAGCCAGAAGATGGGCATGGTGGCACATGCCTTTCATTCCAGCAGGTGGATCTGAGTTCAAGGCCAGCCTGGTCTACATGAGGAAGTTTCAGGACAACCAGGGCTACATAGAGAAACCTTGTCTGAAAAGGGGGGGTGTGGAGCCAGCTTGTGTTTGGGGGCCATAGGTTCAGTCCCTGGAATTTGGGGGCAGGAGAAGGAGCTAGAACGAGAAAAGATGAGAGGCAAGGTGACTGATTTGTACGGCCTGCACTCAGCGCCTCCCATCTGGATCCTAGGCACCCAGAAAGTGACTCGCCTTCCCAGCAGAGCAAAGGGTGTTAGGTGGGACAGTCTAATGGCCTCATTGAAAGCTCTCCCCTGTGCTGCAGCCTGGGCTTGGCCCTGTGTTTTGCAGGGTACAGTTTTGATTCCCTTGGCTCCTTCCATCCTCGGGTCTCAAAGAACTACACCTCCAGACTGTTTCTCCTTGTGTAATCTCTGTGCAGTGCCTTGGCTGCTTCTGAGTTAACTGGCTGGCTTGTTCGTCCTTCCAGGAACTGGCTAGCAAACAGAAACTAAGGGAAGAAGGAAATGAAAGTGAATCTTTGAAGGCAGGGAGGAGGACAGTTTTTTAGGTGCTGGGGATAGAAAGCAAGGTTTTTATTTTGTTTTTTTTTTTTTTTTTTTTTTAATTTATTATTATTATTTTATGTCCATTGGTGTGAGAGTCAAATGCCCTGGAACTGGAGTTACAGACAGTTGTGAGCTGCCATGTGGGTACTGGGAATTGAACTCAGGACTGCTGGAAGAGCAGCCAGTGCTCTTAACCGCTGAGCCATCTCTCCAGCCCCTGAAAGCAAGGCTTGTTGATGCTGAGGACATGCTGTTGCCACCACAAACATAATGTTCGTTTTCCACATTTTATTATAGATCCCTCAGACTACAGTATTTGCAGGCCGTGGTTCATGGCTATGGCCTCCCCCCATATAGGGGATGAGAGGCTGTTGCTTGAGTGTTCCAAGAAAGCAAAGGGGCTAGCAATGTAGTCCCGTGCGTTTCCTGTTGGCCTGGTCAGCTCCTGTACTCACCGTGTCAGTCCAAAGATGTGGCCATTGCATTGTGAAGATCTGAGTCCAGTTGTCATTGCTCTGTACCTGGCTGGCCTGGCGTCTTGGTCTCTTTGCTATTGCTGTAATAAAATGCCCCGACAGAAGGAACCCCAGGGCTCTTACCTTCTTCCTTGTTTGAGGCTGCTGTACGATATGTTGGGTGAGTTGGCCAACCAGCTTCTGCCCGATTCTCTACTTCCCATTTTGTTGCAGAAGGCTGAGGTTACAGGTCCATGTACCAGCCGTGGGCATGTATGTGGAGGTCAGTAGATGGCTTGCGGAAGTCGGCTCTCCTTCCACCATGTGGGTCCCGGGGATTGAACTCAGGTGGCCAGGCTTAGGTGGCCTTTCCACCTGTGGTAGTTTGGAAAGTGTCTACCTGCTGTGTGGGGACAAATGCGGCTGATGGCTTCTCAAAGCCCAGGGAGCCCTTCACCCTCAATCCTCTGAGCTGTGCCTCTCTTTATGGTTGGTCTAGGACCAGCTCCAGAAGTGGATCCGGGGCAATGTGAGCGCGTGTGGCAGCTCCGTCTTCATCTTTGATGAGATGGATAAGTTGCATCCCGGGATCATTGATGCAATCAAGCCCTTCCTCGACTACTATGAGCAGGTGGATGGGATTTCCTACCGCAAAGCCGTCTTCATCTTCCTCAGGTCAGCCAAGGAGGCTTCTCAGGGACTATAAGTCTTAGAATGGGTTCTCTTGGCCATCTAGGACAGAATTGCCATCTTGGCAAAGCCATGGGCTCATTTGTCAATTTTCACTTCCTGGTGTCAGTCTGGCATGGAACTGGGTTGGGGATCAGCCAGAGTGATCCCTCAGTGAGGCACTTAGTGCCCCTGCCAGCCCCTCTAAGCAAGCATTTACTTTTCTTGCAGGCAGACATGCTTTTGCCCTTGTCTGGTAGCATGTTGCAGATAGTCCCGAATTAAAGCTTTGGCACATACCTTTAATCCCAGCACTTGGGAGTTAGATTCAAGGCCAGCCTGGTCTACAGAGTAGAGAAACCTATCTCAAACAAATCTCTGGAGCACTGGAAGTGGGGGTGTCATGCGGTGCTGCGGTGATGCCTTATGAGCTTTGGCTGAGTGCATTTGGCAGAGAGCTGGGGATAACTGAAGTGCTTTGCATCTCTGGCCAACTCAGTAATGCAGGCGGGGACCTGATAACTCAGAGAGCCCTGGACTTCTGGCGGGCAGGAAGGAAGAGGGAAGAGATCCAGCTGAAGGACCTGGAGTCTGTGCTGTCCGTGGGCGTCTTCAACAACAAACACAGTGAGTCCACTAAGGACCGTGGGGGGGCACCCAGTGCTCTGCTAACAGTGAGTCCACTATGGAGTGGGGGCACCCAGTGCTCTGTAGCATTGAACTGCTTCTCAGTAGTGTCTTAAGAAGCCAGTGTCACTCTTGCTGCGGCTTTGCTGCCATAGGGAGTTTTCTTAGGGTATTATGAGGATGTATGTCTCTTTTTTTTTTTTTTTTTTTTTTTTGGTTTTTCGAGACAGGGTTTCTCTGTGGCTTTGGAGCCTGTCCTGGAACTAGCTCTGTAGACCAGGCTGGTCTCGAACTCACAGAGATCCGCCTGCCTCTGCCTCCCGAGTGCTGGGATTAAAGGCGTGCGCCACCATCGCCCGGCAGGATGTATGTCTCTTGACAGAGTCTCTGGAAGGGTTAAGATATGAAGGATGGCCGGGGGGTTGTGGCGCACGCCTTTAATCCCAGCACTCAGGAGGCAGAGGCAGGCGGATCTCTGAGTTTGAGGCCAGCCTGGTTTACAGAGTGAGTTCTGGGACAGGCCCCAAAGCTACAGAGAAATCCTGTCTTGAAAAGCCATGAAGGATGGACTCTGAACCCGGATCAGAGATGGGTGTGTCCAGGCGGCAATGACAGAAGACCGTCTTGTTCTGCAGGTGGTCTGTGGCACAGTAGGCTGATAGACAAGAACCTCATCGACTACTTTATCCCCTTCCTGCCCTTGGAGTACAAACACGTGAAGATGTGTGTGCGGGCAGAGATGCGGGCCCGAGGGCATGCTGTCAACGAAGACATCGTCACCAGGGTGGCAGATGAAATGACATTTTTCCCCAAAGACGAGAAGATCTACTCGGACAAGGGCTGCAAGACTGTGCAGTCACGGCTAGATTTCTATTGAGCTCTTCACCCCATGGGGTGGGAGGATCCAGGGGAGGGGAGCCTCCCAACCCCCTCCAGGGCCTTGCCTTGTGGAAACACTTTGAAGCCCCCCTTGGGGCTTTGCACATTTGCACCTGTGGCCTCTGGGGATGCTGTCAGTGCTGCACGGCAGCATCTCGAGATGAACTTGTAGAACCCAACGCTGCTACTGTGAAACAAGTGCCTAGAGACATGAACACGGGAGGCCTGTGAACACATCCTGTGTGACCAAGGTACCGTGCCTCAGGTGCCACGAATGGGCTGCAGCCTTAAGGAACCAGGTTTTTTCTTCCAGGAGCACCCACTGTGTCTTTTGTTTTGTTTTGTTTTTCCTTGCCCTGAGCTGGCACTCCATGACAGTTTTCAGAAGCTGGTGGCATTGGCAGATGCTTGATCTCTGAGGGGAGCATGTATGTGGACTTGATCTTGGCTGAACTGTCAGCGTGAGTAGTGGGGGCGCCCTCTGAGGCTCCTGTGGCACAGTGGGACACAGCCTTTTGAGGCTATTCCTTTCCTTAGCTGCTGCTCTCGCAGCCCCCGCTGTGGAATTCTCTCGCCTGTCTCCTACTGTGTGTGGGTTTGCCTTCAACCTTGTCCTAGCCTCATCCTGGTCCTGTCAGAACAGACTGAAGCGTTGGAGATCTTGGTTCCTGTTTGCCTGTTAAACTTACTCTGAAGGTACAGCATGCATAGGAAGAGTGAGCTCTGGGCCAGGGACCGCCTGGCCACACACAGTATGCTCAGACTCTGTCCAAAAGAGTGCCACACATACCAGAAATGTCGGGTTTTTTTTTTTTAAAGGACATGAATATTTTTAAAACATGTTTTTACTTCTAAACCTTAGGTAATAAAGTATAAGGTGCCGTGTATTTTAAAACCTAAGAAGTGCCCAGTCAGTGGTAGTGGCACACCCATGTCTTTAGTCCAGCTCTTGGGAGGTGAGGCAGGTAGATCTCTGAATTTGAGGGCAGCCTGATCTACAAAGTGAGTTTCAGAACAGCCAGGGCTGTTACACAGAGAAACCCTGTCTCTGTGTAACTTAGGCAGGACATAAAATGGAATAAGTATTCTTAGTATTCCCAGGCTTTTATTGTTGCTGGGTGTGGGGGCACAATGCCCACCATCCTAGCAGGAAGATCAGGATTTAGGGTTCCTCTGCTATGTTGTGAATTGAGGCCAGCTTGAGCTACATGAAACTCTTTAAAGGGGGCAGAAAAGGGTTATGGGGTCAAATGTGCAGCATGGAATGATATGGACATAATTTTAGACTCCACGGTCCCTCAATTTGTGGTGGGTCCCGGGTGTCCTCTCAGGGGGCGGTAGGAAAGCCAGCCTGCAGTTCCGGCCTTGTGAGCCGCTCTGCTCTGTCCCAGTCTCCTGCAGCCACCGACACGAGAACTCTGCCCTGTGTTTACAGAACGTGGGGGAATGACTATTTTTCTAACATGGAAACGCCTTATAGAGAATCACATTTAGTCTTTTAAAAATGCCAAGGTGAACTGGGTGTGGTGGTGCACACCTTTAGTCCCAGGACCTGGGAGGCCTGTCTAGGCCGCCACACAAGGGAATAGCAGGCCCATGGTATACATGCCTGTAATCCTAGCACTTGGGAAGACGAGTTTAAAACCAACCAAGCTACATACAAAGAGGAAACAAAGCCTGCCAAAGTTAGGCTGACTTCCATGTCATGTTCTTGAGTTGGAGCCAAGTCACCATTTAACCTGTTGAGTGCCTGGTCAAGAAGAAACAAGCTTTTCTGTTTACAATGATGCAATATATGGACACGTGTTGGCCACCTTTGGACTGCTGCTGTTACTGATCTGTAACCTGGAAAGGCCCGGGCCTGGCCCAGCCTCCCCACCCTGCCTGTGAGAAGGCATGAGGAGAGCTGGACGCAGACTAATAAAGCCAGTGCAATGTCACTTTTACTAAGTCTTCCCTCATTTGTATGGCAGCAAACTGAGCTCCGAATGAAGGCTCTAGAGCTGCCTGTGTATCCTTTCCATACCTGGATGAAGGCTCTAGAGCTGCTCGTGTTTCCTTTCCTTTCCACACCTGGATGCGCAGGCTGACCGAATCACACAAAAATCAATGTTTGCTTTTGGGCTTTTGGTATGTTTGTACTTGTGAGGGGTAGGCAATCACATGCATGCACATACACCTAGAGGCCAAAGTTGGGCACTTCCTAAGTTCTCTACCTTCCTGAGAAGCTCTGGAGTTCAGAGGCAGGGGGCTGCCAGAGATATAACATCCCCCTAATGGTGCGATCTACCTGGCCATAGCGGTCTTCATTCTAGCTCGAGAGAGATCTTCCTGCCCAGAACTGGTAAAGAGCCTGATTCTAGTTCTGTTTGTTGATCAGGTCTCAGGGTAACTGCCAAGCTGGCTTTTCAGCAGCACTGATAGCATTGCTCCATCACAGAACGGTCTGGAAAGCTAAACCCTCTTCACTGCCACCCTGCTGCTCCCTTTGTTTCTCAGTTGAACATCCAGGAGCCCAGCATGGCACCCACTCTGTCGTATCTACAGGACTCAGAAGAGAGGACTGTGCTCCTCTATCTTTAGATGATGTGACTCCTGGGGACTTGGAGCCATCATCGGAAGCCCTGAACAGGCTGGTGGCAGAGGTAGAGGGTGGTTCTGCCAGCAGTTGACCTAGTTTTTGACTTGTTGAACCGTCAGGCCCTTTAGGCCTTGCTAAACCCAGTCCTTTGAGTGCCCTGAACGGCAGCCACACCCACAGGAGCCCTACCCCTTGGCAGGCACCATGTGTACATAAAACTAGCCCATCTGGAGCTCTACCTGCCAGGCATCTGGAGTGGACCTGACACCCACAGTGCCACTCAGCTTGTTCCCACTTCACTTCTGAGTCCAGGGAAGAGCACACTGGTGCATTTGTGATAGTGATCCAGTCCTCCTATCTAATCACTGAACAGCCCCTGGCAGGGTGATGTCAGTCCCCAAGATGCCGTTCATGCAGCAGGTGCCCATGCTTGGACTTCTGCAGTAGAAACACTGATGGTGTCAGCCTGAGAGCTTCAAAAGACACACAAGGCCAACAGTGGAAAGGTTTCTCATAATATTAAAAACCATTTAAAATAAAGTTATCACATTTGCAATAAAACTTAATTGTTCTGCCTCAAAACAGAAACACCTGAAATTAAAACATAATTTTTAAAAAATACCATGAGCCTAGAAATGGGCAGGCCGGGAAGTTTTATCCTCTGGAGGTTCCAGGAAGCTTTGGGTCCATGCTGTGTCTGCAGTCTCTACACCATGACCAACTGCAGACTCTGAGGAGCAGAAACAGTCCCCGAGGCGATACCTGATAACCTCAGCAGGAAGTGTCCTGAGCATCCTCCTGGGAGAGGAGTGGCCAGACAGTGCGGGCAGGAGCGTCTGCAGCAGGCAGGGCTCAGTCATCCAGGTAGTAGTCCAGCTTGGTGAACACAGTCTTGCAGCCCTTGTCGGAAAAGACTCTCTCCTCCTTGGGGAAGAAGGTCATCTCTTCAGCCACTTTGCTTATAATGTCCTCATCTACTTCATAGCCACGGGACTGCATCTCAACTCTGATGCACATTTTCAGGTGCTTATACTCCAGGGGCAGGAAGGGGACAAAATAATCAATGAGGTTCCGGTCAATGAGGCTGCTGTGCCAGAAGCCACCTGGGAAACAGACAAGAAGGAGCCACTCGATACTCATCTGTCCATCCGGCATAGTGTCCAGTGGGGACCACCCCGTCTCCACACAGTGAGGGAGACACAGGAGCTGGGACCTGTCTACAAACACTGCCCTGTGAGGCAGGGTGACATAAAGGGACACCTCTGAGCTAGAGAGATGGCTCAGCAGTTAAGGCTTGCTGCTCCTTGCAGAGGACCTGAGTTGGGTCCCAATACTCACCAGAGTGCTCATAACCACATGTAACTCTGGGTCCAGTCGACACAACTCCCTCTCTGGACACCCACATGCACACACATACAACAAAGACACACACAGACAAAAATGAAAAACACAAGCTTTAAAGGGACACTCATGCTGTGGGCTTGGAAAGGCCTCTTCCAGTCAGCTTAGAGATGGGAGGTGGGCTAGAGGGACACATGTGCCACACTGTGTGCTGGGATCCAGGCAGTGGTGAGGAGCGGATGCACAGGTTGGAAGAGGTAAAAAAGATAAGGGAGTATTCCCAGAGACAGACTGCACCAGTCAATCCATCTAGAAAGCGAGCTTCAGCAGCTGGACCAGCAATTAAGGAGTTCACTGCTGCTGCCAGTGCCCACACCACACAGAGCATTCTGAAAGCAATACCTAGACTCCCCTGGGGGCTAATGTATGCAGTCAAGGCTGTGTACCTCAAAGGTCTGGACTCTGACAAATGCTTCCCTGCAAAAATCTAGCTCTGCATGGCTCAGCCTCCCAGTACTGAGAACACTTGACTCAGCATCTGCTGGATGCCCCAAAAGCTCATGACGTGTCTTTGTGTCCTGGCTCCCAAGGCAAGCGGTGTAGAGAGCCCAAGGTATATGTACTCAGTTCTCAAAGGAGCCCTGCATTCTGACTGTACTCAGTGAGGACCCTGTCTGTGGCCACAACAAAGAACAAAACTGGCCAGGCGGTGGTAGTGTGTGCCTTTAATCCCAGCACTTGGGAGGCAGAGGCAGGTGGATCTCTGTGAGTTCGATGCCAGCCCAGTCCACAGAGCGAGTTCCGGGACAGGCCCCAAAGCCAGAGAAACTCTGTCTCACACCATCCCCCCTTCCCAAGAGAAAAGAGCAAACCTGACTGAGCAGCTGTCTTGAAGAGCTACTCTGTGCCAGGTGCACACGGAGCCCTGGGATTGTAGCCGGGCGCAACTGGCCTGGCTGGGGAGGAGACCCCGAGCACAGTCTGAATGACAGGACCCAACCACCTGACCCACCAAGTGCTCAGCAGAACCAGTAGACTTCAGATGGTTACAGAGCCTTAAAAAACACTAGGTGGGCTGGAGTATCACTTAGTGGTAGGCACTTATGTGGCATGTCTGAGGCCCTGGGTTCGAATTTGAACATAAAAGTAAAAACATCCATATACTGCCAACTCAGATGTGTGTCCTGAGTGAAAAGTCTCCTCCCAGCCAGGACACCTCAAACTCATGTACCCCCTAAGACTGCTCTTCTGTCCACCCCAGCATTGCTGTCAGATGTCTTTACTGTCTATCCCAGCTACAGCCCTGCGGGAGGTCCTCTCTACCTTCAACACAGTGCTCTGATGTATTGCTGCCACATCGATCTGTATTTCCTGTTGTGTAGTCATTCTTTTGAGCATGAAGAAGACTTTTAACATTCAACAAAATGTTCGTCTTTCCTCAGCCGTCTTCCCTCTGTCAGGGATAGGAGAACACACTGTCCCAGCCAGCTAACTTCGATTCAGATTTCTCGGTGAGCACGTTTCCAAGGAGGAAAGCTCAACAACCCGAGACCAGCAAAGAGCAGGTGAGACAGCCAGTGAGTCACCCTCATGGCTGTCTGCCTCCTGAGGTTCAAGGCCAAAGGTTGTACGACAGTAGCTGGAGAAGCAGCTGAGCTGAAAGGCTCTGAGTGCAGGATGGAGTGCGACACAGGCTGTAAGAGGCTCATCGAGCCTCGGTGTCCTGTGTAAAGAACGGGCCAGCAGGCATCCATCTGCTCCACGGGGCAACAGGGTAGACTGAAGCAAACGAGCAGGCCAAGTGTCTGGTACAGCGGCAAGGCCCAGCCATGCCTGGGCAGAGTCCTAGTGCACCGCAAAGGGAGAGGCCTTACCCAGTTCCCAGCCTCCCTGCAGTCATACAGTGGCTTTCTCCTGGCTCAACTACCTGCTTTTCCTCTACAAGGAATGGAGAGCAAACCCTGTCTCAACCAGGTTTCAATGGTGTAGTTCAACTTCGGAGTTTATAAGGTCTGCAGCTTGTTAGCGGATCTCACTTAGAGAGCCGGCCGGCCCGGGGGAACACCGAGGCTGCATCAAGTTTGGCTCTAGGCTGGAAAGACTCGTAGGGCCAGGAGTCGGATTCCTGAAGGATGGCTGTACTTACTGTTCTTGTTATTGAAGACTGACACGGACAGGGCGTGCTCCATGTCTCTGAGCTTGATTTCTTCCCTCTGCTTCCCGCTTTTCCAGAAATCCAAAGCCACATCTGTGATCCTTTCTGCCCCCGCATTGCTGCAGAAATAATTGCAGTAAGGAGGGGCTGCACTTCCAAGCCCCCCAGGTCCAGGTGCAAGGGTCTCCCACCATAGCCCAGCCACAGCCTCACCTGAGGAAGATGAAGATGGCCTTCTGATAGGAGACATCATCTACCACATCATAGTAGTCTAGGAAAGGCTTAATGGCATCAATGAGGCCTGCGTGCATCTTGTCCATCTCGTCAAAGATGAAGATGGACCGAGCACAGGCACTCACGTTGCCTCGAATCCACATCTGTAGCTGGTCCTGAAGGACAAGAGGGCCCATTTGGAGTTCTAGTGGGTACACTTCTATCAGCTTTAGGTTGGTTTTTTTGTGCAGCTCTACCCAGCGCCTCAATAGTACTAAGCAAGCCCTCTACCGGAGCCACGCCCAGGCCCTCAGAACAACTTTACCCTGAGGACAGTGGCTGCACCTCTGGAGCACTGTGTTATGAGCATTACTCTCTCTCTCACACACACACACAAACACACACACACAAGCCGGGCGGTGGTGGCGCATGCCTTTAATCCCAGCACTTGGGAGGCAGAGGCAGGCGGATCTCTGTGAGTTCGAGACCAGCCTGGTCTACAAGAGCTAGTTCCAGGACAGGCTCCAAAACCACAGAGAAACCCTGTCTCGAAAAACCAAAAAAAAAAAAAAAAACAAAAACACACACACATGCACACCTATCCCTCACAATCACTTTGTGTATGAGTAGCATCATAACCACGCCACAGGTGAGGACACTGGGGTGCAGAGAGCTTCAGCAGCTTGCGTGAGACAATATAATTAAGCTGGGGCAAACTGGGATCAATCCAGCCCCGCCCTATGTCAAAGCTCCAGGTCTGTGACACCACACCAATGCTGTTGTCAGCCAGGCGCGAGCTCTGTCCTCACAATGGCAATGTCACATGGATCCTGTGTGAGACAGTCTCTTGGAAAGAGGTAGAAACCCACATCCCTTCCTCCTCAGTCCAGTGTGGAGAAGCTCTGACGCCAGGTGGGAAAACAGTGCACAGGGCCTTCTGAGGGAGTCTGGACTTGAGAGCTCAGCATTCGGGAGGGCGTGATGAGGCTTTCTGAACTAAATCTGCCTAGCTAGGTACAGACCATAAGAACACCTCTGAGATGGACTTGGTGACATGCCTCCGTGGCCCCAGCTGAGACAGAGCAAGAGTTCCAGCCCGGGGTGGGAGGAAAGCTTACTGGGTACAGGGCCTGCCTTACAAACACCCTCGAGAGGAAGTCAGTTGTGGCAAAGACAGGATCTTTGGGGCTTGCCTATCTCAGTGAGAGACCCTGTATCAAAAAAAAGTGGGCGGTGGTGGCGCACACCTTTAATCCCAGCACTTGGGAGGCAGAGGCAGGCGGATCTCTGTGAGTTCGAGACCAGCCTGGTCTACAAGAGCTAGTTCCAGGACAGGCTCCAAAACCACAGAGAAACCCTGTCTCAAAAAACCAAAAAAAAAAAAAAAAAAAGTGGACAGATTCTGAAGAACACCACCAGAGATAGACCTATGACCCCCATGCTCACACATGCTCACAAGTACACACAAACACACAAAATTTAAAAACAAACAAACTAAACTAAGATAATAATAATAAAACGGAGTTCAGGGCCAGCCTAGGCTACAACAATGAACAACAAACAAACTAAACTAAGATAATAATAACTCAGTTCATGGCCAGCCCAGGCTACAACAATGAACACACGGGTGCAGCTGTCTCAAAAAAAAAAAAAAAAAATTGTATTTGGTGTTTTGGTGGCCAGATACCAAAACTGATATCAGGGTCTCACTCATGCTAGGTCAGTTACACACTAAGACCGTTTCCAGAATTTTCCTCAGAAAATTGAGCCAAAATTCTCCATCTCTGCAGCCATTTGCATTGTCCCGAGGTGAGGTGGGGAAGCAGCTATGCACTTTTCTACAGAACAGCTAGTGTGAGCAGCTGCATCGTATGTCTGTTTGGGGGTTTTCCCTTGGCTCCTGTGACCATGGTTATAGTATTCCATTTGTATCTAATGTAAGCGGCAAATCTGCAGGGATGGACCACCTGACCACCTTCCCCTTAGAGCAGTGATACTCAACCTCTGGGTCTCAAACCCTTTGGGGTCAAATGACCCTTTCACAGAGGCTAGAGAACAGACATCCTGCATATCAGATATTTATATTATGATTTATAACAGTAGCAAAATTACAGTTATGAAGTAGCAACAAAATAAATTTATGGTTGGTGGTCTCCACATGAGGTGAAAGGGTCGCATCATTAGGAAGGTTGAGAACCACTGCCTTAGAGGAACCTTCAGAGACACCATGTGGCCTGCTAACACCATGAGACAGGCGACCATTTACACAGAACTCACTCAGTTGTTAGAACCCAACAGACAAGGTTTGCCCAGTCTCCTACCAAAACAACAGACTGCAGGGCACTACAGCAAGACACAGCTCTAAGCACTGCCCATGAACACTTTAACCCGCCTCCCAAAAGCCCCTGAACAAATGCTACTGGGCTCCCCTATTGTTTTCTTTCTCCCTCCATTTGTCCTCTCCTTGTCTGCTTTCAAACAGAGGCTCACTTCACTGTGTAGCCCAGACTAGCCTCAAACGTGTGGTCCTCCTGCCTCAGCCTGCTGGCAATACAGGTGAGTAAACACACCCAGCTGATCATAGGCACAGGCTAAACAACCTGCCCCCAGCCACACAGTCACGGTGACCCCGATGTTTAACAGAAGTGGGGGATACACATAAGCAAGGGTAAATGTATGCTCCTCAGGAGTCTGGCTGACAGTCCCCATGCTCCACAGCTGGAGGGAGGGAGGGTGGGTCAGGACCTGAGTTCAGGTGTGGACTGTTAGCCAGAATTAAACTCCAAAAGCAAGCTGCAACAGCTGAGTCCAAACAGACTTAGACCTCCGCGTTTCCTTTCCATGATACGGATGGGACCTGAAGACCCTGATGGTGGACTTGATTGTGTCCCCATTTGACCACAGCCAAGTGCTACTGAGCCTAGAGGTCACCAATAAACCTTTAGTGGTCTAATTGCTTGATGTAACACAAACCCTCAGTAACTTACATATCCACTACCACTCCTGCTGCGGGGGGGGGGGGGGGGGGGTGTAGGGGAGAGGAAAGAGGAGGGGGCAGGGTCCGGGTGTGGGCAAGTGCTCTACCCTGGGCTACCCCAGCCCTGGATAGTTCCCTTTGAAGCACAGTCCCGATCTGCAATCCTCAATTGTAGTTCCCTCAGCTTTTCGCTCTCTGCCTCCAGAACAGCTGATGTCACCACAGCCAGCTCTGTCCACACCTTTTAAAGAGGAACTCACACACAAAGAGCCATATCGAGGCTCACTCGCTGACGTGGAATTCCCACATCCCGTCCCAGAGAAACCCAAACCCGGGTCATCCACGAAGGCGGCCAACTTATGCTCTTGCCTTATACAGGGTGACGTTGGAGGCGTGTGGGAAATGAAGCGTGGCCACAAACAGGTGCACATAGTCACTGTTGAGTCCACCCTCGTAAATATTCTCTGCGATGATCTTGCTGACGAAGTTTTTGCCGGTGCCTGTCCACCCGTGCAGGGAGAGGGTAAGGGGCTTCTTGGGCTTCGGGTTGCTTAGGAAACCAGACACAGCGTTTAAGATGACTTTCTTTGCAAGATGCTGTCCAAAGAGTTTGTTATCCAGATCCTTCTGCAGCGCTGGGAATGGAAAGATCAGTTTGGTCAGGAGAGAAGCAAACAGGCAAAATGCAGCCCCATTCCCAGGCTGTCAGAGCCCGCGGAGCCTGGTTTGAAGAAGGACCCTGCTGCCGCGAACCCTGCACTTCCGAAGGCCTGGGCTTGGGGATGTTCCCCAAAGCCGAGCGGAAGAGACGCGGTGAAGCCGCCCCGGTGAGCCTCAAGCAGGGCTGACACCTTACTCTGCGCTCGGCAACTCATCTCCCAGGCCTCGGGCCAAAGTCTGGCCTGACCGCGGCGCCATCCCCCGGCCGCAGTGCCCAACCCTGGTGCCCGCCTACCCTCTCGACTGAGGCTCCGCTTCTGGCCGCAGCACTCGGTAAAGAGGCAGTAGAGGCGCGGGTAGGAGATGTAGCCGGTGAGTACGCCGGCCAGGGCCAGCCCCAGGCTGATGGGCTCCACGGCACGAACCGCGAACGGCGCCAGCAGCAGCAGGGCCACTACGGCCCGGCCCAGCTTCATGCCCGGACCCGCGCCGCTTGCGCGTCCCAGCGCCCACCGTACCCCACGCACCGCCCAACGCGCGTTTCCGGTTCCTGCCTGTGGGGCCGCCCTCTTTGTCTTGGTCAGGCCGTCCCCGACGCTAGCGAATGCCATCTTTGTTAAGGGCAAACCCCTTTCTGGGTTGATCCTTGGTAGGAATCAGGTGGTGATTGGTTCCCCCACCCTCATCAAATAACAGAATGTTTTAGAACAGTTTTTTAAAAATGACACGTGCATCTACATGCACAAAGTGCACATAAACTCATGTAGGAATACACATAATACATAAAGGAATAAATGAAAATGTGAGAATAATATAGTGAATTTCCATATGACACCCCCACCCCCACCCCTGGTTCCCTATTATTAAAATCTGACATTTAGTGTGGTGAGCGCCTTAAATCCCAGCACTCAAGAAGCTGAGGGAGGCGGATCTGTATGAGTTTGAGGCCAGCCAAAAATACACAGTGGACTGTGTCTCAAAATAAATAAATAAATAAATAAATAAATAAAATAAACCTGATATTTGAGGACTGGGTATTGTGGTACACACTTTCAATCCTGGTACTCTGGGAGGCAGATGTAGGTGGAGTTCTGTGAGTTTGAGCCTCCCTGGCTCACACAGCAAATTCTAGGAGCAGCCGGGGCTACATAATGAAATACCGATCTCAAAAGAAAGAAAAGTTTGACATCTGTATATTATACTTGATAAAATCCATGAACCACTATGTTAATTAAAGCCCATCGTTTACTCAGTTTCTTTTTTTTTTTTTTTGGTTTTTCAAGACAGGGCTTCTTGTAGCTTTGGAGCCTGTCCTGGAACTGACTCTGTAGACCAGGCTGGTCTCGAACTCAGAGATCCACCTGTTTATCCTTCCCGAGTGCTGGGATTAAAGGTGTAAGCCACCACCACCCAGATCACCCATTTTTTTATGTGGGGAACCCATTCAGCTCCCCACAATGCTGACTTCCCAGCTCCTCATGGATGCCTCTGACACTTGCCTTGTTTTTTTTTTTTTTTTAAATATTTATTTATTTATTATGTATACAATATTCTGTCTGTGTGTATGCCTGAAGGTCGGAAGAGGGCGCCAGACCTCTTTACAGATGGTTGTGAGCCACCATGTGGTTGCTGGGAATTGAACTCAGGACCTTTGGAAGAGCAGGCAATGCTCTTAACCACTGAGCCATCTCTCCAGCCCCCACTTGCCTTGTTTTAAGGAACACAAAACACTTGGGGGATGCTAGGGTGACCCCCAGAGCCTCACACATTGTAGGCAAATATCTTGGAGCTACATGTCAGGCTTTCTGTTTCTTGTCTGATTTCATTTTAAAATTTCTTTGGAGTTGGGGAACAAAGTGGGTGCTAGGACTTGAACTCGTGTCTGTACAAGAACGGCACTCTTGTTAGCCTCTTTGTTCTGAGGAGAAATCTTCATAACTACTCCAGACTATCTTTCAGCTTGCTATATCGTGCAGCTGCTTTTGAACTTGTGGTCATCCTGCCTCACCTCCTTAGGTCTGGGATATAGGTCTGGCTTTTTGTTGTTGTCGTTACTTGGGATTGAACTTTGGGTCCTTTGCTTGTAGACTATACCACTGAGTTATACCTCATCCTGAAACACCTTTGTAGATTGTCCCTCTCCTGGAATCTGAGGGTTTTCTCATCATTAGACTATGGTTTGGAAGAGGGACTGAACATAAAGTGCTATTTCCACCACAGCCTACCCAGGGGTATATTGTCAGCAATATGAGACAGTCCTAATTTGCTATCAATTACTACGATAAACATCATAACCAAAGTCTCTTACAGGAGAAAGGGGTTATTTCATCTTACAGGCATCATCACTAAGGGAAGCTGCCATTGTGATCTGCCATGTGGGTGTTGGAAATTGAACCTGGGTCCTTTGGAAGAGCAGTAATCACTTGAGCCATCTCTCCAGCCCCTCAGCTATCTTTCTTATACAGCCCAGGTCCACATGCCTAGAGATGCCACCACCCACAGCTGACTGGGCCCTCCCACAGCAATTAGTAATTAAGAACCCCCCCCACACACACACGGGGGGGGCGATTTCTCAGTAGGTTTCCTCTTCCCAGGTATGTCTAGGTGTGTCATTGACAAAAACAAATCAGTCCAAGGCAGTATGTATGTGTTTTTCAACTGTGAGGTTCCATCTGGATCTCCCTCCTCTTTGTTTTTTTTTTTTTTGGTTTTTCGAGACAGGGTTTCTCTGTGGTTTTGGAGCCTGTCCTGGAACTAGCTCTTGTAGACCAGGCTGGTCTCGAACTCACAGAGATCCGCCTGCCTCTGCCTCCCGAGTGCTGGGATTAAAGGCGTGCGCCACCACCGCCCGGCTTCTCCCTCCTCTTTGGAAGGAAGTCGGTGTGCAAGGCCCACATTTAGGCAGCAGAGAGTTAAGGTCAAATTTGTTGAGGGCAAAGTGTCTACAGGAATCACCTGTGCCAAGAATCATGGTGCTTGACTGTATTCCAGGAGGTAAAGGTATGAGGTTCAAGGCCATTCTCAGCTATATTAAGGTCAAGACCAATCTAGGCCCAAAGCGTGGTGAGGGAGGAAAGCAACGACAGGGTTTTTTTCTGTATAGCCCTGGCTGAAACTCCCTCTGTATACCAGGCTAGCCTTGAACTGAGAGACTGGCCTATCTGCTTCCTAGGAGCTGAGATTAAAGGTGTATAACACCATGCCATGCCCCTCATTTTTGTTTTTTAAACCCAGGCTGTCCTCGTTATGAGTGGAGAATGAATACCAAGCTGTTTTCTTTCTTTTTTTCGAGACAGGGTTTCTCTGTGGTTTTGGAGCCTGTCCTGGAACTAGCTCTTGTAGACCAGGCTGGTCTCGAACTCACAGAGATCCACCTGCCTCTGCCTCCCAAGTGCTGGGATTAAAGGCGTGCGCCACCACCGCCCGGCCCAAGCTGTTTTCTGTGGTAATGTTATGCACAAGTTTCTGGTCCTCAAATGAATTCATAGAGCCGGATGGATGGATTTCTGATGCAAATTACATAAAGAATTTTAATTCAAACTCGAGTTTGGACCACATCTCCAGCACATCAACGCAGTGGGTGAGGAAAGTGAAGGTTCAAACCTTGAGAAGAGGCAAATTTTTAAAGGGGAAATGCCGTAATCAGGGAGTTTGAGTCCTGTCGTTTGGAGATTGGGTGAGGAGTACATAAGGTAGTTTCTGAACCCATTGGTCAGTTCTTGGATGCAAAAACCTAACAAAGAGCCATTAATAACTGACAAGGTATCTTCAAAGACAGGCTGTCTTCCAAGAACATCTAGACCTTGTTAAATTTTATGACCCTGCTCCCTATCTTCTTAATTGGCCATTTTTCGAATATCTGTTCAAATTTCTGCTATCGCAGCACATTTGTGGAGCGGAGATCACCCACCCTCCAGCTCGTTATACAGCTTAAGATGACGCCCCTTCTTTAAAATGCAAAGTCAGGTCCTCACAGTGACAGATGGACCCAGGACTAACAAGCAAACACTGCCAAGTCAACCACACCTCCAGGCCCTTTGGCCCTTTTTTTATTTTGGTTACTGGATGTCCCAGCTGGTTGCATAGGCTCTTCTGACATATACCCAACTCCTGAGATCTGAAAATCCTGTTGGTGGAAGTCTAACAGGCCCCCAGACCTTAGCACAACTGACTCCATGATAGAAGTACCATTCAGGCCATAAAACTCAGCACATAGCCGGGCGGTGGTGGCGCACGCCTTTAATCCCAGCACTTGGGAGGCAGAGGCAGGCAGATCTCTGTGAGTTCGAGACCAGCCCGGTTGGTCTACAAGAGCTAGTTCCAGGATAGGCTCCAAAACCACAGAGAAACCCTGTCTCAAAAAAAAAAAAAAAAAAAAAAACAGCACATAGACAACCCCACCTGCCAAAATAAGTAAGACCTTATGGTCAAAGTCCATAGTTCTGGGAAACCAACCTTGTTTTTTGGCTTCTGTAGTTCTGCTTCGTTCTTGTTAACTTAAAGATGTGAACCTGGGACATGGTTTTGGTGCTTAAAAGCTCCCCTGAGAAAGGCTCAGGGCTATGCTGGGATTCAGAACACCTAGTGTAGTTGCCAGCCAGGTGATAAAGACTGTCTTTTGGCTTAAATCTGCATCTGAGCAGTCTTCTATGGTGGATACCCCGTAACAGAAGACTCATGGCAAACACGAAAGTTGGGCCCAGTTTGTACTTAATGATTAAGTTCTAAAAGCTAAGACATGCAACTTTTCATGTGTGTTTCTTTATTTGCCTATCTCATTATGAGGCCTAGATGGTCCACAGCTCAGAGATCATCTGTCTCTGCTTCCTGAGTGCTGGGCTTAAAAGGCTTGTGCCATGCCAGGCTTTCCTTTTTTCTTTTTTTGTTCGTTTGTTTTGCTTTTTTGTTTTACGAGACAGGGTTTCTCCGTGTAGCCCTGGCTGTCCTGGAACCCGCTCTGTAGATCAGGCTACCTGGAATTTAGAGATCTGTCTAGGGGGCTGGAGAGATGGCTCAGCGGTTAAAAGCATTGCCTGCTCTTCCAAAGGACCTGAGTTCAATTCCCAGCAACCACAGGGTGGCTCACAACCATCTGTAATGGGGTCTGGTGCCCTCTTCTAGCTTGCAGGCATATATTCAAACAGAATATTGTATCCATAATAAATAAATAAATAAATATTAAAAAAAGAGAGATCTGCCTGACTCTGCTTTTTCTTCTTTGTGGCTCTGTAAGAGTCAGGGAATGCCAGCGTATCTGAACCATCCTCCGTCTTTCTGCTGGGAACTGGACACTCTAAACTAGGTCAGATGTGGTTTTCTTTTTTTTTTTTTTTTTTTTTTGGTTTTTCGAGACAGGGTTTCTCTGTAGTTTGGAGCCTGCTCTGGAACTAGCTCTTGTAGACCAGGCTGGTCTCGAACTCACAGAGATCCGCCTGCCTCTGCCTCCCAAGTGCTGGGATTAAAGGCGTGCGTCACCACCGCCCGGCCAGATGTGGTTTTCTTCTCTTCTCTCCTCCTCTCTCTTTCCTGAGATATGGTCTCTCCTGGTTGTCCTGAATTCACTATGTAGACTAGGCAGATTTCGAATTCATGGAGATCCCCTTGCCTCTGCTTCCTGAGTGCTGGGATTAAAAGAATGTGCCACCATACCCAGCAAAGACAGATGTATTTTTCAACCTCATTCCAAATAGTGAAGGAAACCATGGCTGTTTAAATAACCTCAAAACACTGGAGAAATAGACTGGAGAAAATGGCTCAGTAGTTAAGAACACAAAGTTAAGAATCCAGCCTGGGTTAGATTCTTAGCTTGAATATGGTGGCTCTCAAGCATGGATAACTACAATTCCAAGATAGCTAACACCCTCCCCTCTGGCTTCCAGAGGCGTTGGATGCACACAGACATACGTGAAGACCAACACCCAAATACATAAATAAATCTTAAACAAAACAAACAAACCCACAGTGAACACAGCTAGTTCTTCCCGAGACAGGACAAAATTAAGAGAAAGGCAACATATTTACAAACAATTTAATAACACTCTTGATATTGTCCCAGGTAAGAAACAACATAGACATAGATACATTGCTTTCTTTTGAAAGTTACAAAGCTAATGTTCGAAAATGCCAGCCAGGTGTGGTGGGGCCTCTAAAATCCCAGGAGGGAGGAAGAGGGAATTCAAGGTCAGCCTGGGATACAAGGGGAGGCACAGTCTTCAACCCAAAGCCAGAACAGAAATTCAGCAGGTAAGCAGAAGTGCCGTCGGATGGGGAACCCCAATAACTAGCAAGCGGGTTCTATGCAGGGCACTGTTTGCACCGGGACAAGTGCGAGTGTGTGCGCATGTGTGCTATCCACCCCTTCCATCCCGCTCATCTTCTTGAATTTCTCGCTGTATGATGTGCTGTCCACTGCCTACCGCCGCGGCCTCAGTAGCGCCTGTTCATCTTCTTGAACTTCTCATAGTGGTAGTCATCTGTGGCCTTCTCATTAGCAGGACGCTTGCGGTTGGGAGGGGACCCTGAGGAGAACAAAGGCTGCCTGTCATGGCAGAAGCAGCGGAGACTACCATTCCAAGGTGAGGACCTGGTTGGAGTCGACCACAACAGCAGCCCCAGCACTGAGGCCAGTAGAGCCCAGGTGACCCTTGCTACACCCCTCTTCTTTACTGCTATTTCTGCTCTTCCCTTACTGAAGCCTTCAAACTCCGTCTCTCCCAGCTTCAGTTTGGGGGCCCCAGAGCAAGCACTGGGCTGCCTCTACCCCCTCTTCATTACCACGACGGAACCACAGCTTGGAAAGGGGAGGTACATGGCCATGGTCCTTGGCAGGGCGTGAGCACCGCCCTGCCTGCACAACTCTGTCTTCACAGTCATCTCAGTGCCACCCAGGGTTGTACTCACGTTCAGGCTCTGGCTTCTCGGTGTCACCCACTCGCAAGGGCCGGGCTTTGGGCTCTTCTTTGTTTCTTCGGATGGGGGCATTGAGCTCCTCGTGATAAACTGAACAGAGAAAGAACAGGGACTATGAGGCGGGGTAGCACTCCTAGGAGACTCACAGGGTGTGGGGGCAGGCAGGGCACTCACAGCGATTGTGCTGGACATAGTTCACGGCCATGTTGGTGGGCACGAACGATGTCTCGCTATCCTTCTTCTTGTTCTGCTGCTCAGCCAGGAGCCGGGCCTTGGCGTCCTCCGTGGAAATGATATTTTTTATCTTAGCACTATGGGCGGAGAAGGAGCCACAACTCATACGAGGTCACTACACCTCTGGAACCGACAGGTGGGGCTGGTCCCTCCTACTGCACAAGGAGAATCATCTATCCCAGAGCGCAGAGCTCTACAGTGTACCAGGCTGCTTCAGGCCTTTCCTTCTTTCCTTTTTGAGTTTTTCAAGACAGGGTTCCCTGTGTAGCCCTAGAACTCGCTCTGTTGACCAGGCTGGCCTTGAACTCACAGAGATCCACTTGCTCCTGTTCCTCGAGTGTGCCACATGGCTCCTTTTTGTTTTTAAGACGAGGTTCCTACAAAGCCCCAGTTGCCCTGGAATTCAAGATCCAATCCCTCTCGTCTCAGCCTCCCCAGGGTTCAGACACCAGTGTGTGCCATCCTTCCTGGCCTGACCCTGTAGTCACACTGGTATGGAAAACTCAGGGCCATGGGAGAACAGATGTGTTCTCTCTTGGATAAAGAGAAAACCTTGGAGCCTGGCAGTGGTGCTGCACACCTTTAACCATAGCACTCAGAGGCAGGGGGATCTCTGATTGTGAGGCCAGCCTGGTCTACAGTGAGTTCCAGGACAACCAGAGCTATACAGAGAAACCCTATCTCAAAAAACAAACAAACAAAAAACCAAAAAGTAAATCTCAGGCTGGGCATGCAGCTCAGTGGCAGAGCACTTACCTAGCACTGGGAGGTCCGAGTTCAAATCCCCAGGAGTGCACATGCACACACACCACACACTAGAATTCACATCACACAAAACTGAAATGGACTCCCTAAGGTTCAACGCTTGCCAGACCAGAGAGACCAGAGCCCACAAGCCTCCTAACACTTCACGCTAAGCAATGAAGCTGCTGACCACAGTATTGTTTCTCTGCAGGTAGGGCTCACAGAGGTGGTATGGACCAGCCTTCTACACAGCCCTTGATGGAAATGAACAGAAAGCAGTGGCTGAGGAGAAGAGGTCAGGGGCCCTTCAGTCTTTTTAGCCACTGGGACCAGATGTAAGAAACCTCCAGAGACAACTTGCCTGAGAGAACTTGTCTGTAGGTCTCCAAGGAGACTGAGAAGGGTCTTCATGTTAGTGAGCACACATGTGCATCATATGAGCGTGCATGGGAAGGCCAGAGGACAACCGCAGATACAGCCCATCAGGAGCCACGCACCTCATTGGAATTAGGGCCTCTCACTGACCTGGAGTTCACTAAGTAGGCTAGGCTGCCTGGGCAATGACCCGCTGAACTCCACCTGCCCAGTGTGCCCCGCTATACCTGGCTTTTCTGGCATGGGTTCTGGGAAGTCCTCACGCTTTCGATGACAAGTCCTTTACCAACTTCCCAGCTTCCTGTAACTCCTAGGAACGCTAGGCAAGTGCAGTGTGACTCGTCTGTGTAACTGCTCACTGGGAAGTCGGGCAGGGGCAAAGCCAGGGCTGGAAGACGTACTCTATACCCAGGTCCACCTCAGGGATGCCGCTCAGCATCTGGTTGGACAGCATCTCCTCGGTCTTCTTGGCAGATGAGACGCGAATGTTCTCTGGCAGTTCATAGAGGCAGTCCTCAGCATTCTTGGGCTTGGCCTTCTGTTCCTCTTGCTCCACAATCCCCTTCCTCTTCCTCAGCTCTGTCTCAATGTACTTCATCCTGAGAGAGGACCACAGGCTCAGGGGGCCGGAAAGGCCACAACAGGCACCTGCTAATTCGCATTTTTTTTTTTTTTTTTTTTTTTTTTTGGTTTTTCGAGACAGGGTTTCTCTGTGGTTTTGGAGCCTGTCCTGGAACTAGCTCTTGTAGACCAGGCTGGTCTCGAACTCCCAGAGATCCGCCTGCCTCTGCCTCCCGAGTGCTGGGATTAAAGGCGTGCGCCACCACCGCCCGGCCTAATTCGCATTTTTTAACGAAGAATTTTTTACATTCTATTTTATGTGTCTATGTATGTGCGAGAGCATGTGTACCAGAACACATGTGGAGGTCAGAGGACAACGTGTGGGAGTTGAGTCTCTCCTCCCACCATGTGGACCCTGGAGACTGAACACAGCCATAAGGCTGGTGGCAGATGACTTTACCCATCGACCCATCCCATCTATCAATATGGAGAAAATGTTTTTGAAGACAGGTTCTCAGTATGAAGCCCTGGCTAGCCTCGAACTCTTATTTAGACCAGGCTGGCCTTGAATTCAGAGATCTGCCTGCCTCCATTTCTCAAGTGTTGGGATTAAATTCATGTATCAAAATGCCTGTCTCCAGTGAAGAAATTATCAGTTCATGGAGAATTAAGAAAAATAAAAATACCTGGAGGTTGTTTTTGACATAGTTTTACACTGTGTGACTTAAATGATCTCAAATTTGAGATCCTCCTGCCTCAGCCTCCTTGGTGTTAGAATTATAGGTGTGTGCTGCTCAAGGGGACGGGAGAGATGGCTTGGTGGTCAAGAGCACTGACTGCTCTTCCAGAGGACCCGAGTTCAATTCCCAGTACCCACATGGCAGCTCACAACTGTCTGTAACCCCAGTTTCAGGGGATCTGACACCTTTACGCCAATGCACATAAAATAAAGTAAATTATTTAAAAAAGAAAATTCCAACTCAAACCATCAAAGTATACTGGAGACTACAACAACAATCTCCGGATGTGACCATATCCAAGGCTCTTTTAAGACAGAAGGTGGCATTATGTTTCTGCCTCCCCCTCCTCCCTGGCAGAGTTAACTTGGATTTATCAAGATAAAGGAAAAGAGGGAATTCCTGCATGGGTAGGGCTCAAGAGGGAGACTCTGCAACCACGTTTCCAAGGCCTTGGTGGAAAAGAAGTGTCAATCCATGACAGTCCTTGTGTGTTTTGAGGAAACATCACTGTACTGTAGCTAGCATCTGTCCCGTAAGAGGAAGGAAGGAAGGAAATAGGAGGAGGAGGAGGGGGATAGAAATATAAATGCAAAGACCCCACCCCCCCCTTTTTTTTTGACAGGGTTTCTCTGTGTAGCTCTGGACCCTGTCCTGGAACTTGCTCTTTAGACCATGCTGGCCTCAAACTCACAAAGATCCACCTACCCCTTCCTCCCTCATGCTGGGTTTAAAGGAGTGTACCACCACCCACCGGCTTTAAAAGGACTTATAAGAGGCTTGCAAAGCTCTAAGCCTGAGAAGTTGGGAGAGCATAGCTAAGAAAATCTGTGACTAGACATTTTGACCATCTGGCTGGGGCCCAACTCCAGTGCTTACAGACATCGAGACACGCTGGTACCTACATGTCTGCATCCTCATCCCTCCGGTTAGTTTCTGCAGAAAAGGACGTCCCCAGGTGCAGGTCTTCCTCTTCACTGACCCTGACAGCAGGGAGAAGATCACATTCATTGAAGTCAAGTTATACCAGATAACTCAAATATAACATAAAACACATGAAAACATACGACATGGTATGGTATATAATAAGAAAAAACCTTACACACATATGCAAACAAACCGGCGGTGGCAGCGTTTAGACTTTGGGGATGAGTGCACGCTTTCTTCTGAAAACTTTTATAATAGGTAGTTCCTGTATATGCATGTGTGACCCTGCGTGCACATGTGGAGGTCAGAGGTTCTGTCAGGACGCCCCCCTTTGTCTTTTTTTTTTTTTTTTTTTTTTGGTTTTTCGAGACAGGGTTTCTCTGTTGTTTTGGAGCCTGTCCTGGAACTAGCTCTTGTAGACCAGGCTGGTCTCGAACTCACAGAGATCCGCCTGCCTCTGCCTCCCAAGTGCTGGGATTAAAGGCGTGCGCCACCACCGCCCGGCCCCCTTTGTCTTTTGAGATGGGCTCTTACTAGACAAGTTGGCCACCAGGTCCCCAGGATTCACTGCCTGCACTCCCTAATGCAGGGGTTACAGACACAGGCTGCCAAACTTGGGTTTTACGTGTCATAGGGATCTCAACTCAGGCCCTCCACTTTACTCACTATGCCATCTCCCCAGTTTCTAAAACACGTTTACTTTTTTCTCTTTTTTTTTTCAGAGAGGGTCTCATCCAGCCCAGGATGGCCTTGAACTCCCGATCCTCCTGCTTCCATTTACTGAGTGCTGGGGTTTTCCGTGAATTATTTTTTTGGTGGGAGCCATGCTGTCACCCCTGGGAATGATGCATAAATGTTTTACAGATGGAGTTCCTTATAGCATGGCCCTCTGGAGGGACCTGTGGGAGATGCTGCAAACCCTGCGCTGGTCCCAGGGAGCTCATGGGCTGCAGGCCTCTCTCACTCTCCCAAGGCTTATTCCTATGGCGACTCTTAGTTTTACTTTGTCAGTTATGTGACTGTAGCTGAGTTTTCTGGGAACAAAAGCTGATAATTTTCCTAAAAGTCTCTACAAGGAAATTAAGCCTCTCTGCAATCATTCACAGAAACCAGTTCCTCCTGCTGCCCCTGCCGCCTTGGCAGTCATTCTGAGTAAGCAGGAGGAACTCACTAAGGGTAATGATTCTTGCTTACTTAACTATCCTAAAAAAGAGATAACAATGTTCCAAAGAACTTAAGAACCTGGGAGACGGTTTCTTAAAAGATGGTATTAAAAACTTATAAGAACATATAAGGGGGGCTGGGGAGGTGGCTCAGTGGTTAAGAGCACTGGCTGCTCTTCCAGAGGTCCTGACTTCAATTCCCAGCCACCATATGATGGCTCACAACCATCTGTAATGAGATATGGTGACCTCATCTGGTGTGAAGGTGACCATGCAGGCAAAACACTGTATATATAATAAATAAATCTTTAAAAAAAAATAAGGAAAAAAAAAGGACATAAGGAATTAAAAGGTCAAGCATCTCTCTGGTGCCAGGACATTAACAGTTAAATAATTTTTCAGTTAAAACTCCCAGTTCCCTTGGAAGTAAAAGTTCTCGTAGAAACTGCCAGGAAGAATATAAACTTGGTCCCAACAGTTAAAGAGTTAGCTAATTACCATTTTGAGAATTTATAAAGAATAGTATTACAATTGTCCACATAAAAGTGATAAACAAGCCGGGCGGTGGTGGCGCACGCCTTTAATCCCAGCACTCGGGAGGCAGAGGCAGGCGGATCTCTGGGAGTTCGAGACCAGCCTGGTCTACAAGAGCTAGTTCCAGGACAGGCTCCAAAACCACAGAGAAACCCTGTCTCGAAAAATAAAAAAAAAAAAAGAAAAAAAAAAAGAAAAAAGAAAAAAAAAGAAAAAAGCAAAAAAAAAAAAAGTGATATACATATTATTTAGAAATTGAGTTACATTTGAAAATAATATCCTAGGTATGACATCATACACTCAGCTGATTACAAAAATATAAAAGTATCACAATGTTAAGGATTAAACATAGGGCTCGAATCTCTTTTGTAACTGCATGTTTGCTGCCGGCTAGGGCACAGTATGAATATGATGTGCCTTGCTAGACATTTGGCTTGCAATATAAAAATTAGTGATATGGGGTACAGGTCAGTGATGTCAAGGGAGTGGGGAAGAGGAAAATAAACTAAGATGAGAAAATGTTAATGATTCTTGGGAAATGATTACACAGAAATATATTGAAACTGCTCATGCTTGAATGCATTAGAGCTTATATAAATAAGAACGGCTTGAGCTATTCTGGGCTATGAGTTTGAAAGACAACCAGTGGTCAGTCTCTTCATTTCCATCGACTTCATACCTTAGTCCTACTGCCCACAACCCTGGACTCGGGCAATTTTTGTAACTAGGTTTCATACAAAGCGTCCCCATGTTGAAATAATAAACAAGGCCCCTTTGCAAAAGGATTTTTCTCTCTTGGCTCTCAGCCCTCCCCTGGAGCTGTTTCTAATTAGTGTGCCCCAGGCACAGCACAGAGGCTGCAACCTGTGTGCAGGGTGTCCCAGCAGCCTTTGTCCTCCCTGCCTGCTCAGGAAGGTGACAGTGTGTTTGCACCCAGTTCCCTCCACTTACTTATCTTTGCCCCTCTCCTTCAGCTTCTTCATGTCCACCATGCCACCTGTGGTCATTTGGAAAGGGTCATCCTGCAGAAAGCACACCACTTAGAGGAAGCATCTAGAATTGCAGCAGTTGAGTGAGTGTGATCATCTGTGAGTATGCAGGTACATGTACACATGTGTGCATACCCGAGAAGGTCAGAGGTCAATGTTGTATGTTCTCAATCACTCCCCATCTTATTTTTTTTCTTTTTGACTTTCAACAAATCAAAAAAAAAAAAATCTCAGAGCTGGGCGGTGGTGGCGCACGCCTTTAATCCCAGCGCTCGGGAGGCAGAGGCAGGCAGATCTCTGTGAGTTCGAGGCCAGCCTGGTCTACAAGAGCTAGTCCAGGACAGAAACCAAAAAAGCTACGAAGAAACCCTGTCTCGAAAATACAGAAAAAGGCCGGGCGGTGGTGGCGCACGCCTTTAATCCCAGCACTCGGGAGGCAGAGGCAGGCGGATCTCTGTGAGTTCGAGACCAGCTTGGTCTACAAGAGGAGTTCCAGGACAGGCTCCAAAACCACAGAGAAACCCTGTCTCGAAAAACCAAAAAAAAAAAAAAAAAAAAAAAGAAAATACAGAAAAAGAAAAAATTCTCAGTAGCTTTGGAGCCTGTTCTGGAATTCACTCTGTAGCCCAGGCTGGCCTCGAACTCAGAGATCTGAGTGTTAAGATTAAAGGTATGTGCCACCACCACCAGCTTTTCTTACTTTGTATGTGTATGTGACCATGTGTGTTAGTTTTGTATGTGGACAGTGTATATACATGTTTGTGTGTATGAATGTGTGGTTGTAGAGGCAAGAGCCCAAATTAGGCATCTGCCTCAACCTCTTTCCACCTTAAATACCTCAGACAGATAACTTACTGATTTGGGTAGACTGGCTGGCCAGTCAGCTCTAGAGCTCCAACTGTCTCCACCCCTGCTAGGATTATAGACTTATGCCATCACATACGGCTTTGGTACGGGTACTAAGGGCCTGACTCAGGTCCCCATACTTAAGCAGCAAGAATGTCAACACTTTCCCCACAGAGCCATCCCCCAGTCTCTGCCTCTCCAGTGCTCGGATTTATGTATGTGCCACCACTCTCAGCTTTCCATGTAGGTGCCAGGGTTCCAAACCCGGACCCTTGTGCTTGCACAGCAGACACTCTTGCTAAGCCATCTCCCTGGCACCATGGTTATATTTTAGGAAGACACACAGAAGAGAGGCCACACTCACCACTAGAGTCGTCTCCTCTTGAACCTTCTCTCCCACCAGAAGGGCGGCAGCACTGAGCAAAAGAAAACAAAACACGCAAAGAGAAATGACACAGAGACAAGAAGGAAATCAATGTGCTGGCTAGTTTGTCAACTGACATAGCTAGAGTCATCCGGGAAGAGGAAAATTCAATTGAGAAAATGCCTCCATCATGCTGGCCTGCAGACAAGTCCGTGGAGCACTTGTCTATTGACTGATGTGGGAGGGCCACTGTGTGCAGATCTCCCTTCCCTGGGTATGTGGTCCCGTGCTGCACCAGCAGCCGAATGTCAACCTGGGAAGCAAGCCAGGAAGTAGTGCTCCTCCATGGTCTCCAGGTTCCGGCCATGACTTCCCCCAGTAACTGAGGTGATCAAAACATTGGACACCAAAGTTGTTTTTGGTCATGGTCACAGCAATAGGAAGCAAACTGGGGCAGTAAGGTTTGCGGGCTGGAGCACTGCTGGAAGGACACAGTGCTCAGCACTGGGAATGGGAGGGGAGAGCAAGTGGGGCAGCTAGTGCACGTTCCCGCACAGTCATCTGATAGCATTTGGTCTGGAAATCCCAGTATAAAAGTCTGCCGGTCAAGGAAACTGGGCGAGAAGACAAATGCCAGAGAATATGCACGGCAGTTGTAGCTGATGGTGAAGATTTACAAAATGACCCGGAGAGTACAGTACCACTGAGCTAGTCCCAACACTTTTATTATTTGATTTTTGAGATATGGTCTCATTAAGTTGCCCAAGCAGGCCTTAAATTTGTGACTGTCCCACTTCAGCCTCCCAAGTAGCTGGGATTACAGGCTTGTGTCACTAGGCCTGGCTTTGTTGCTGTGGGGACAAGGTTTCACTCTGCAGCCTGCGCTGGCATTAAACTCACGGTACTCCCACTATTTCCGTTTCTCAAGTCTGGAATTACAGGTGTGAGTCACCACACCTACCTAGGAAATCCATTAAAAAATTATAGTACAGGGCTGGAGAGATGGCTCAGTGGTTAAGAGCATTGCTTGCTCTTCCAAAGGTCCTGAGTTCAATTCCCAGCAACCACATGGTGGCTCACAACCATCTGTAAAGAGGTCTGGTGCCCTCTTCTGGCCTTCAGGCATACAGACAGAATATTGTATACATAATAAATAAATAAATATAAAAAAAAATTATAGTACATACCCTGGGTGCAGTGGTTTTTTTTGTTTTTTTTTTTGTTTTTTTTTTGGTTTTTCGAGACAGGGTTTCTCTGTGGTTTTGGAGCCTGTCCTGGAACTAGCTCTTGTAGACCAGGCTGGTCTCGAACTCACAGAGATCTGCCTGCCTCTACCTCCCAAGTGCTGGGATTAAAGGCGTGGGCCACCACCGCCTGGCCTGGGTGCAGTGTTATGCAGCCTTCTACAAAGAGTTTCTGTAGCTGAGTGGTGGTGGTGCATGCCTTTAATCCCAGCACTTGGGAGGCAGAGGCAGACGGGTTTCTGTGAGTTCGAGGCCAGCCTGGGCTACAAGAGTTAGTTCCAGAACAGGCTCCAAAGCTACAGAAAAACCCTGTCTTGAAAATCAAACAAACAAAAAAGATAAAAACATTTTCTGGGGCTGGAGAGATGGCTCAGTGGTTAAGAGCATTGCCTGCTCTTCCAAAGGTCCTGAGTTCAATTCCCGGCAACCACATGGTGGCTCACAACCATCTGTAATGCGGTCTGGTGCCCTCTTCTGCCCTGCAGATATACACAACAGAATATTGTATACACAATAAATATTAAAAAAAAAGATTTTCTGGAACACACAATATGGTAGAAGCTCAATATCATAATGAGTTGAATTTTTAAAAGCAGTAGATATAAAATTGATTAAAATCTTCAAAATCTAAAAAAATTTAAAAAATCTTCAAAAACTAAAAAGAAGGCGGATCTCTGTGAGTTCGAGACCAGCCTGGTCTACAAGAGCTAGTTCCAGGACAGGCTCCAAAACCACAGAGAAACCCTGTCTCGAAAAACCAAAAAAAAAAAAAAAAAAAAAAAAAAAAAAAAACCTAAAAAGAAGCAGATGGGAAACAACATTAGATGCTAACAATGGTTACCACTGCATGGAAAGATTATGAATGTTATCTATCTACCTAAGGTTTTTATTTTGTTTGTTTTTGACATGAATGCTCTGCTTGCATGTGTGCCTGCAGGCCAGAAGAGGGCATTAGATTCCATTATAGATGGCAGCCAACGTGTGGTTGCTGGGAATTGAACTCAGGACCTCTGGAAGAGCAGTCAGTCCTTTTAACCGCTGAGCCATCTCTTTAGCCCTTCAGGTTCTTAAATACTGGGTCTTGCTATACAGGATCAGAGCCATGCAGCAACAACCTATTGTTTATTCCTTGAATATTGTCTAAGTTTTCCAAACTTTTATCTGTCGACACACTGTCAGTCACGATTCATCGGTGCAATTAAAAACTCTAGTCAGTGACCTGGAGCAGACTCTGAGACCACCAGGCTCAGGGTATGTGGCGATTAAACATTTGTAAAGAACGTTGGTCCCGTCTTTGATCAGTGGAAGGTATATGTCTAGAGAAAGAACTATGTCGAAGGAGAGATATGTAACTGAGACCCTATCTGGGAAGTGTCTGTGTCATCAATGACGCCGCCCCCACCCTCGTGGTACCCACCTCACCCCGTTTGGTCTCTTCCTTAAATTCTGCACCTCTCTGGTTTCTTCAAGTTTCAACCTGGGGAGAAATGAATGAAAAGAGTAATGCACAGGCTGAGAGATGCTCTGCGGAACTCAAAGCCTAACTCAGCTACGAGGACATCCGTGTCCCTCAGCCGAGTCCCTAGCACGGTGCATCACCGGGACTCAGACCTATGCGAACCCGAAGCACCTCTCCCAGCTTCGCGGTCGAGGAAAAGTGGCCGTAACCCTAGAAGCCTCTGAAAGACAACAACCCTGACTCCCGGTCAATGGTATCAGCGCGGTGGCGGCTGGCATCCAGTCCCAAGACTGTCTCCCTCTTCCGTGCCCTGCCACACGTACCGAACCTCCTCTGATTCCTGCTCATCTTCCTCCGACTCCGAGTCAGCCCGCCTGCGGCGGAAAGTCTTCCCGGTGATTCGCATAGCGGCGCCAGATCTTCGGAGCAGCGTTACCAGAAGCGTAGTACAGGGAACCTCCTTCTCTTCCGGCGCGCAGAAATGTCGTCAGAGCGCCGGCTGGACGCAGACCCGCCTCCGGCTTGCTAGGCGGCGCCCCAGCAGCACAGCCACGAGCTCCCGAAAAGCAAAGTCAGGTATGGCCGCGTGGCCACACCCACGGCCATGCCCCGGCGATGCGACCACGCACACCACCGGCGTGACAACCTTCGAACCACACGGCCACGCCCCCGCAGCAGGCCACTCCCCCTACTCCCGGCATGCATGGGCATTCAACACTCTCACGGTCACGCCCCCAGCACGCACGGATCCGCCCCTTAGGAGGCAGCGCCATGAACCCCGCCCCCGTCCTTGGCATAGGCTCTCCCGATTGGACGCCTGACGGAGAGGAGGCGGGGCACGGCAGGCAGAGCCTCAAGACTCTGCGCGGCGTCGCGGTGGGCGCGCTTGACTGACAGGCGGCGCGGTTGCGACGGCAGGTGAGTTTCGGACGGCTGCGCCTGGTGCCGTGGGGTGGGCCGCTAGGACAGGGACGATCGCGCCGCCACTGCGAACAGGGGAGGCCTGGCTTTGCGGGGCAGCCGCGACCTGGAGCGAGGTCTCCGCCGCCCACCCATCGACCAGCTCTTATGTCCGCCCCAAGTCCCCACGGCCCTGGCTTCTCCCTGGCAGGCCGCACGTCGCTCGGAAGGCCAGCGCGAGGCCACTCGAGCTCCGGGCCCCAGACTTGTAAAATTTATTCCTCACGGACAAAAGCTGAGTCCTTGGCGGGGGTGAATATCAGTCCCGGTGCCAACTGCCCGCCCCAGGGTGGCCTGCAGCCACTGGTCTCTAGGCAGGGTGCCACTGACGTTCAGCCGCTCCAAGGTGTGAGGCTGGGGACTGCCCTTCGAGAGCTCGGGGTGTCTCCTTTGGCCTGGAGGACTGTCGCTGTGCCCTATACACCTTCCACCCCGAAGATGTTGCGTGGGTAGTTAGCTTTGAGAGGTATCTATAAACACTTAGGAGATGGATAAGTGCATGCGTAATGGCTCACATGGGACTTTTAGGGACTCCTTAGTTACTAGCTTCCTCTGGAGCAAAGCACTTCTTACTGGACACTTAACTCTGTGGCAGGCACTGGGCTAAGCATTCTCTCCTGAAGTCTCCCGTCTAATCCCACGAAGTTGATGCAGTTGGGTCTGCCTTCCAACTGAGGAAGTTAGAGAAAGCTGAGAGGCTTAGAGAAGTAACCGGTGCGTCAAGTTACACAGCTGGGAGATGGAGCTGGGGCGGGGGCATCGTTTCCTCAACTGCGGGACTTGCATCAGCGACAGTGGGTCTCTATGAGTCTCTGCTGCTGTTCTTGCAGCTGGTGTTCCAGATCATGGGCTGGGGGAGGGGCTGATGGGACTTTTTCTGGAAGACTATTCTGAAGCAGGGAGGCATGTCTGCCATGCCTTGGCTTTTCTCCAGAACAATTTTCTCTGAGGTTATCATTCCCCTTTGAAAAGACTGGAATGTCTTGAAACAGCCTTTTGGCTTTGATCAAAAAGGAATTAAGTATTGAAGTCTTGACCCCCACCCCCACACGCAGAGTGTTTCAGCCATCCTCAGATGTATATGGTACTTACTGGACACCATGTCTCTGTTGGCTGAAAAAGAGACTCCTTGGAATTGCTGCATGAACGCAGAGACTTGAACCCAGGGTCAGCTCTCACAGGCTCAGAGGTAGTTCTTAACTTCCCTGCCTGGCCATGCCCTGCCCCATAGCCCCTAGGGTACTGGGCCACTCTGATACCTTCAAGGAAAAAGTCAAGATGGTCAGGAGAATTTCCAGACAGTCCTTATTTTAAGATATAGAGGGACATTTGATACATAGCCGTTCTCCCTCTCCCACGCTCCTCCTTGAAACCAGAATGCCAGGTGACGTCCACTCCCTCGGCTGTGGCAGATGGAGTTGATTCTCGTTTGACACGAGTAGTGATCAGAATGTGGCAGCCGGGAATCCGACCTCGGTGCCTGGGTGGAGAGACAGCAGCCCCTCCTGAGTCCTGTTCTTGAAAGCGAGGCTGCTTCTCAGAGGGGTCCTGCAGGAAAGTGAGGGCTTTTCCTCTTCTACTTCAAAGAGGAGTCTCCGGTTTTAGTTCGGCTTGGAAGTTGGGACTGGGTGCCGATTTCTATGTGGAGCTAGATGGATGCCCAAGGAGCATTCACATCTGGATGGCCCCTGCCATTGTGAGCATTCAAGAAATGCTTGTTTGATGATGGTGGCGATGGTGGCCTTTAATCCGGTGTTCAGAGGTAGAGGCAGGCAGAGCTCTGAATTTGACACCAGCCTGGTCTACAGAGCAAGTTCCAGGACAACCAGGGTCCACAGAGAAACCCTGTCTCAGAGAGACAGAGAGAGATTCATCTTTGAAGGATTGGGGATGTGGTTCAGTTGGTAGAGTTCTTGCCTAGTGTGCATTGTGCACCCTGGGTCCAATCTCCAGGATTGCATAAGCCTGGCATACTGTTTCATGCCTGTAGTCCCAACCCTTAGTAGGGTCGGAAGTTCAGGGTCATACTCAGCTACTTAAAGAATTTGAGGCTAGCCCGGCCTGAGTCTGGGCTACATTTGACTATCTTAACGTTAAGAAATCATTAAAAAACAAACAAACAAACAAAAAACAAAAACCCAGGTGTGTTGGCACAGGCTTTTAATCCCAGCACTTGAGAGGCAGAGGCACAGGCAGGCAGATGTCTGAGTTTGAGGTCTGCTTGGTCTACAGAGTAAACTCCAGGCTAGGCAGGCTACCTCCTAGCTCCAACAGAAGCCTTTTTTCCAAGCCTCTCCTGAGCCATCCTCAGATAGCAATTCACTGCTCCACACCACTTCAAGAAGTGCAGAACAGGGCCTGAGCCACCCTCTACTGTTGGCTTTTAGGAATAAATGAAAAGGAAAGGGTGTAGGTTTGTAGGTTTGGGACTCTCCCAGGCTGGCACTTTTATTTTTCTAAAAAAAAAAAAAAGGACCTCGCTGTGTAGTCGTGGCTGGAGCTTCGAGGTGAACATTATTCCTGTGCCCTGCTGGCTGGCGCATTTGGGATGTTGGAGCCACAGTTCATTTAGAGCGCGGACTGCAGGGCAGATCTCCTGGGTTTGGGTGCTGGCTCTGTGGCTCCAGAACTTTGTGGCTCAGCTCCTGTACTGAGTCTCGCTTTCCTCACCTTTGGTGATGGATGGCTTCCCCGGGCAGTTGTGAGGGTCCTGCGGGCTTACCCTGGGAGAGTTCAAGACCTGGAGCTGTTAACAGAGCTCCTAAGGTAGGGTCCGTGGTGGGCAGGGAGACCTGGAGGTGTGATAGGTTGGACTAGTCCTGCAGGTGTCTGGAATGTGGGGGAGAGTGAGAAAAGGAAGGTGCACGTGTAGTCAAGGGGTGTGGCGTGCGGGGAAGGGGCTGTGGTTGGCTAGTGAGAGGATCTGTGAATGGTGGCTGTGGGAACCTGTGTGGGCGGAGGCTCGGCAGTGCCACCTTCGGATCCCAAAGGATCAGCGAATTCCTGGGAGTCGGAGGAATATTACCAGAAGCTTTGGGGAAAGTGATGAGTAACGGGCACCTGAGGCTGCCAGGCCTTCGGAGTAATTGCGCAGCCGCACTGCCTCTCCTAGGCCCCGCCCCCATTCCGCTCCTGAGGGTGGGGCTTTCCTGTTGCCTGCTCCCTGGGAAGGTACAAGAGCTGTGCTGCATCACTCAAGTCTGACAGGGCAGGAGAGGTGGGCTCTTTGCCTCCAGCCCTACTCTCCAGCTCCAAGACATGAGGGTGTGATCTAGCGGGTCCCTGAGGGCGGTTGCCCAATGGGACCAGCTGCTCTTCAGGGGGCCTGAACACAGTACCTAGTACTTTTCATGGACCTTCTCTTTCAGCCTTTATTAAAGGCCTGCTGGCACACTGGACCAGCCCCCTTCCAGCTGTGTCCCTTCCTCACTGTGTGACCTCAGGCAGGTGGCTTTGCTCTTCTGTCCGAAGCGAAGCTGCCATTCCTGCCAGAGAGGGTTGCTTGAATAATACGATGACCCCTCATTCTCCTACCTTCACTAATTACTGGCTTTTTCCCCCTTTATTTTCCATATCTGCTTCTCCTAATGTCACTGTTGCTGATTCATGGAAAAGTAAGCACAGACATTCTGGCCTTCTATCCCACGTATCTCAAGCAGCCATCAGGGAGTAAGGGAGGGTGTCATTGCGCACAACCAGAAAATGCTTTTCTCCTGTAAAGCCTTCACGATAACTGTTCTCCAAGGCTGCTGTGACAGCGTGCAACAGGAGGGGCTGCTTAAACAGCAAAAATTAATGGTCTCAAGTTCTGGAGGTTGGAGCCCAAGATGAAGGTTTCAGAAGCCCCTTTTCACTGGACTCATGTGGTCTTGCTGTGTGACAGCCTCCATTTCTTCTTTGTGCTTGAGACTCAGAAGCATAATTCCCACCACAGAGACCTGATTGTTACTTATTTCTCCAAAGTCCTTACCTCCGTCTTTGCTAGGGTGGTGGCACTTAGTAGGCCAGTGTAGGAATTTGGGGGGTAGGGTGGGACAGTTGAGTTGTTATCAGTGCTGCGGAGGTGCTCGGTCAGTATAGTTCTTGCCTAGCAAGCGTGAGGACCTGAGTTCAGTCATCAGAACTCAGGAGAAAAATCTGGGTATGTGGTGTGTGTCTGTAAAGACGGGGAGATCCTTAGGATTCACTGGCCGGTCTAGCTTAACCAATGAGCTTCAAGTTCTGTGAGAGACCCTGTCTCAAGAAACAAGGTGAATAGCTCTAGAGAAGTGACACCCAAGGTTGGCCTCTGGCTTCCACACACACAAGCACACATGTGCACCCTCACTGCCACCCCAGGTCAATTATTGAAAATGCTATTATCTAATGTCTAGTCTATATGCTAACTTACTAATTGTTCAGTGATTTTCCCCCTCTCAAAGAGGCCACCCTTTCCCTCCCTTCCTCAGTTTCCCTTCCCTGTCTCTGTGGCTTTTGTTTTGTTCTGAGATAGAGTTTCCCTTGTGGAGCCCTGGTTGTCCTGGTTCTCACTCTGTAGACCAGGCTGGCCTTGAACTCACAGAGACCCGCCTGCCTCTGCCTCCCAAGTGCTGGGATTATGGGCGCCTGCCTCTGCCTCCCAAGTGCTGGGATTAAAGGCGTGCACCACCTCTGCTCTGCACGGGAAAAGGCCTTTCTCTGTAGCCCAGGCAAATCTGGAATTTGAAATCCTCCTGCCTCAGCAGCCTGAGTACTGAGGTGATGGCATGGGCCAGGGGTTACTCTCTCTCATTTAAGTTACATTGTGTGCAACTGTGGGTGCCATAGCCATGCTCCAGAATCAAATATGCAGCAAGTGATGCAGTGGGCCAAGGTTGTCTTGTAGGGTCCTTGATGTGACCCGTATATCCAGGCTACTTATGTCTGTCTTTTGGAAAGATTAGCAGCTGATTTAAAGTCGGGTTCTGTGTGGACCAGCACCGATTGTTTGCAAAGCTGACAGGACAAACTCAGTGGCATGCTCCCTGTCTCTTTCTGGGAGGAATAGGGGCAGTGACCATTCTGAGGCTTGTTAGCTGTGGGGATTTTTTCTCTCAACTTGTAGAAACTGGACTCCATTTGCTCTTGGGAAGTAAAGTGGGTCTGGCACTGGATGTGCGCATGCTCGTCTGCAGTCCCAGCGCTAGGGGCCCGAGGCAGGAGTGTCACGAGTTTGAAGCCCACTTGGACTATACAGTGGATTCTAGGCCAGCCTTGGCTACATAGTGAGACTTAGTGTGAAAAAAATAAAATGGGCCTGTCATTGTCATTCTGTTTTGGGCACCAAGATCATAATCCGCCTCCTCCTTCCTCAGCACACCCCTCTGGAATGCTGGCGCATGTGGCAGAGACACTAAAACCCCACCTCTGCCCAAAATAGCATTGGGACAGTGCCAGCACAGCTTTAGCCTCTGAACAGACCAAAAAAAGCTGGCTTTCAGCAAGGTTCGGAATTTAGAACTTTGAACCCTGTTGTTGCCATGTGGCCATTTTAAGTCACCTTCCAACTGCCCGTCCCTCTTTGGACTGCCCGCATCTGGAGACTGCGGCCCACCTAGGGAGCAGGGGCAGTGGCAGCTCTGATGACCCTAGTGGTGCTGTAGCCCCCCCGGTGACTGAAGACTGGGGCTTCAGAAAGGCTCCAAAGGTGATCTGAGGGACTTGGTAGCATGTGTGGAGGGCTCAGACGCCTTCTCCAGAGGGCCTGCCGGTTCTGTACCCAGCCTGGAAGGACGGTGTCACTCTCCATGAGAAACACAAAGCCTGTGGAAGCCCCAGGCAGCCTACTATGTGTGCTCCCCAGACGGTGTGGGATGTTTTCAAGAGGAATTTTAAAGTAGATTCTGTACGAAATATTTCATTTACCCCCAGGTGCAGGCCTCCTCAGCAGCCCGTCACTGTCAACAGAGAATGTCTGTGCTGGCCTTCTCCTGCATGTGCCATTGAGTCAGGTAGGTCCCACCTCCTCCTCTAAGGTGTACCCCTCTGTACTGCCAGAGGAGCTGGCTGTCCTAGAAGGCACGGGATTATACTCACATATCACAGGTCGCTTTTGCTGATGATATGTGGCTCTTATACTGGGCATTTGCCATTTGAGGCAGAAGGGGAGTGAAGCCACACTGGTCTCGGGATGCTCAGGATAAAGTGAAGGGGAATGTGTGACAAAGCTGCCTTTATTTGCTTTTTTTTTTTTTTTTTTTTCCTAGAGAATAAGGGCCAGCAGGATGGCTCTGCAGGTCAAGGGGCTTACCTCCAAAGCCTGCCAACCTGCGTTCCAGCCCTGGGGACCCACATAGTGCAAGGGGAGAAGTTACTCCCGTATTTGTCCACACACACACAAATAAAAATTAACACATTTTAGAGAGAGAAAGAGAGCACTCACAAGTGAGCGAGGCCTGAAGCCCTCTCTCTGGGATGACTGTTGCTGAGACACGAAGCAACGATCTCCTGGTCTGTGCTACTGGGGCTGTCACAGCTGCTGAGACAACAGAGAGGGCTCTTATTGGACTGGCCCAGGACTCTGTTCGGCCTAGTAGCTGGCACCATCAGCATAGTGTCTCATGTGCTGCCTGGCTGACCCTGGAGGTGGAGAGGGGGTGCACTGTGTCCACCTTTGGGCTCCTGGGGAAATGTAGCCCTGGCTGTTGCTGAGGGCGCTCTAGGCTCCACCTACACCTGTGGCTTATTTGAGCCTTTCTTAGCAAAAGTTTGAGCCAGAATCAGCTGTCAGGTTCCTAGACTGATTCTGTTCAAGTATTAAAGCACTGAAACAGGTTTTTTTTGTTGTTATTTATTTTCAGCTTCTCCCCTGACTTTCTTTTGAGACAGGATTGGTGTAACCATGGCTGTCCTGGAGCTCGCTCTGTAGACTAGGCTAAAAGGCGTGCCAATAAGCCTGCCTTTGTATTTACTTATTTGTTGTTTTTCAAGACAAGGTTTCTCTGTAGCTTTGGAGCCTGTACAAGCCTGTCCTGGAACTAGCTCTTATAGACCAGGCTGGCCTCGAACTCACATAGATCTACCTGCCTCTGTCTCCTGAGTGCTGGGATTAAAGGTGTGCTCCACCATTGCCTGGCTGTTTTGATTTTTTAAAACAAGGTCTCATGGGGCTGGAGAGATGGCTCAGAGGTTAAGAGCATTGCCTGCTCTTCCAAAGGTCCTGAGTTCAATTCCCAGCAACCACATGGTGGCTCTCAACCATCTGTAATGAGGTCTGGTGCCCTCTTCTGGCCTGCAGGCACACACACAGACAGAATATTGTATACATAATAAATAAATAAAATATTAAAAAAAAACAAGGTCTCATATACTCCAGGATAGCCTCCAACTTTCTGTGTAGCAGAGGAGACATTAAACTTTCTTTGCATTATTTTATTTTGTGTGTGTGTATGTGTGTGTGTGTGTGTGTGTGGGGTGATTGTGTTGCCAGGATATATGTATTTGCTTGCCTGGTACCTGCAGTGGTCAGAAAGGGGTGTCTGATCCTCTGGAACTGGAGTTAGGATGATTGTGAGCCACCCACCGTGAGAGTGCTGGAAACCAAACCCAGGTCCACAGGAAAAGCAACCAGTGTTCTTAACTACTGAGCCATGTCTCCAGTCCCAGACTTTAACCTGTGATTGCCCTGCTGGGATTATAGACACGATCACTACAGCCCTGGTGTCTTCTTTTAAAATAGCCGGATTGCCAGGACTGCAAAAACATGCGGGGATATCCTGTGTGCCCTCCCGCAGTTTGCCTAATGCAGCATATCTGCCAGACAACAGCCTAGATGGCCAGAGTGCGCCCCCACCTGGCAGAGCGGTGACTTTTCAGACAGATTGCCTTTTTCTTTTTCTGATTTAAAGCGAAACATCAGGAGTGACGTCTGTCCTGTGTGGAGGGATGTCTGTCACTCGTGGGGGGATATCTGTCACGCGTGGGGGGTTGTATGTCACGCGTGGAGGGAAGTCTGTCACGCGTGGAGGGATGTCTGTCGTGCGTGGAGGGATGTCTGTCGTGTGTGGAGGGATGTCTGTCGTGTGTGGAGGGATGTCTGTCGTGCGTGGAGGGATGTCTGTCGTGTGTGGAGGGATGTCTGTCGTGTGTGGAGGGATGTCTGTCGCCCTTGGAGGGCCCTATCCCCTCTGCCTGGTACTTTTAGAGCATCTGAGTTTGCTCTTCCTGTGAGTGTGTCACTTACTATAGCAGCAAAGCTAACTTTCCTACCCCTTGACATCTGTCACCCAGATACACTGCTGTTGACACTTTGGCGACCTCTTCCATCCTGCTTCCTGGGTGAGTCTTCTGCCAGTGCTCAGATGTTCCTGAAGGCAGTCCCACTTGTGCTGCCTTTGATATATGACCTGCAGTTGAGCTTCTCCGCTGAGACTGCAGCTTCAGGGCTTTGGGCTCCTTAGAAGACGGTCCTGCCTGTTCAGAGAAGGCAGTTTTGAGAGCCAGCCATTCCTCTGCCTGCCCACTCGGTGGAGTAGATCACAGACACGAATCTCCAACAGCTCCCACGGGTCTGGACAGGATGGTGTGCAGTTCCTGAGGGATTGGCATGATTCCAGTGTCTCCCCACCAGTGAACCTAAGCCTCATAGCCAGCCAGCATTGTTCAGAATGCTGTCTGTCAAGCTGTGTGCCAGCCCTGCCCTGATACCCTTTAATTCTGTGAACCATCATACCAACCCAGTGAGACAGCTGTTTTCTCCTCAGACTAAGAAAGGGAGGCCCAGGGAGGTGAAGCAGCTTGGCTGGGTTACCAGCTGGTATGAGGTGGAGCTGGGATTGCAACCAGCCATGCCAGTAACCTCTCATCCCCTGTGGTGTCATTAATTGTGTGTGTGTGTGTGGGGGGGCTGCCTCTAACCTGCTGTGTCTCCTTACAGGGGAGCCTGGGCCAGAATGGGAGATGCCAGAGACATCTGCCCTCACCTTGACTCCATAGGGGAGGTGACCAAAGAGGACTTGCTGCTTAAGTCTCAGGTAGAGGAACAGTCCTCAGGAACTGGGGTTCAGCCTATGGGCTTGGGGATACTTTGTGAGGCAGGGCAGCATTGCCCTGCCCCCAACTCTGCAAAGCCTTCTGTGTGTAATGGCCCTGCTGGCATCTGCTTGAGAGCTTTCTTCCGGGCCTTGGGTTCTGCTGCCCTTAATCAGTTTAGATCAAGCCCCTGAGAATCACTAATGGCACCATCCATTCCCACTGGGTGCACAGCCTTCAGAAGGAAGGGATGGGCATACAGAGGTGATTCTTGTTTTTTCTTCTGGCGCTCTGGACAAGTGCAGAACGGCTGAGCCACACCCTAGCCTCCCATACTCTCTCACAGATGTGCCCCTAGCTTGGTCAGGGTTCCTGCAGGGGAAGATGAGCTTCTTCCCTGAGTGACATGTAGTCATTGTCGCCTGGTTGTTGATATGAAATTCCATAAGAAGACTGCATGGACTGAGGGTGTGGCTCCATGCCTGGGTGCAAGCAAGGCCCTGGGTTGTCAGGTGTGGTGATGCACACCTTTAATCCCGCACTTGGGAGGCAGAGGCAGGAGGATCTCTGTGAGTTCCAGGTCAGCCTGGTCTACAGAGAGAGTTCCAGGACAGCTAGGACTTTAACACAGAGAAATCCTGTCTCGAAAAAACAAAACACCTCATCTCAGATGAAAGTGCCCATAGGCCCCAGTGTAGGTAGTAGGTTGGGAAAGGAAGGTCTTTGAAGTCAAGGATGAGTGAGCAGCGGCTGGTAGAGAGGAGTTCCTGTGTTTCACCCCCTTGGACCCTTAAACATTTCTCTCTTCCCTCCCTCTCTCAGGGAACCTGCCAGTCCTGTGGTGTTGCTGGACCTAACCTGTGGGCCTGTCTCCAGGTAAAGAATCCACATGAGTCTGAACTCTGGCCTTGGAGTACCTAGCCTTGATGCTACAAGTTCAGGCCCCGGGGACAGTCCCTGGGATGGCTGCTCGGGCAGCCGTCAAGACTGACAACAGAAAACATCAAGCTGGAAGAGACTCTGGACCAATGATTCTGTCTCCATGAACTCTGCTTTTGTGGAGTCTTGCTGGTTGGGCTTCCTAGCCAGGCCTGACTTCACTGTGTGGTCCACTGTAGTGGGGACAGTGTCTACTTAACTCAGTGCAGGGCCACTTATTTTGGTGGCCACACTCATCTTTGATTACTAGACTTTTGTTATTTTGGGATGGGAGCTCCTCAGTCACATGTTGGATAGCGCCAAGTCACACTGCTTTGGGGTAGCTAGAGTTACTGTGCTGACACTGGCTCTCTCTCCAGGTCACCTGCCCCTATGTTGGCTGTGGAGAGTCCTTTGCTGACCACAGCACCATTCATGCACAGGTGGGTGTGGGGGTGGGAAGGCAGGGCACAGTCCTTGCCACAGCCTCCTGGCTTTACCTGCCCTGGGCCTCGAGAAAAGAGTGGTTGGTTACTGCACAGTTGCTGCGGAACTGCTAAAAGGACAGCAGGCCCACACTGGCCCTGTCTGGTGGATGGAGGATGGGCTAGCCTCAGCTCCTGGACACTGACCAGGCCTCCTCTTCCTGGGAGGCGGGGGGCCATGTTGGGTCAGGGCACTTGCCTGGCCAAGTTGTCTTGAACCTTATTTAGGCTCTTACCCTGCAGGTGAAAAAGCACAACCTGACTGTGAACCTGACCACGTTCCGGGTGTGGTGCTACGCCTGTGAGCGTGAAGTCTTCCTGGAACAGCGTCTGGCAGTCCACCTGTCCAGCTCCTCAGCCAAGCTCTCAGAGCAGGTAGGGGCGCAGTGCTCGGGCTGGTTGTTGGCAGCCATGTCCTGATGGGGCAGTGTGATCTGAGCCAGGGGGTCCAGCGGAAGTATGTGACAAGGAGCTCTGGTCAGCAAGTACTCACTGAGCCCAGTTGTGTCAGGGCCCATGTAGGGCTGTGAGAACACAGAGGAGCAGGAGCAGGGAAGACTGGGGAAGTGCATGGCTCCGTTCATGGCTCTGGGAGGGCCCACACCTAAAGCGTATCCTGAGGAACCTGAGAGTAGTTACTGTGGCCTGCTCCTCTGTGGAAGCCCCTGTGAGAGAACAGCTCCTCCAGCAGCAGAGACTTCCTCAGGATGGCAGACTCAGCCCTGGCCTGCCTGGTACTTGTAGGGGTCAGCAAGCCCATCTGTAAGGCTAGATTAGCAACCCTGGAAGGACAGGGAGTTATGGGGTGGTGTGGGCAAGATGTGTGTGGTTTGTGGGTGTGTGGATATGTACAGGTGGGGATGTGTGCATGTGGCTCTGTTGCCTCCTTGCTGAGACGGCATGCCATAGCTAAAAGTGTCTATTGAGTACAGTGTGACCGGGAGATGTTTGTGAAGTCTTTGTTTTTAGATTTTAAGAAGGGGGTAGAAGATTGTATTTTTCTTCTGCGTGTGCAGGTGTGTTTGTGTGCATGAGTTCAGGAGCCTAAGGAGGCAAGAGGGAATTCTCAGAGCCCTGGAGCTGGGGTTGGCGGTTGTGAGCCTCCTGGTATGGGTCCTCTGCAAGAGCAGTGTGCTCTCCTCCCCACTGAGATGACTTCCTGGCCCTGAAGGTTTTCAGGCTGTGACATTGTGTGATGTCCTTTGTCGGTGTGTGTTAAATGGTAAAAATGTACAGAAGTGTACCGCAGTTAGCAGTGCTTGCTCAGGAAACTAGGATTGTGTGGTTTTCTTCACTCCTCCCCCACCCCCAATGTCTTCTAAAGGAACAGCAGTTCTTACAAATTACAAGTACGGCAGTTCCCAGAGATGGTCCCCAGTCTCCCCTCGCATGACACCCTTGGCTTTGTTGGGCTCACTCAGTACTGGCTATATGCTGAGGGGCTGTAATGCTTCCTCTGGGAGGAAGTGAGTGCATTCAGGTCCCCCTCTTCACCCCAATTTCCTCACTTGGGTCTTTAACACAGGACTCCCCACCACCCTCCCACTCTCTGAGAGCCGTCCCTATTGCTGTGGCTGACGAAGGAGAGTCTGAGTCTGAGGATGATGACCTGAAACCTCGAGGTAATGGCGACAACAGGGGAGCCGTAGGGCAGACGGCATGGGAAGCACCAAGGGCTTGTCTCTGCTGGCTCCGTCTGCCGTGGTGCAGTGAGCAGGGGTGGTGGACACACAGGACGTGCCGTCCCTGGAGACGTGCTCATCTCTCTCTCAGCTGCATGAAGCTGTGTGTGTGGCCTCCTCATCTGTGGATTGGAGTGTGAGCTGGGCAGAGTAGCTAAGGGGCCCTTTTATGTGGCACACCCAACCCTGCTTAGGTGTTCTGAGCAGCCGCCGTGCTGACTTCTGGGAGATCTCTGGGGTGGGATACAGATTTGCCGCAGACCTGGGGTGGCTAGAGCTGAGCGGAGGAGCTTGTGAGGGTCCTCTGGGCAGGGATCTCAGTTCTTCTTCATGTTGTTTTCAGGCCTCACGGGCATGAAGAACCTGGGAAACTCCTGCTACATGAATGCTGCCCTGCAGGCCTTGTCCAATTGGTAGGTTGTCCTCTCCTGAGGGAAGGGCAGGAGCTGTCCCAGGCAAAACCCTAGAAGGAGTAGCAGTCTCCACTCTGGCCATAGACATGGGATAGACACACTTCCAAATCCCTAAACCCAGGCATGCCCAGTGACTGCCGTCCCTTTTAGTCTCATGCCAGCCCTCACAGGACCAGGGAGGAGGAGGCATGATAGGCACAGGGGTACTCAGCATCCCTGGTTGGGGCAGGGTGCAGCTCATTCGTGGAGGGTTGGCCTAGCGTGTGCGAGTCCCTGGTTCCATCCTAATACTGTGTCCATGTGGTCTATCTGCAAGAGAGTAAGTTCATTGTATTGCAGTCTTGTGGTGAGTGTAGGCCAATGTTTACTGAAGTGAGGAGTGCAGAACCTGGCAGATGGAAAGGGAGGTTGCCAGATGGGGTGCAGCCCTGTGTAGTGGCGGTCTCTACAGGATTGTGATTGAGAGTGTGTGTGTTCATTGTTTCACACACAGCTGACACAGGAATGATAGAGCAAACTCAGCAACCTTACCCCTTTCCTGTATACAGTTGTGTGTTAACGATTAACATACAGAAAGGAGGGGAAGAGGGAACAGATATGCATACCTAAGAAAATCTGAGCCGGGTGGCGCACGCCTTTAATCCCAGCACTTGGGAGGCAGAGGCAGGTGGATCTCTGTGAGTTCGAGGCCAGCCTGGTCTACAGAATGAGTTCCAGGACAGCCAGGGCTGTTACACAGAGAAACCCTGTCTCGAAAAACCAATATGTTCACAGTGACAATATGGTCAATTGACATTGTTTGTATACATTTGTTTAACATGCATGTGAATATATGTGTGACAGTTTCTAACATGTAGAAAGTAGAATTGCGGAGGTGCCCTCCCACCTGACAAGTCCTACAGTGTAGGCTCAGGGAGAGCAGGGGCAGCTCTACCCCTGTTCTTTCAGAGTCCCAGCTTCAGGACCTGCAGCAGGGAGCCTGGATCTGACTCAGGAGAGATGGGTGTTTGTTTCCTGTAATAGACAAGGCCTTCCTGGCTCTCAATCCTGGGGGCCCACTGTCAGCAGTTTCTCCCCAGGCAGAGGCAGGTGGATCTCAGTGAGTTTGAGGCCAGCTTGGTCTACAGAGTGAGTTCCAGTATAGCCAAGAAACTGTCCAATCTATACAGAGAAACCCTGTCTCGAAAAACCAAAAAAAAAAAAAAAAAAAAGGTGTTTTATTTATTATTGTGAGTGTGTATGTGTGAGCATAGGTGGATTTAGGTCCCAGGGATCGAACTCAGGTCACCAGGCTCAGTGACAGGCACCTCTATGTGCTGAGCCATCTCTCCAGCCCTAATCTAGTTCTTTCTAAATAACACTGTTCCTCCCATTTCTCTTCTGTCCTGACTCTCTACCCCCAACCCAGCCCCCCACTCACTCAGTTCTTCCTGGAGTGTGGTGGCCTGGTACGCACAGACAAGAAGCCAGCCTTGTGCAAGAGTTACCAGAAGTTGATCTCTGAGGTCTGGCACAAGAAACGGTGAGTGTCCGAGTGTGACCTTGGCTAGATGTGTGGGGCTGGACTGCTGTGCTCTCTTGACGGAGCGCTTCCTCTGGATGGTTCCATGGCACATGAGTGCTTACAGGCAGCCTGCACTGCATCGCTAAGCTTACTAGTTCTGTTGAAGAATGGAGAGACAGAGGTACAGAGCTACAGGCATTACTGTTCCCAGCCACAGAGCTGGTGACCATGGAGCGTGGGTGACAGCTGTCTTGACAGATGTCTGTGCGGAGACCCGAAGACCATCCTGCCTGTGTCAGGTGTCAGTTGGGGATAGGGTACTTGCACACAGTGTTGGGTGTTGGCCAGGCCATGGTTGTGGCTGGGTGAAGTGAACTTAAAGATGAGAAGCATGGTCTCTGGGCAAACGGAAGGTGAGGCAGTTGCTTACAGACCCTCACTAAGTTCCTCTTTACTCCTGCTTCACATCCTGACCCAAACCTCACTTGGCTTGTTCTGGGCCTCTCGACTTTCTCACCCTTTCCTGAAGGCCCTCCTGTCAGCCACTTGCCAGCCTCCCTTACCAAGCATGGCTGACTCTCCTTCTTCCTCTAGCCCTCCTCCCGGCAGCTGCAAAGGTTTATAGCATGCCTGCCCTGTTCCTTTTCTCTCAAACTGCACCAAAATAGTCCTCAAGCTTCCAAAAGCAAGCAAACGAAAAGAACCAATAAAAATAAAGAAAAGTGAAGCGGGGGTGGGGGTGGGGGTGGGGGGGTGTTTGAACATGCTCACAGGCTCACACTAGGTGTGGAAATGGGCAGCCAGGCAGTAGTGGTACACACCTTTAATCCCAGCACTTGGGAGACAGAAGCAGGTGGAGCTCTGTGAGTTCAAGGCCAGCCTAGTCTACAGAGTGAGTTCCAGGACAACCAGGGCTACACAGAGAAACGGTCTTGGAAAAAAAGAAAAAAGAGAAAGAAAAGAAACTGCACTCCTTTAAAACGCAGAGTTAAAAAAAAAGAAAGAAAGAAAGAAAGAAAGAAAGAAAGAAAGAAAGAAAGAAAGAAAGAAACTGTACTCTTCCACAGGTCAGAGGTCAGAGCTTCTCTTGGTGTCCCTGGGTGCACTTTTGCCCTTTCTTCTCTTGTTACCATTAGGCTCCTGATGTGTCCTCTTTAGCAGGGACATATTAGTAATACTATTTCATTGTACTTTTGTGAAATTTTAGGTTTTTCAGCAATGGACATTGTGGGCTTGTCTCCTGGCCAGTGGGGCCAGTGGGGGTTGTGGGAACTGCCCCTGTGGGGTCTGATCTGCCTTGCTCTGTTGCCACACATGGTGTAGCTCAAGGCTGGCCACCTGTGCTAGCAGGTTTGGTCTCCCCACAGGCCAAGCTATGTGGTCCCCACCAGCCTGTCCCATGGGATCAAGTTGGTCAACCCGATGTTCCGAGGCTATGCCCAGCAGGTAAGCTGTCTAGCTGCTTGGAACACTGGCCCAGCCAGAGCAGACCTCATGGCAGGCAGAAAGGCCAGGCATCTATTGTCAGAACTTTTCTTACTCACGGGAACATGGTGTCTCCCAGTAACCCGCTGTCCTTTAGCTCCAATTTACAGACAAGGAAACTGAGGTTTAAGGGACCAAGTCACTCATGCCAGCCACACAGCAGATACGCAGCGGGGAGGGCACCCAGCCTCCTTGGATTTTTTTTTTTTTATTGTTTACTATTTATTTAGTGTGCATGCATGTCTGTGCATGTGTGTGTGTGCATGCAGCTGAGCGTGTGCATGTGTTGGATGACAGAGGTTGATGTTGGATGTATTTTGTGAATCACTCCTCACCTTACTATTTGGAGACAGGGTCACTTACCAGCCTGGAACTCACAGTTAGGCTAGACTTACTGAGCTGACAAACCCCAGGTCCTCCTGTCTTGCTTCCCTAGCTCTGGGATCATAGGTGCCACTGTGCCCCAATGTTTATGTGGGTATGGAGAACAGACTGGGGCCTGCAGGCTTACCCTGCAAGCACTCTACACATAGAGCCCTACTTTTTCTTTTCTGGGCAGGGGTGGGGACTTTTATTATTTTTTTCTTTTTTCTTTTTTTAAGTTTCCTGCTATGTAAGTCTGGCTGTCCTGGAACTCACTATGTAGACCAGGCTGGTCTTGAACTCACACACCTGCCCCTACCTCTTGAGTGCTGAGTGTTGGGATCAAAGATCACAGGTATGCTCTACCATGACTGGCAAGAAAAACTTTTAGCTCAGAGTGTATCTTTGAGATCTATCATACATAGCATTCTGTCCAGAAAATCACAAGTAGGCGTGGTGACAACACCCTTGGTCCCACTCAGGAAGGCAGAGGCAGGCAGATCTCTGTGAGTCTGAGGCCAGCCTGGTCTACAGAGAGAGTTCCAGGGCAGCCAAGAAAGAAAGGAAATCATGGAACCAAGAATGTGCTATGTGAGTTCTCAACCCATGCCGAACCCACATGATCTGTGGTGTGGCAGGGACTCCTGGATAACCTGCAGTCAGAGCTGGACCTAGCTGGGCCACCTCTTCTGCTGCCTGTATGTTGGTCCCTCAGATACAGTGGTGGGCACTAGAGATGCCTGCACTCTCTTGATTACCACCCAGCTCAGGCTGGGGCCCGGGGTATGTGCTCAGATTTTTGGAGTGGGTGCCAAGCTGTCTGCCTGAGAAAGTCCATGCTGCCTCTGTACTATCTGTTCTGGGAAGTGGTGACTGCAGTGGCCTGGGCTCACTGTCTACCACAAAGGGACACATTGCTCCTATGTCACAGGTGAGAAAGGCTCAGAGAAGCTACACATCCAAGGTACACAGCACACAGGGCAGGAGAGGGGTAAGGGACAAGCTGAGCCTGTCCCTTACTGCTGAGTGACCTTTATTCTGGTCAGCACTGTGCTGCCCTCAGCCAGGGTGGACACCATCCCATGTGCTGCTTGACTGCTGTGTGACATCATCTCCTCCAGCTGGGCCCAGCAGAGGCTGCTTTCCCTGCTCTTTGCACTTCCACAGATACTTCTGGTCTGAAGCCAGGCACAGCTGTAGCCTCTCTATGTGGACATAGGAGATTTTGTGCTTTCATGTAAGTTGAAAGCTTGGCAAGGGGCAGAAAACTTTTTTTTTCTTTTCTTTCTTTCTTTTTTTTTTTTTTGAGACAGGCTTTCTGTGTATCCTACAGACCAGGCTAGCCTGGAACTCACAGCGATTCACCTACCTTGCCTCTCAAGTGCCAGGATTAAAGGTGTGCACCACCACTGCCTGGCTAGAACTTTTATTTTTTTAAAAGGTGTGTGTATGGTGTGTGTGTGTGTGCATGTACAAGCACTTGTACCCGCAGAGAGGGTGGAAGATGACCTCAGGGACCATCTTTGTGAACACCGCCCACCTCCTTTGACACAGTGACTTTTACTGTGGAGCTCACGGATGATGTGGTTAAGCCTGGCTGACCAGTGAGCGCTGGGGTGGGTCTGTCTCTCCCTCCGCAGTGCCGAGACTCCAAGTGCATGCCACCACATCTGTTCTTGTTTTCAATGTCGATTTTGGTTCTTGAACTCAGGTCTTATGTCTGGCGTGTCAAGCACTGTGTTGAGTCAGCCACTCCCCTGATCTCGCAAGAGGGAGAAGTAGTGGGAAGTAGCTGAAGACTTGTTTTCATTCATGTGCTCCCCTCCTGATGGACAGAAGCCACTTGTGTGTCCCACTGACCTCTCCTGGGGTCAACTGGCTCTGGATGCCTGTGAGCCTATTTCCCGCATGTGGTCCAGGAGTAGCTCAGGCATCATCAGATTGCTGCTGGGCTCGGAGCACATGTCTTCCAGTGCCCTCAGCCCTTGAGGTCAGCTGCTGTCACCACCACCTCAGTAGGGTGTCTCTGCAAGTAGGCTATCTCCCAGCTTCCTGCAGGGCTGGATTAGGCACTAGGCCCTAAAAATGACACCATCCTTCTGGGGGAAGCAACCTGATTTGTGTCCTGCCCGTGTGAGCCAGGAGAGTGGGACTCTGCTTTCAGGGCCTCTCCTCCTGCCGCCGTGTCACACACATGGTGGTGATGTGTGGGGAGTAGGAAGATACACCGGTAGAGAAGGGATCAGCTTGGCTGCCTGGCCTGTTGGGTAGCACTGTTCAGTGAAGTATTCTTAACGTCTAGCTGGCCATGTCCTATCCTTTGACCCTTACTGGGTCCCTGACACACTGCTGACCTCTGCCCAGGGAGCAAGGAGACTTCAGTGGCTGATGTGCTGCTCATCTCTTCCCAAACTGTGTAGGAGCAGGGGCGAAGTTGGTTCTGTGGTTTACGCCCAGGACCCTGGCTCTTTGTGTGCTGTGTGACCTGGGAGGAGTCCCATAGTCTCTCTGAGCCTTGAATGGTGGGGACTGCCATGGGGGTGGGGCTAAGCCTCTTGTCTGCATAGATGCTTGCCAGGTCCTGCTAGAGGTGGCTGGCAGCCTTGTGGGCAGAAGCAGCAGTGTCCATGGTGGCCCTTGCATCCTTGAAAGCCCTAGTGACATGGCCCTGATTGCAGGACACCCAGGAGTTCCTTCGCTGCTTGATGGACCAGCTTCATGAAGAGCTCAAGGAGCCCATGGTAGCTGCTGTGACAGCACTCACTGATGCTCGGGACTCAGATTCCAGTGACACAGATGAGAGGCGTGACGGCGACCGGAGCCCATCAGAGGACGAGTTTCTGTCCTGTGACTCCAGCAGTGACAGGGGTGAGGGTGACGGGCAAGGGCGTGGTGGAGGAAGCTCAAAGGCTGAGATGGAGCTGCTGATCCCAGAAGAGGCTGGCCGAGCCATCTCTGAGAAGGAACGAATGAAGGACCGTAAGTTCTCCTGGGGCCAGCAGCGCACCAACTCGGAGCAAGTGGATGAGGATGCTGATGTGGACACGGCCATGGCCTCCCTTGACAACCAATCCAGCGAGGCTCAGCCACCATCACCAAGGTCCACCAGCCCCTGTCGGACCCCAGGTATCAGTCAACCAGATCACTGGTTGGGACACTGGGAAATCACAGCCTGTAAGCCCTGTGTCTGTTGCCTGCCTAGCTGTAGGTGGGGGGAGACTCTGCCTCTGAACCCTCCTCACAGTGCCAGGCTCACTGGGCTTTTAGAGCCACAGCCCTGCCTTGTCTGGAACCTCAGCTGGAAATAGACTAGATAGCTTTGTCCCAGCATGTTTGATGGTGTTGGAGCTGGATGTAGGGGGCGGAATGGGGAGGCAGGCATTATTCCTGGGGGGAGATGCCAGGTTCTCTTGCTCTGGCTCCAGAGTTGGCATGGAGGGCACTAGCTTTGCTGCCCTGGCCCAGTACTTCCTCCTTGCTGTCCCCAGAGCCAGACAACGAAGCCCACATACGCAGCTCCTCTCGCCCCTGCAGCCCTGTGCACCACCACGAGGGCCACACCAAGCTGTCCAGCAGCCCTCCTCGTGCAAGCCCTGTGAGGATGGGGCCATCGTACGTGCTCAAGAAAGGTTCGGGGGCAGTCATGAGCTCAGCTGGGGATGTCATGGTGGCCAGTGTGGGGCACTTACAACCCTGGTCCAGGCTGTGTGCTGCTCACCTGAGCCTTTAAACCCAGTAGCAGCCTTGGGATGTGAGAGGGAGCCCCATTTTCTATGATAAACAGTGGTGCTAAGGCGTCAACGGGCGACGTGTATAATCAGTTGTGATCCACGGTGAGGGCTGCACAGTGTGGCTGAGGAAGCCTCTTGTCTGTGCCTGTGCCTGCCATGCCAGGGAGACTGGCCTAGTCCTGTGCTGTGTTCCCAGCCCAGGTGCCGAGTACTGGTGGCCGGAGGCGGAAGGAGCAAAGCTACCGCAGCGTGATCTCAGACGTCTTCAATGGCTCTGTCCTCAGTCTGGTGCAGTGTCTCACCTGTGACAGGGTGGGTGCCCAGGGAAGCTGGCATTGTTTACCACGTGGGGCAGGGTGGACTCTCCCTTGGCATTCCTACCCCAGGAGCAAACTTTCTGCTTTACCTGCTGGGGCAGTAGATACTGGCAAAGGTGGGCACCAGGCGGGTCTTTATCCCATAGGTATCTACCACAGTGGAGACATTCCAGGACCTGTCGTTGCCCATCCCTGGCAAGGAAGACCTAGCCAAACTCCACTCTGCCATCTACCAGAATGCACCAGCCAAGCCAGGTGCCTGTGGGGACAGCTACTCCTCCCAGGGCTGGCTGGCCTTCATCGTGGAGTATATCCGAAGGTATGCTGGGACTTCAGCCCGGCCTGACTTTCCTGGGTCTACCAGCAATGCAGGAACAAACATCCATGGGGCCAGGGAGAGTCCATGGATCGGGAGCTGAGGCCAAAGAGGCAGATGAGTTAACTGGGTTCAGGGTCTTGGTCATTTTGGGATAGCCTTGACTAATGCTCCTTTAAGGTGGAGGGTAAGTGACAACCCGAAGAGTGGCCAAGCAGCAAGTAGAAGTGAGGCAGCATCTGGGTCCAGGTGTGACCTGAAGAGTTACAGGCAACTCCCTTAACCCCCAAGCCAGCTGGCCTGGGGGAAGGGCACATAAGCTGGCCTTGCAGAGCCTGTGGACACAAAATGTCTAGCCCTGGGCCTCTAGCCTCCAGCTGCAAGTCAGCTGCTAGTGTGGACAGCCCTCAGCCACACCCCCATACCCAGGCCTCATAGCGCCTATCACCCCTCTCTTGTCTGTCTAGGTTCGTGGTGTCCTGTACCCCCAGCTGGTTTTGGGGGCCTGTCGTCACACTGGAAGACTGCCTGGCTGCTTTCTTTGCTGCCGACGAGTTGAAGGGTGAGTGGCCTGGCTGCCAGAATGGGAGCTACAGGGAGAGGGGACTGCATAGAGCCCAAGGCTAATGGATCCATGGCCACTGTGCTTTCCAGACTGACCCTGTTAGATTCCACTGCCAGCCTACGGGAGGTGCACCTCTGTGACCCCAGCACTTCGGGGGTGGAGGCAAGAGATCAGGGTTTAGGATCATTCTGAGCTACATAGTGAGTTCAATTCCAGCCTGGGCTGCATGAGGCTTTTCCAAAGAAACACGTGAGATAGATAGATGTTCACCTGCTACCCGCCAGGGCAGGCTTAGACATCTGCATGAGGCTTTTCCAAAGAAACACATGAGATAGATGTTCACCTGCTACCCGCCAGGGCAGGCTTAGACATCTGCATGAGGCTTTTCCAAAGAAACACGTGAGATAGATAGATGTTCACCTGCTACCCGCCAGGGCAGGCTTAGACATCTGCATGAGGCTTTTCCAAAGAAACACGTGAGATAGATAGATGTTCACCTGCTACCCGCCAGGGCAGGCTTAGACATCTGCATGAGGCTTTTCCAAAGAAACACGTGAGATAGATAGATGTTCACCTGCTACCCGCCAGGGCAGGCTTAGACATCTGCATGAGGCTTTTCCAAAGAACACGTGAGATAGATAGATGTTCACCTGCTACCCGCCAGGGCAGGCTTAGACATCTGTATGAGGCTTTTCCAAAGAAACACGTGAGATAGATAGATGTTCACCTGCTACCCGCCAGGGCAGGCTTAGACATCTGCTGCTGTCACTCTTGGCCGTTGGCCTGTTGTTGTTTCTCCCAGTTGGGTGCTGGAGGGGGCGCTGCACTTGAGCTTTATGCTTCCTTGGTTGTTAATGAGGTGGAATTTTCTGTTTGTCTTTGTTTTGAGACAGGGTCTTGTATAGCCCATGCTGGCCTTGGATTCATTGTGTAGCCCAGGTTGGCCTTAAACTACTGATCCTCTCTCTAGCCTCCTCTTCTCCAGTTAAGCTTGTAGGTTGTCACCCTGTGACCAGCTTGAAAACTAAAATGTAATTTAAAATATTTACATGTAATTTAAAATATTTACCCCTTTACTTACTGTGTGTACACATACTGCCCTAGTATGAAGCAAGAAGACAGCTAGGGAATTGATTTTTGTCTTTGCAGCATGTGGGTCTTGTGATCAAACTCAGGTTGTCAGGTTTGGTAACAAGCACTTTTGCCTGCTGAGCCATGTCACTAACTTCATGATTTTTTAAAAAATTCTTTGGGTTTTTTTGTTTGTTTGGTTTTTGGTAGTTTTTTTTTTTTTTTGCTTTCTTTTCTGATTGAAAAATGCAAATAATACCAATTTTGCCACAATAACTATTCTTATTATTTTAAAAAATTTTTGAAATTAATTAATTAGCTAATTAATTAATTGAGGCAGGGTTTCTCTATATAGCTCTTGCTGCCCTGGAACTCACTCTGTAGACCAGGCTGGCCTCACACTCCTAGAGCTCTGCCTGTCTCTGTCTCCCGAGGGCTGGGATTAAAATTGTGTGCTACTACCACCCAGTGACGTTTTACATTTTTAGAAATATTTTTATTGCTCTGTGTGTGTCGTCACATGTCACACTGCACATGTGGAGGTCGTAGGATGACCTGAAGTTGGCTCTCTGTTTCACATGTAAGTCTCAGGGACGAACCCAGGTCATCCAGCTCAGCTGAGCCATCTCTCTGGTCCCGAGTCCCTTTGGTTAGCAGTGTGAAATGGGAACTCTGCCTGATGAAGGCTCGAGTCCGCCACCTGCCTGCCTTCAGTGCTGGGCTCCCTCCTCCTTGCCTCCTGCCTTTCATTTGTTTTTAGTTCTGCCCATGTGAGAAGTTCGGTGCTTCTAGGGTCAAATGAACCTCTTTTCTTTTTGGTTCTGTCTCTGGAATCCTGTCACTTCCTGCCAGTATTTTTCACCTTAAACATAATTCATATTTGCCCTTTCTGTCCCCGTTTTCTATGCCTGCTGACCTCTGGCCTTTGCTCGTCTGCGTCAGGAGACAACATGTACAGCTGTGAGCGGTGTAAGAAGTAAGTTGTGCTCTGGGGCCTGTTCCCAGCTCCCTGTTCCCTGAGTCCTCCCCAGGGTTTCCCTCAGCCCTGTGCTAACCTCCCAGATGACAAGGGTCTGCAGGGGACTGTGCCTTGGTCTCTCTGCTGACCCCCTTCCCCGCAGGACACTGACCATGGCTCTTCTGTCCCCCTCTGCAGGCTGCGGAATGGTGTGAAGTACTGTAAAGTCCTGTGCCTGCCTGAGGTGAGCAAGCCACCTCGGTCCTGTTAGCCTGGGGTCCACGTGGGTAGGTGCTTGAGTGGCCTGTGGGGCCGTGTAGAGACTGACCTGTCCTGTACAGGCACAGAAGGCCATGAAACTCGTGCAGGTGCTTTGGGGGAGAGGTGTCCTCTGCACTTCAGTTCCCTCTTCCATTTGGGGGCTTGCTGAGGCCCCAGGCGAGCAGAGACAAGGCTCAGGCTGCGGGCTGTCTGATGTTCTGGAGAGGTTCCTCAGAGTCCCCAAACCAGTGTCAGAGTTCTTGAAAAGTAAGCATGGCAGAGTCAGCTTCCTGAGGGCCCAGCCCAGCTCTCTGTCGGCCCCTCTGGCAGCTACACCATAGGCTGTCAGTCCTCGTGAGAGAAGTGGGCTGTTGACCCCCACATGGGGGTCTCTGACATGTGTGATGGACCCCATGCAAGTCCAACAGGCCTAGACCTGTGTGGGAGTCCTATCCCATGAGCTTCCCTGTCGTCTTCCCCAGTTGGCCAGGGTGACTGGCCCCTGCCCTCTCCCCTCAGATTCTGTGTGTCCACCTGAAGCGCTTCCGGCATGAGGTAATGTACTCCTTCAAAGTCAGCAGCCATGTCTCCTTCCCCCTTGAGGGACTCGACCTCCGCCCTTTCCTGGCCAAGGAGTGCACTTCTCAGGTCACCACCTATGACCTTCTCTCTGTCATTTGTCACCATGGCACAGCAGGCAGTGAGTATGCCCCGCACTCCAGCCCGGCCCTCCTCCACTGCCTGGCCCCTGGGTCCATATAACCCGTTGCTTGTCTACCAGGTGGGCACTACATCGCCTACTGTCAGAATGTGATCAATGGGCAGTGGTATGAATTCGATGACCAGTATGTCACCGAGGTCCATGAGACGGTGGTACAGAATGTGGAGGCCTACGTACTCTTCTACAGGTGGGCCTGGTGGGGAACCCCAACCAATGTGTCTGTCTGTGTCTGCAGTTTCTGCAAGTCAGCTTTCCTGTGAGAGGGTCAGGCCACTCCCCCAGCATGCCACGGGGTGCCTCTGCATACATAGCATGGCCTGGTCTGACTTGGTGTCCATGCACAACCTGAGTCCGGGTCTCTTGGCTCATACTGTACCCCTGTCTATCCCAGGAAGAGCAGTGAGGAGGCCATGCGTGAGCGGCAGCAGGTGGTGTCTCTGGCTGCCATGCGGGAGCCCAGCCTGCTCCGGTTCTATGTGTCTCGAGAATGGCTAAACAAATTCAACACCTTTGCAGAGCCGGGGCCCATCACCAACCACACCTTCCTGTGCTCGCATGGAGGTGAGTAGGCTGCCCCTGGGGGAGGTGTTGCAGTGGGGGTAGCTGGGCCCAAGCCCCAGCTCTCTCTTCTGTGCCTCCCCTCACAGGCATCCCACCCAACAAATACCACTACATCGACGACCTGGTGGTGATCCTGCCGCAGAGCGTCTGGGAGCACCTGTACGGCAGGTGAGTGCTGGGAGCTGGCTGGAGTGGGGTTGACCCCGCTGCCCCTGTTCCCTGGGCAGCGCAGCAGCAGCCCCACCTTCTGCAGGGAATCCAGTCAGCTCGTTGGGTCCGCCGTGGAAAGCCCTTGGATATTGCTTTCAGGGCTGAGGTGTGGGGGTTGGCTTAGACCTCTGACCTCTACCAAGCACAGGCTGTCTGGCATGGGGCCCAGACTGGCCACATTGAGGCAACTGCTCTAGTCTGAGGACTTGTAGGTCAGTGACACCAAGAGCAGGCAGTCCTCCCATGGCAGCCCAGTCCAGCCCTAGGCCCCAGTAGAGCTGGGTATGTAGGGTCTGCCCCGGGAAGGAGCCCCCTCCTGCCAGCTCCCAGTGGGTGGTGGGAAAGAGCCCTTGATCCTGTAAGGCTCCTAGGCTGGGACACTTATCTCCTACTGCAGCCTCACTGCACCATCTCCTACTGCAGCCTCACTGCACTTATCTCCTACTGCAGCCTCCTACTGCAGCCTCACTGCACCCATCTCCTACTGCAGCCTCACTGCACCATCTCCTACTGCAGCCTCACTGCACCCATCTCCTACTGCAGCCTCACTGCACCATCTCCTACTGCAGCCTCACTGCACTTATCTCCTACTGCAGCCTCACTGCACCATCTCCTACTGCAGCCTCACTGCACTTATCTCCTACTGCAGCCTCACTGCACCATCTCCTACTGCAGCCTCACTGCACTTATCTCCTACTGCAGCCTCACTGCACCATCTCCTACTGCAGCCTCACTGCACCATCTCCTACTGCAGCCTCACTGCACCATCTCCTACTGCAGCCTCACTGCACTTATCTCCTACTGCAGCCTCACTGCACCCATCTCCTACTGCAGCCTCACTGCACCATCTCCTACTGCAGCCTCACTGCACCATCTCCTACTGCAGCCTCACTGCACCATCTCCTACTGCAGCCTCACTGCACCATCTCCTACTGCAGCCTCACTGCACCATCTCCTACTGCAGCCTCACTGCACCCATCTCCTACTGCAGCCTCACTGCACCATCTCCTACTGCAGCCTCACTGCACCATCTCCTACTGCAGCCTCACTGCACCATCTCCTACTGCAGCCTCACTGCACCCATCTCCTACTGCAGCCTCACTGCACCATCTCCTACTGCAGCCTCACTGCACCATCTCCTACTGCAGCCTCACTGCACCATCTCCTACTGCAGCCTCACTGCACCCATCTCCTACTGCAGCCTCACTGCACCCATCTCCTACTGCAGCCTCACTGCACCATCTCCTACTGCAGCCTCACTGCACCATCTCCTACTGCAGCCTCACTGCACCATCTCCTACTGCAGCCTCACTGCACTTATCTCCTACTGCAGCCTCACTGCACCCATCTCCTACTGCAGCCTCACTGCACCATCTCCTACTGCAGCCTCACTGCACCATCTCCTACTGCAGCCTCACTGCACCCATCTCCTACTGCAGCCTCACTGCACCCATCTCCTACTGCAGCCTCACTGCACCATCTCCTACTGCAGCCTCACTGCACCATCTCCTACTGCAGCCTCACTGCACCATCTCCTACTGCAGCCTCACTGCACCATCTCCTACTGCAGCCTCACTGCACTTATCTCCTACTGCAGCCTCACTGCACCATCTCCTACTGCAGCCTCACTGCACTATCTCCTACTGCAGCCTCACTGGTAGCCCAGATGAAGCCGAGCTCTGGACACCTTTTGCGGAAAAGCAGCCCTGAGGACCCTTGCCAGCCTTTTGTGCTGGGAGTGTGCTAGAGGGCACGGGGTGAGGCGGGGAGCAGCTCCCCTGCTTGATGCTGGCTCTCTCTCCCTGCCCGAGCAGGTTCGGGGGCGGCCCTGCTGTGAACCATCTGTACGTGTGCTCCATCTGCCAGGTGGAGATCGAGGCGCTGGCCAAGCGCAGGAGGATGGAGATTGACACTTTCATCAAGGTGCATTTGGGGAACGGGGACTTGAGGACCGAAGCCATGTGCAGTGAGGCTGAGTAGGAAGTGCTCTGCCGATTGGTAGCGGGTCAGGAATGAAGAGAAGAGGCGTTGGCGTTAGAGAAATGCCAACGTGCTCTACTTGCGCCTGCCGCGGTGGCTCAGGCTGGGGTCTCTTTACAGTGGTTGAAATCCTGTGCCCACAGGAGTACTGCTGTCCCTGGGGGATGGAGCACTCCTGGCTGAGGACTGCTGGTCTCTGCACCCTCATGTGGAAGGTGCCTGAGACTCACAGAAAGTGTGAGGAGTTTGGTACCCATCAGAAGAGGGGCTGCTGGGACAGGGAGTGCTGTGGTGGGGCTGCTTCCCCTCCTCATGCTGCTTACAGGACACAGGACGAGACCGCAAGCATTTAAAGTAGTGGGGAGATGTATGTAAGGCCTCTTCCTGTAACCACAGAGAAGTGTCGGTGAGGGCCTGCAGGTGTGGCTTAGTGCCTGTGATGCCCTGGGTATCGTTTCCAGCACTACCATTAAGAGTGTTAGACAGTGACCCATGTGAGCTGACGTTGCATTTGGTAAGTGGAAAAAATAGCATCTTAGAGAAAGTGCTAAAGGCATTATCTGCCGTGACCTGCTTGGTCAGTGCGGGAACTGGCCTCTTCTTTGAAGATTTATTTATTTATTTATTTATTTATTTATTTATTTATTTATTTATTTATTTATTTATTTTGGTTTATAGAGACAGGGTTTCTCTGTAGCTTTTGGAGCCTGTCCTGGAACTAGCTCTTGTAGACCAGGCTGGCCTCAAACTCACAGAGATCCGCCTGCCTCTGCCTCCCAAGTGCTGGGATTAAAGGTGTGTGCCACCACCGCCTGGCTTGAAGATGTATTTTATGTATTTGAATGTTTTGCCTGCATATATATGTATGTACACCATGTACATGCTTGTTGCCCTCAGAGGGTATAGAAGAGCATTGGAATTGAAGTTATGGATGGTTGTGAGCTACCATGTGGGTGCTGGGAATTGAACTTGGGTCCTCTACAAGAGCAGCCTGTGCTCTTAACCCCTGATCCATCTCTCTAGCCCTTTGAATTTTCTCTTTTTTTGAACATGTCAAGGAGTCATTGATTTTCTGCGTAGGACATCTAGTGTTTGAGAGGCTCAGGGGCTGGGGTGGGACTTTGGAAAGTCATGAGGAACAGGGGACAGATTGACTGCCCTGCCTGTCTCTTCCTCCCCCTAGCTGAACAAGGCCTTCCAAGCCGAGGAGTCTCCCAGCGTCATTTACTGCATCAGCATGCACTGGTTCCGAGAGTGGGAGGCTTTCGTCAAAGGGAAGGACAGTGGTGAGTGGTGCGGGCCTTCTGTAGGGCAGCCTGGCAGGTTTGGTGCTCTATTCCAGGGATGCAAAGAGCACAGATTCCTGCAGGCCTGGCTGCCACTGCTGCTCTCCCAGCCGCTATGGCAGAGCATCCTTCCTACCCTGCCTCCTCTGCCCACTCCTGCTGACCCCTGGGAAGCCGCCCCTCCCTCCTGCAAGGCCATGTCCTTGGGATTCTATTGCCTCCTTGGTAGATAGCTCTAGACCTTTAGGAAGCTGAGGTTCTTGTTTGATCCCTTGGATTTGCAGAAATGAAGACAGCCCTGCAAGAGTAGCAGTCTTAGATCTGGGCTGCCTTCAGTCACTCAGGCTCCCAGACCAGGCTCTTGGGGGCCTGGCAGGTTGACAGAGCCCACAAGTGTCCTGCCTGCTTCTCAGAGCATGAACAGCCAGTACTAGAGAGGCTGTTGGATCTTTCCCCAGCCCCATCCTTTGCTGGCTGAAACAGTCAGGTGACTGTGGTTGGGAGCACAGTCCTGGGGTTCTTTCCATGATCTGGCTTCTGGCCTTGCCTTCCTCCAGTTCTGAGCTGGGCAGGTCTCTTCAGCTGCCGGAACCTCTGTCCTGTGTAAACAGTTCCCATTTCTCATAGTTGCTGAGGGCTAGATGGTAGTAGACCAGGAAAGAACACCAAATAGTGGCAAATACCACTGATGCCCATCACTAAAACATTGGTCTTAAACAACCCCATGCCCACCAGATGTACCCTCTTCTGGGTCCAGAGTACTAAGAGACTGGCTTGAAATCAAGAGAGAAGGCTTTGGTGCAGGAAGTGTCTCTGTTGGCCTTGGCTCTGCCCTGAGGCCAGAAAGGCCTCTGTGGGCTCTGAGTGGTAAGCCTTGCTGAAGGCCAGTACTGCCTGGAGCACGGACCTCGTGCTCTCTGTCTATTGCAGAGCCTCCCGGGCCCATTGACAACAGCAGGATTGCTCAGGTCAAAGGCAGCGGCCATGTCCAGCTAAAGCAGGGTAAGTCTCCCAGCACCCCCAGCCCAGCCAGGCTGTCCTTTGTCCTTCAGGCCACGCCACCAGGTTACCTTGAGGTCCTGTCCTTCCAGGAAGTTTTGCCAGCTGTTATCAAAATCCTGTTATCCAAATCCAGGCCCAGAGGCCATATAGGGGGTTCTAGCAGTGCTTGACCCCTGTGCAGGTCTGATAGGCCCCTCACCACACCCTGCCTCTTATGCCTCTTGCTAGCCTGGTCAGTTCTTACGTCTTCTAACCCTGGGAAACAAGACAACAGCCAGAGCCATGTCCTCTGAGCCCCTGTGGTCATTCTCTCTCCCGTCTGGGGCACCATGCCTGTCCTCATCCTCGCAGTTCCCTACCTAGAAGATGTTTCTCCTGAGGACTGTTATGCAGTGTGGCCTCTGTGTAAGCGTGCTTCTCCTGTTCCACAGGGGCTGACTATGGGCAGATTTCTGAGGAGACCTGGACCTATCTGAACAACCTGTATGGGGGTGGCCCTGAGATTGCCATCCGGCAGAGTGTGGCCCAGCTCCCAGACCCAGAGAGCTTGCATGGAGAGCAAAAGATTGAGGCTGAGACCCGGGCTGTGTGACTTGGGCCAGGTTGAGTGGCTGTGGCTGACCCTACTCCCTCCCAGACAGCCCTGCATCCCTCTGCAGACTGCATCCTGCTGAGTGCCCACTGTCCCCGAAGGCTGGTATCTGCCATCCCCAGAGGGTGTGTCTGCCCTGCAGCTGAGCTGCTGTGTGCCTGGTGCAGAGACTAAGTGCGGCTGGGCCGTCCGCCGTGAGAGATGCTGTGCCGGGAAATATATTCTCAGACTTCTGAGGACTCCGACTGTCGTCGCCATTTCCCCAGACTTGCCCTCTTGCTAGCTTGGGCCCAGCTTTTGTCCCAGGAGCTCCATGCTGCCCCTCAGCCAATGCTGTCCCCTGGGATGAGACTGGGAGTGGCTGCCATCTTTTGGGTATTTTCTGCTGGGTACTTGGTCCAGCACCTTAGGGACTCACAGAGGTAGATTTCCATGCACAGGGGACAGAATGGATGTGAGGGGCTCTGCATGACAGCCATGTTGGTTACCATAGCCTCCTGGAGGTCCAGGCTGCCCTGTGTTGGTTGTTGACTATAGATACAGGGCTCATGTGGTTGGAGTGGAGAAAGGGCAACTTTTGCTTATAGAGGACCTGCCACCTTGTCCTGCTGTGCCCACTGGCAGAAGGGTGTCATTTGCCCTGTGGAGAGGCTCCTGAACCCCTGGGGGCGGGGTAGACAGATACCTCATGCACTGGTGCAGTGTTGGTTGCTTGCTCAGCTTCCTCTGTGGCCTAGAGTGACCCTGATTCTCCTCTTCCTATACCTCCCCCAGCCTTAGTGTCTAGGGCCACCACTGGGGAGATGTGATCTGTGGCCGCTCACACAGGCACTTGCCCAGAAGTTCCTGCAAGGCCACTGCAGAGGTACTGGGACCCCCTGAGCCTTGAGAGGCTGTCCTGTTGCTAGGGTCCTTGAGAAGTCTGGACAGAACATCTAGGTATGGGGTGGTGAGGGATCCTGGGACCAAGAGGCCTCCACTCTGCAGAAGTGGGTGCCTGCAGCCCAGGCCTGGGCATTTGGTGTCCCCTAGACCTGCTTCTTCCCACTGAGGTGGCATGTGGACCCGTGGACAGCTACTGCTGGGGCTTGCCCCGTTGGCTGCCATCTTTGGAAGTCTGCTGTCAAGCCCTTGGCTCATTGCACTACTGTGATGGTTTGTGTTCAGAATGTCCCAATAAATATGCATTCCTCCCCTGCCCCTAGCTTGTCCTGTCGCGCTGAGCCGTTGGCCCCCAGTGGTGACTAACATGAGCCAGAGGCCCCGTGGAAGCTCTGAGGAGGAGGCTGGATCATTTGAAATACCAACTGTGTCTTTCCTTTCCTGGAACCTGCCAACCACAGGGGCCCAGCAGGGATGTGTCTAGTGGCCAGCGTATCCCTGCAAACCTCAGCAGTAGCCTGCACAGTAGCTACAGAGGCACAGAGCCTTCCCCAGGACCTCAGGCCTCTGGACCTTAAGCGGCATGGTCGTCATCCCTGTAGCTCTGGTCCCATTTGCTTTAGTTTTCTGGGGAGGATTTGAGAGTATTGCTTTGGAAGCACTGAGCTCTGGACTTGGGAGGTGGCCCAGTGGTTGAGTGTGTTCTGGGGCCCAGATTTATTCTGTCCTGTGTGGAAGAGCAAACTGGCCACTGGCATCCCATAATACCTGAAGGTTTAGGAGTGCTCGGAGTAGAAACAAGGGCTAAAACCTTCTCAAAGCCAGGGGTAGTGATGTACTCTTCTAGTCCAGCATTTGGAAGGTAGAGGTAGGAGGATCTGGAGTTCAAGGTGAATTGGAGGCTAACCTGGGCTACAGGACTCCATCTCAGAACAAATCCACCAAACAAGGAAATGCATATAGGACTGGGAATGTATCTTACTGTTGGAAGAGTGTTTTATCTAACACACATGAAACCCTGGATTGCAGTCCCTCCACTTAATTCGGGCATGGTGGAACCTGCTTGTAATAGAAGCAGCCTATAGCAGGTAGAGGCAATAGGATCATCCTTGGCCGCATCTTGAGTTGCAAGCCAGCCTGGACTCCGCGACTCCCTGCACCGTGCCTCTTCAACCCTCTGTTTACAAGTTGCTGTGTATGTGTGTGGAGTGTTTCTAGAGATGTTTCAGACACGCTCACTTCCGAGAGCTACATACGTTTGAACCCATAGTGCACATATGGGCAGCTTCCTATGGAGGAGGAGTTCTGTCTGGAGTTAATTCAGGGGCTTGGCAACATTCATTGCTTGTACTGCAGGACGCTGAGCTAGAAATAGACCCTGGTTTGCCTCAAAACACTTGGGTAGTTCCCCTTGAAATAAACGCCTAGCTCTTCAGCGGCTCCAGTGAACCTAGATCTGGCAGGCAAGGCATCCTCGCTGAGCAGGGCAGGAAGTTCCCAGGAGCTGGTGAGCTGGGGTCAACTGGCCCTAGGGCTGAGTCTCCAAGGAGGAGCCAGGAAGGACTGACTGGTTGTGCCTCTCTGTGGGAGTGGGTAGCCATCCCTGCAGAGCAGGTGTCTGGCACCTGAGGGCACATACAGGTCCTAATCGTCTGTGGTTCTGCCCATGAACTTGCGCGAGCTGCAGCAGTAAGGATGTACCTTACACCCATTCTATTTTAAACCCAGGGCAAACATGAAACTACCCTGACTCTTGCATGGCCTAATTTTGAACTAGAAATAAAGTAGAATTTTACCGTCAGGCTTCCTGTCTCCAGGACCTTGCTTGACGGATCAAGGGGAGCAGGCACAGATGCACTGATACCCGCAGAGAGCCTGAAAAGGAGCTGGCAACCTTGAGTAAGTGTGCCAGGACCACTGTGCCAGGACCACTGTGGAGAGCTGCCGGGGGAGGTTCTACAGGACTCGCCCGGACCGTTGCAGGCTGCACCGCATCTTGGGTGCTGTCCCTTTGGGGGGCATTGTGTCCAGCAGAGCACTGCAGGACTGGAAATATCCTCCTGCCTGCCCAGGTCTAAGGACGAAGGCACACCCGAGCCTTTGTGTATGTTATTTTCTTGTAGCCCTGAGATGTCCCCAGTTGGTGTCACAAAAAGCCCACCAGACAGAGCCACAAGTGTTTCAGTCAGGGCCTAATGGATACTTGATGCAACCCGAGACACAAAGGGGCTGCTGGGTGCTGGTTGGCTACCGTCCCATATTTGGACACCAGAGGAAAGCACCACAGGGACTAGGGAGGTGAGGGTTCACCCTGAGTGATGGCAAAGCCAGAAGACGTTGAACCCCTTCAAGCTTCGGAAACCTTTGAATTGTTTGCTGAAACAGGGCTCAGCTATGTAGCTCAAGCTGGCCTGGAACTCCTGAGTGCTGGGGTTACAGCTATGCCCCACCATGCCCAGCGGCCATATTCACTGTCCAGCCACTTCCTGCTTTCTCAGGACCCACAGGGCTCGCCTTTAATAACAGCAATTGGTTTTTTAATTCACTTGTTTTGGGAGTGGTAGGGCCGGATGCTACTGTATACATGTGAAGGTCAAGAGATAACCCTCCAGAGTAGTTCTCAGCCTCCACCACGTGAGAGCCCAGAGACAGAACCCAGGTCCGGGTCACCAGGCACAGCAGCGAGGGATAGAACCCAGGTCCGGGTCACCAGGCACAGCAGCTCAGGGCTTCTGCTCTGCTGCCTCCATCTGCTCATGTCAGCCTGCTGCCAGCAGCAGTAGTTAAGAGTGTGTCTTGGGGGATTCCCTGGGGCTCTCACAGTCCTAGAATTTTACTGTGAGCAGGCATAGGCTCTGATACCAGAGGTAGTGGGGGGGCATAGATGAGGGATGCTCTCTTCCCCCATCCCCAGGCTCTTAGGCTTCCTCCCTAGTCGCAGGTTAGGGATGCTACGCCAGTTCTGCCTTCTTCCACTAGGGGTCGCCACTGCCCTCACCAACAAGGCTCCTGAGGCCAGGGTGTGGCCAGGGCAAGCTGGTTACTGGGGTGCCTGGGCCAGCCGGTATTTCCAGACTACTGGAGAAACCCAACCCAAGGGCGTGTGAGTGTCCTGATTCTGTGATTTAGGAACTTCTTTCTCTGCAAGTATCAGAGTAGGAAACACAGCCTCCCGGTTTGTAGCCATGTTGCCTGCGAGGGCCCCCCAGCCACAGAAGGTTCTGAGGAGCCAAGGAGATGCCAGGCTCCGCTGGAATCCCACAGATTCCTTTCTGATGGAACAACCAAGTCCTCAAAGAACATTCTGGAAATGACTTTCCAAAATTAGTCTTTTGCTAACGACAGTCACCTGGTTTCCTCCACCACACTGCCTCTATGGAGAATGATGGTTTAGCAACCCAGACAAGACTTGAACTGGTCCTCCTGTCTGCACCTTCTGAGTGCTTGGATGTCAGGTGTGTACCCCCACATCCAGCCACCACTTCTTGACTTGTTTAGAAGTTGTTGTTTTTTTTTTTTTCCTCCCAAAGCAGGTAGCAGCTTTCTTGGAAGCTGCTTCCATCCACTATGGAAGAGGCTTCTGCAGCTCTTCCCGATGACCCGTGGGGGAGTGTGCTGGCTGTCAGCAGGGCCATTCTGCCCATACTTGGTGTGGTGGCTAATATCTCTCAATGTGGACAGCTCCCTCCCCAAAGCACCCCTAAACATCCTTCGGGAATGGAGGCGTGTTCACACCTCCCCTGAGAAGACAGGGTGAGGTGTTCGAAACCAGCTGTGAAATCATGGCCTCCAACAATAGGCAAGCCAGTGAGAACCAGGCATGTAACACCCATCCCTTTTGAGGCGGGGTCTTCCCTTGTAGTTCTAGCTGGCCTTAAACTCACTACGTAGACCAGACTGACCTGGAACTCACGGAGATCCTCTTGCCTCTCTGCCTCCCAAGTGCTGAGATTAAGGGTGTGTGCCACCACACTGGGCCCGTTAGGTGGTCCTTTAGAGCCATCCAGGGCTGCTGACTTGGCCTGTAGCACTTCTCGCCTGGCCATTGGGAGAACAGTGGACCTTTGTGGACCATGAATGTGTCATGCTGCTCAAACTCCCACACACATTGGCATTCCTGAGGCCAGAGGTCAACTCGACGGCGGAGAAGGAGTAAGAGCAAGGTGGTGGCGGCGCACATCTTTAATCCCAACACTTGGGAGGCAGAGGCAGGCAGATCTCTGTGAGTTCCAGGACAGCCAAGGCTACACAGAGAAACCTTGTCCCCCAAAACAAATACACATCTGCCATTCTTGTGTAGAATGTGTCTCTGCGATGTGTCAGCCTTCTTAGAACTGGAAGTAACATTTATTGTTGAGTAGGTCTCTAGCCTTCCCTGAGTAGACATGATTCCTCTTGAGTTTATACAGTGACAGAGAAGAGCAGAGGCCAGCCATCAGCCCTGGGAGCTTCTGTGACTGGAGTCCCCGTCTCCCATGTGTGTGCATGTTACGCTTGAGGGCATGTTCAAGCTTGTGTGTGTGCTCACCACTTACGTGTACAGGAGATCAGATCAATAGCATTGGATGTCACCCTTTATCAATCAATCTTAATTACATTGAGACAGGTCCCTGGAACCTTGGTTGGTCTGGAACTCAATAAGTAAGACCAAGCTTGCCTTGAACTCAGAAACCCTCTGCCTCCTGAGTGCTGGGATTAATGGTGCATGCATGCCTCTGTAAATTTTGAGACAGGGTCTCATAAATTAGCTTTCCAGTTGGTGGCTGGGACCCACCTGCCTTTGCCTCCCTTTAGTGTTTGGGGTGCCGGCTCTCACTGCTGTGCCCAGTTTCTTATATGGGTGCCAGAGATTGAACTCAGGTCCTTGTGCTTGCTCAACAGGGCCTTTAGCCACCGAGGCATCTCCCCAGCCCGAGGCATCTCTTCATGCAACCAGAGAACCGGGTGACACCAGAAATTATATTTTATTTAACATTGAAAGGACTAACATTTCATTACAAGGGTGAGAGTAGCCTTCTAATGAAAGCACTTTGTTTGGTTTTAATTCTACCTCCAGAGACACAGGCCAGCCCAGGACCTGTCAGCTGGGAAGGCCTTCCCAACAGTGCCGTGCTCTCAAGCTGAGAATCAGTGCAGCTCGCCTGCATACACACACACACACACACACACACACACACACACACACGTGCGCGCGTGCGCTTTAAAAGGTGCTTGACGTCATGTACAGAATTTGGGGCCATTACTAGAGACATTCTGTGTGTTACACATACAGGATACAAAATCAAAAAGAACCACCAGGTTGCAATTTCTAGAAACTTCCTGGCAGGAACAGAAGTAGAAGTTGTTTAACTTTGTGTGAACATGTCTGCTATCACCACAGGTGTCATCAGAAGGCATTAGAGCCCCCGTGAAATATTGGGGCTGCTCTCACTGGCTGAGCCACTCAGCCTAGAGGGAGGAGCCATCACAGCTTCATATCCCGAATAAGAAAAAAAAAAACGGGCAAATGTCAAGTTCCTTTTATTTTCATCTCTAAGTCACTTGCAGGGCAGGTTCTTTTACAGTGAGTCGTTCTTGTAACAGCTCTAGCAGCTAGGGATGACAGGCAGCAGGTCCTGGAGAGAGGGGATGCTGAGCTCCCTGGGAAACCCTGCACACCACCCCCTCCCTGTCCGATTCCACAGGATTCCCACAGCAGACCAGGTAGCTCAGAGAACCGGCCAGAAGACGCTCATCTGCCATCCTCTGGACATAGGTAGTACAGGCAGTTAGGAGAGAAGGGAGACAGGCAGAGGTTTCAACAGTCACAGATCGGCCGCTTATCCCTTTTATCTTTGTGGCAAGAGCTGTTCTTAATCCAGGCAGGAGATGGGAGGCACGGCCTTCATGCATTACCAAGGTCTGCAAGCAGACCCATAAAAACCACTTAGCTTCCTCAGGGAGGGGCAGCGGTCAGCCCAACTTGGTGAAAACCCGAGGCTCTGGTGACCTGCTGAAGTTGGGTTAACTGTGTCAGAGCTGAGGCCCTGACGTCACCCTTAGGTACCAGGCTTCCATTTTGTTCACTGAGTCTTCCTCATGGGACTAAGGGCATACCTGCTACAGGGAACAGAAGCTGTGGTTCATGGAACAGCCCCACGGGGGGCCCAGAGGACAGTGTGCAGGACCCTGGGCTTGGCCTTGCTTGGGAGGAGGTTGGGGGGATGGAGAAAGCTAATCCTTGCTTGCTCTTGAAATCCAAAGCCAGGCCCTTGTCCCTGCACCCAGTCCTGGCACCCCTCCCCACCCTGGCACCCCCTTCTGCTATGAAGTTAGCAGTACTAGTCTGCAGCATGGTGTGCCAGCCCCAGTTTGCAGAGAATGTCTGAATCTATGCAAACTTTGGACAAAACCCAGGCCAGACCTGAGGACATGCCCTTTCTGTCCCTGTCTCTGTAAGACTCCCATGTCTTTGATCCTCTGACATGATGCCAAGCTACCAGCTGCCCAGAAGAGGATGCCAACTTCCTCAAGCTCATGCTAACAGGGCGTCCTTCACTGGGGCTTCCGTGCCGGGAAGGGAGAGAAGCTGTGTGGCTCTAAGGCGTGAATGACCGACCATCTTGGTTCTCGAGTGAAGATCCGTCATGTGAGAGGAATTTTACAGCCTCAAAAGCAACCTCCATCCATTCCTCAGGGCTTCCAAGATCAAATGCAGATGTGGTGGCCGCAGAGCCACCAGAGGGACCACAAGAGGCATAAGGTCTTTGGTGAGGAACATAGTAGAGTCCTCAAATGCTACTTATGGGGCTCAGCAGGTCCGCCTTACAGTATCGAGCTAGTGGGTGAGAGGTCCTTTTGTCACAGGGTGCCATGAATAGGCAGACAGCTCACAGAAGGCAGACACAAGCAAGACAACAGGGCTGGCCCACAAGCTGGGGTTTGGACTTCAGTATGGATCTTCCTGGGCCATGTTTAGAACCAGAGTGCAGGTGGGGAGGGGCCGGATGCCCTAGTCCCACCAGAGCCACTGGGATGAGGAGGAAAGGTGTCAGTGCCGAGATGTTGGAGGATGGGTGACCAGAGGGGCTGAGGCAGAAGCCTCTGGAGAGGACACATTTGCTGATGTCCCAAGAGACACATGGGAGACAGGTGGGCGCTCAGTCCACCCAGCGCACGACTGGCCCTCCTTGGCTGGATTCTGGTAGTCACCCAGGAAACCAGTGGTGACAGTTGACGAAAGGCACAGTGTGAAATGTGCAAGGCCAGGCCAGGCAATCTGCAGGTGGACTGGGAGCCCAGCAGGAGCAGGGGCACACGGGCGCAAGTCCAGTTGGAGTGAGGTGGACAATCCCTGCATGGGGCTGAGGAAGAGAAATGCCCCTGCCAGGACAATGGGCAGAGCCACGGGAGCAATGCTATGAAGAGAAGGGGAGGTGGGACACGGGAACCCAGCTTGCAGATGAGCGGGATGCCCTGCCAGCCTGGGTGACGCTGGAGACCTGTGGGGACAAGTGGGCTGGATGGTGGTGGCTCCTGGGGAGGCTCATGGGGAACTCTGGCCACGTGCACTGCCTTTAGGAACCTATAACACAAAAAGAAAGAAGAAAAGCCCCAGGTTAGAGAAAGCCTCAGGTGAGAGGCAGGCACTTTGCCACTGGCAAACTGCTTGCCTTGGGGAGAAGGGCAGGGATTTCAGTAACTGGTTGCCAGAGTGGCTCTGTCGTGGAGAGCTTTCGAGGCTTTAATCGTTTGTTTGAGACAGGCTCTCAAGTAGCCTAGGGTGACCTCAGATTCTCTATATAGCCTAGGGTGACCTCAGATTCTCTATATAGCTGACGATGACCTTCCACTTTCCACACTCTGGGAAGACAGATGGCTTTTTATCGCCATCTTTAGCTGGCCCCATCTCTGGACCAAAACAAAAGGTCAATAGGTTGACTACCTGTTCAACTGAACAGTGTTTTCTTTTTCTTTTTTCTTTCTTTTTTTTTTTTTTTTTGGCCAGGATGGTGCAAGGAAGCTAAAGGGCAAATTCTCTCTCCCGTTGCAACAGGAGGTCTCTCTGCAGTAAGGACAGATGCCCTGGGCGAGAGGGGAGCCTAAGGCTGCCAGCCTCACTGAGCAGCGAAAGCTCTCCATCCCCAGAGGCGAGGGAAGACACAAGGATAGCAGATGCTCCCAGCCCTGAGGACAGGAGGGATAAGAACAGGGAGGCAGAATTATTTGGAAAAACAAAAAAGCATTTGGGTGGAAAATTCCTCAGTACCAGAGGTGAGAGAGTTACACACTTAACACAGAGAGTAATATTCTCGAAAAAGAGAAAAATCACTTAAAATACACAGCACCAAGAAAAAATAATAACATTTATTAGAGAGGCAGATACGAGGGCACAACTGGAGGATGACAGGCAGATTCTTTTCTCTTAGGATGAGAACAGAAAGAAACAACCATGATAGCTGTATTCAAACAACTTACTCAGAACCCAGGGTTTTACAATAAACTCAAGTGTGCAGCAGCCAGCCGGACCTAGCTACAGTGCAAGAGTCCTCGGGCCTCCCCAATAGTTATAAAAACAAAAAGTGGTTAGGCAGAAGAATAACAAATAAAACAGATAGGTAAAAGACTAAAACAACACTGTTCAAAGAATCTGTTTAGTTTTCAAATTGCAATATATACAAATATCCCCTGCGGGGCAGGATTATGGGCGTGTTCAACGAAGGTGATGTAAAAAGCAACATTACCCCATGAGACTCAGAGTAATCTAGGATTTTGGCAATGATTAAGTATGTCACAGATACCACACACATACACAGAAAGTGCCCTGGCATTATTTTATAAAAATCCAGAAGGTGCAGCTGGGCAGTGGCGGGCACACACCTTTAATCCCGGAGGCAGAGGCAGGCAGGTCTCTGTGTTCGAGGCCAGCCTGGTTTACAGAGCAAGTTCCAGGTCCTGTTTGGAATCCCCCTCCCAAAAAAATCTAAGAGCTGCTTTGAATTCTTGGGAGTTGGGGAGCAGCAACTGGACTTGTAGGAGTTTGGGGCATGGGGAACAAGGTTTGGGAGAGGCTAGGTGGGATGATACCTGTCCCCCCCACAGGCTGGGGATAGCTCCCAGGTGACTGTTAATCTCAGATATACTTTCCAAATAACAGGAAAAAGCTACAGACAGCTCATCTCTCCCTCTATTTATGTATGTATGTATGTATGTATGTATGTATGTATGTATGTATTTATTTTCTGTTGTTTTGAGACAAGGTCTCACTATGCAGCCCTGGCTGGCCATTCCAGGTCAGCCTCGACCTCACAGAGATCCGGCCGGGGTTACAGGTGTGTGCCCCCACTGCCCTGCTCTCTAGTTTTTGTTTTTTGTTTTTTTGTTTTTTTTTTTTTGATTTTTCGAGACAGGGTTTCTCCGTAGCTTTTGGTTCCTGTCCTGGAACTAGCTCTTGTAGACCAGGCTGGGCTCGAACTCACAGAGATCCGCCTGCCTCTGCCTCCCGAGTGCTGGGATTAAAGGCGTGCGCCACCACTGCCCGGCGCTCTCTAGTTTCTTACACTGAGTTGTGTTTGCTTTGTGTGGGTGAGCACATGTGTCTTGGCATAGGAAAGTCAGAGGTCAACTCTTGGGAGCTGGTCCTTTGCTTCAGCCACATGAGACCCAGGCTTGGGGACAGATGCCTGTCTCTGCTGAGTCATCTTCCCCTAACCACACCTCCAATCTCCCTTTTCGGACAGCAGACTATAGGAGGAATTTCTCTCATTACCACTAAGGAGATGGGAGCTATACAGTATCACTCAGCACAGACAGTGCTGGACCTGTTCATCTGTTAGGATGCTAGGGTTCGGTTTAGCAACACACACTTAAAACTGCGACCACAGATGCATGTCCAAACTGGCATTTCCTCACCCCAACTTACACAAGGGAAACCCCTCCATTTCACCCAGCAAGCTGTTCACCTGAAGGGGCCCTGGGATAATTGACTTTGAATACACTGTGACAGCAAAAGTTACTCACTCGAAACACGAATTACAAAATTAATGTGCACTGAATGTCAGGTGGACTGGGCCAGCTTCCTATTTCTGAGACTGTACTAGACTGTGAAGTATGGCTGCTGGGGCCTTGGAGAGGGCATGGGACCCTTTGTGCCACCTTTGTAACTGCCAAGAGCCCATTACTACTTCAAAATATTGTCTTTATCGTAGCAATCACAAGACTGAGACAGGGAGACAGAGTTCAAGGCTAGCCTGGGTTCCATAGCAAGACACTGCCTAAAAAAAAAAAAAAAGTAAAAAAGTCTTTAAGAGCCAGGTTGTTGGTAAGTATAGCTTGCTCAATGACACTTCACAGGCCCTTGTGAAATTCAGGAGAAATCATTGCCAGAATCTTGAAACTGTTCCAGGTTCCTGGGCCCAGATAGATGTATAGCTGTCGCTTTTAGAGTCATTGCAGGGGCTACACCTCAGTGGCAGTGAATCTGCCAGCGAACACACGGCCCGATCCCATCCCCAACCACATTAAAAACAAACAAACAAAACAAAACAGCTTATTAAAATGAGCCCCTAATATAGAGGCAAAGAGCTATTTTCTGCTTAGTAAGATGTAAATAATTTTCAAAGTCAAACAAGAAGGACCAGATATGAGCCAGGCGGTGGTGGCACATACTTTTACCCCAGCACTTGGGAGGGAGGCAGGTGGGTCTCTGAATTCAAGGCCAGGCTGGACTACAGAATGCGTGTTCCAGGATGGCCAGAAATACACAGAGAAACCCCATCTCCAACAACAACAACAACAAAAGGGTCAGATGTGGACGGATGCAGCTCCTTGGTGACCTTGAGGTCATGATGGGCACGTTCAGTCCTGGACCACTTCTGGATATCACCAATGCCACTCTCTCCCCTCCAGTATCAGCACTGACTTAAAAATGCAAATTCCTGCATGGCCCAAATTCCTTTAGAACACGGAGACTTTATTTTATTCTGACTGTAGTTAGCCAGATCAAATGTGCCAGAAACCCCAAATGATGCCTAGTAAGTTCAAACTTTGGGTCTTATAGTTGCCAAAGATTAAAAAAAAAAAAAAAAACTTCCTCTTAAAAAGGGAATTGCAGGGGTCGTTGTGTGTAGTGGTACACCAGGTTCTGCTTATGGCAAACCTTCTGGCAAGAATAGTACCGAGTATGAAAACATCACGACCCCAGGGTGTTGGGCAACTAGGTGCTGTACACCTGCCTCACCAGCTTGAAGACACCCCACCATCGGGACATGTCAAAGTTAAATCGCTCAAGGAGCACACCTTTCTGGACATATCCTGGTTGTTTGGGACACTCAGACAATAAAAGGGCCTGAGCAGCAACTGTAAGGATACTCGGCATAGGCACTAAGAAAATGTTATCATCTTTACTAAAGGGCTGGGAGACGTTACTCAGTTCCATTGATGAAATAACAAATGTTAACTTTCATTTATTTAATTTCTACCGAGTCTTACTGTGTAGCCCAGGCTAGCCTGAAACTCGGTGGGATGCTCCTGACTCAGCCTCCTGAGTGAGTGCTGGGATTATAGGTATGAACCACCACCACACATTTTAAAAATCTACATACTTTTGTTGAAAGAAATGGAAACACTGATGAGATTTCAGACAACACAGTCGTAAGCAGGCCGGGGCAGCTCTGCACACAGCCAAGTTGGACAAGCAAACTCAGGCACGAGATGCCCCCAGTTCCCCGAGTGTCTGTATCGCTTGCTCTCTGCTGGCCTCTTGAAGGCCTACGGCAGCCAAAGCGGTTGGGAGAGACAACTCCAATGCTTTTAAGGGTTTTTGTTTTAAGTGGGTTAAATATAAGTCTTAGCACCTTTGGCGTTTTTGTCTAAATAGACTTCGACGTAGGAAGTAGGGACATAGCCCTCCTCGTCTTCATTTCTGCGGATGCGAGTCCACCCATCGCCCTTGTCCTCCTCGATCACACTCAGCATCTCTCCTTCCACCACGGAAATGGTGCCTTCATTCTGACCTGCAGAGGTAAAGGGAGACGTGAGGTCTCTCGGGCGGGGCTGGAAGGGCCCTTGCAATGGCGTAGGTAGAAGCCGGATGAGATCAGCACAAAGTATGTCCCCTTGGTCCTCCGCACTGCCATGTGTTTTCCTTCCTTAGGTCCTCTGAGGACCGTCCACACCTCCCCACAAGCCCGGGTGAGTCTCTGCTCTTCTCAGGGTTTCTCCTGGGGCAGAGGCACGCGGGGGTGTGTGTGTGTGTGGGGGGTGAGGTTCTCCCTCAGCTTCCACAGCGCCTTCTAGCAGGGCCCTCATCTCTTTCCCCTTCTGGCGCTTTCTGAAGACAAGGTTCTACTTTTCCTGCTGCCTCTAGGACTGTCCCCCTTGATGTCCCTAGCCCCAGAGATCTGGGTTCACTGGGACACCTTCTTCTACTGTTCTGTCCCATGGCATCTCTGAGCACCCAAGGATCAGCCATGACGCTGGCCTTGGCTTCTCCTCCTCCTGTCAGTCACAAAACAGCTCTGTCTTCTCCTTAACCAAGGCCCCAATTTTATACGCATATAAAATGGGCATTGGTATTTTGCCTGCAGGCATGTCTGTATGTCTGTGTGAGGAGGGTGTTGGGTCCCCTGGAACTGGAGGTACAGACAGTCGTGAGCTGTCATGTGGATGCTGGGAATTGATCCAGGTCCTCTGAAAGAGCAGTCAGTGCTCTTTACTGTGGAGCCATCTCTCCAGCCCCCCCCCCCTTTTTTTGAAAGTAAGTTCTTTAAGGTCATTTCAAAGTCAGAGCCACACCTCTAGGCCAGCTTTGGGATTGTATGATGGTTAGTTCTGTCAGGCTGACATAACCTAAAGTCGCCTGGAAAGAGGTCAGTGAAGAATTATACAGCACGGTGGCCTGTGGGTGTGTCTATGGGTGAATTTTTTTTTCTTTTTTTCTCCAAGACAGGGTTTTCCTGTGTAGCTTTGGCTGTCCTGGAACTCACTCTGTAGACCAGGCTGGCCTCAAACTAAGAAATTTGCCTGCCTCTGCTTCCCAAGTGCTAGGATTAAAGGTGTGCCCACGCCACCACTGTTGGGCTTTCGGGTGCCTGTCTTTTTTTTTGGGGGGGGGGGAGGTTTCGAGACACGGTTTCTCTGTGGTTTTGGAGCCTGTCCTGGAACTAGCTCTTGTAGACCAGGCTGGTCTCGAACTCACAGAGATCCGCCTGCCTCTGCCTCCCGAGTCGGGTGCCTGTCTTACAACCACCATAAATGATGCGGGAAGGCCCAGTCTGAAAGCGGGCGGCACCTGAAAGTTCACTGCTGTGTAAAGGAGAAGCTTAGTGGAGCCTTCATCTCTTGGCAGTGGTTTGAGCAGCCGCTTCAGGTCTGTCTTGGCTCCCTGCTGTGATGGACTGCGAGCTGGAGCCCTGAGCTAACATAAACGCTTTCTCCTCTGAGTGGCTCTCTGTCCGGGTATTTCATCACAGCCACAGAATGAAATAGGGAGGAGACAAATGGTTTGGGGAACCGTCACAGCAGGGTCACCGTGTGTGTCTGTGTGCGAGTGGGGGTGACACAAAGCAAAGCTTCATTGATGATTTCCCTGAGCCCTGACTGATTCTCTCTGCATCCTCTGTAACTCTGGGCAGTGGAGGAAAAACTAATTCTTCTTTTTTGCAGTTAGGTAGTCTACTTTCCGTGTGTGTGTGTGTGTATAAGAGAGTGTGTTAATGTGTGTGTATAACTGTATGTGAGAGACTGTGAGTGTGTGATGTGTGTATGTAAGTGTGTGATAGTGAGTGTGTAGTGTATGGTGGGCAGAGGTTGATGTCAGGTTGATTATTATTGATTTTCCATCTTATTTATTTATATTTATTTATTTATTTATTATGCATACAATATTCTGCCTGCATGTATGTCTGCAGGTCAGAAGAGGGCACCAGACCTCATTACAGATGGTTGTGAGTCACTATGTGGTTGCCAGGAATTGAACTCAGGACCTTTGGAAGAGCAGGCAATGCCCTTAACCGCTGAGCCATCTCTCCAGCCCTTATTTATTTATTCAAAGATTCTTTTACTGGGGCTGGAGAGATGACTCAGCAGTTAAGAACACTGGCTACACCAGGTGGTGATGGTGCACGTTTTTAATCCCAGCACTTGGGAGGCAGAGGCAGGCGGATCTCTGTGAGTTCAAGGCCAGCCTGGTCCACAGAGTGAGTTCTGGAGTAGGGGAAGAGCACCGGCTGTTCTTGCAGAGGACTGGGATTCTGTTCCCAGCACCCATGTGGTGACTCACAACCACCTGTGACTCCAGTTCCAGAGGATCTGATGCTCTCTTCCAGCCTCAGCAGGCATCGGGCACTAACATGGTTCACAGACACACATGTAGGCAAAACGCTCATTCACATAAAATAAATAAATGTCTTCTTTAATTTTACTGTATGTATGAAAGAGAAGGAGAGAGATAAAGAGAGTTCTGATCTCTGGGAGAGAGGGGTCTCCTAGTCAGTTTAGGAAGGCAGAAGAGCTCCCCGGGCAGCAGTACCTTCAAATGTGTAGAGGGCCTTGCAGGTCCCTATGGCAGGAAGTGGCTCCTCATCATCAAATTCATCATCAAAATCTGTGGCCAGCACCTTGAGCTCGCTCTCCTGGCTTTGCTCTTCTGTGTAACTACCATCTGGGCTGCTCAAGAGAGGAAGACATACAGCAACTATAGCGACCAACCTGGAGATGTGGTTCTGCCCGCACCACTGTGGGGCAATGCCACCTCAGATCGTCAGCCCATATTGGATGGTAAGCTGAGATATTTTCATGGGGGCAGAATGAGAGGTGATGGAAACAGACGCTCTTGCCTTGTGTTCATGAGAGATTCAGAACTTAGAAGTAAGTACAAAGCCAGACGACCCCTCTGCCAGAGACGGGGCCCCACAGGTACTGTACCTCTCCCGGTCCTGGGCGCAGTTAGTGACTGTCTGGTGTGTCTGACCGTCATACATCCCACTCTGCCGGCGTGCCTGCTCACTCCGTGCTGGAAGTCTGCCTTCCACCTCAGCCAGCCAGGCCTGGAAGCAAAAACCACAGAAGACTTGGACCTGGGCTAGCCTAGGCTCAACCATGAACTGTCAGGCCTTAGCTCAGGACTGGAGTCACTTAAAGCTGATGTTCGCAGACCTGGTTGATGTCTCAGAGACTGCACTGGCTGGCTATGCAGGTGGGGCTCCTAGGCAACCGCCTCATCCTCCTGCAAAGCTGGGGGAGGGGGAGGGAGGCCCTTGCTCACCAGATTTACCAATCATTCCACATGGCAGAAAGCAGGCACCACTGGGCTACACTCTTGGACAGCCCCGTAACCACAGATAAATTGCTCTATCCTTCTGACTCAATCCCGTGGCTCTGAGGTCACCCAGGGAAACCCCACAGCCCGAGGCGTGTCAGTAGGGTGGTTTTCCTCTCCAGGGACATAGGCCAACACTGCCATCACAGAGACCACTGATGGGTGGGGGTGGGGGCTCCTTGGGTGCCTGCCCAGAGGCACCCTTCCCCTTGCTGCCCCTTCCTTAGCACCTGTTCCCCACACCTCAAACTTCTGTGTCTCCAGCCGCAGTCTCTCTATGTTCTGGGTGACTTCAGCAAGTTTGTGGTCCAAGCTGGCCGGGTCTCCCATCTGGGGGTTCTTTAGGTACACGTCTTTCATTTTGGTGATAGCGTCCCTGAGAAAGGAATAACGACAACATGGGGACTGAGGACAGAGCCAATAGGGGTTTCTTTCTGACTGAAAAGCCCTTAACAAACCCCCATTGGCTATCAGAGGCCTCCCATCCCCTCTTACCAGTATTGCTCTGAAAAATTAATAGTAGTTATTAATATCCATTATCCTTCTGACTTGGTGACACACACTGGTGATCCCAGCACTCAGGAGGCCAAGGCAGGAGGAGCTCAAATTGGAGGCTAGCCTGGGCTACATAGTGAGATCACCCTTTTTCTCCTTATGGTCTCTTCTGACCAATTTCTTCAAAAGTTCACTGATTTTACTCGTGTGTGTGTACATTTATATGTGTTGTGTGTGTGTGCACATGCAGGTCACATTCATCTGTCTCTTGTCTACCTACTCCTTTTCTTTAAAAGAGGTGTTTACGCGTTTGTTTTTTGTGAGCGTGACAGGAAAGCACCACCTCTGTTTACATACGGTGCTTCAACATGGGGCCAGAATTTACACAGAAGACCTAACAAAGCTTAAAAATGATTCTAAACACACAAAAACAGAGCCAAGAGCATCTTCATAGTTCACGTCTCTGACACGGGCCATGGTGAGAGGGCCCGAGCTGCAGCGTGGTGGATTCCCAGTCTCACATGGGCTGCGGTTCAGGGAGGGGTCTCCCAGTCGTGCGCGGGTTTAGGGCCTTTTGCTCTTGCAGACGAAAAGGGTTAGACACAGTAAAGACAGATTCAGACAAAAAGATCTCTGAACAGATCACAGTGTGTTTGAAAAATATGTGTATGCTTGGGAGAGAGACGAGAAAGGCTAGAAACAGTCATAGCTTTAAAAAAATGATTTTTAAAATAATAAAGTCTTTTTTTTTTTTTTTTGAGACAGGGTTTCTCTGTGAAACAGTTTTAGCTGACCTGGAACTCATTTTGTAGACCAGGCTGGCCTTGAACTCACTAAGATCCACCAAGTGCTGGGATTAAAGGTGTAAAAGGGAATAGAGTAATACAAAATAACGAGCCACGTAAAGATGGACAACACACAGAGAATCTGGATTATTTATACCATTGTGCTGTCTTTGGATTTTTTATCTGTTATGAGCAAATAGCTGCTGAGAAACGTCTGATTATGAAAGCTGCTAGATTAAGCCAATCTTAAAATTATCTTTAATTTAGTTTAAGTTAAATTTTATTTAAATTAAATTAAAATTATAATTAAAATTATTATGTTTTAAAATACCTTGACTTCAAAATTTAAGTCAAAAGATATGTTACTAGCCGGGCGATGGTGACGCATGCCTTTAATCCCAGCACTCGGGAGGCAGAGGCAGGCGGATCTCTGTGAGTTCGAGACCAGCCTGGTCTACAGAGCTAGTACCAGGACAGGCTCCAAAGCCACAGAAAAACCCTGTCTCGAAAAACAAAAAAAAAACAAAAAAAAACAAAAAAAAAACCAAAAAAAAAAAAAAAAAAAAGAAAGAAAGAAAGGAAGAAAGAAAAAAAGAAAAATCGGGTTTGATTGAGGAAGACCCCCTGAAAAATCTCTGATGGGAACAGACGGCCCAGATGATCCAGTGTTTCAGAGTGCCTTTGTTAGTTTCCTCTGAGTTCTGCATCCAAAACAGCTCAAGGCTGCTAGAGAACTACATCCAAATTCCCAAATTATCCAAGAAAAAGAAAGAAGAAAGGGAAATATGATATAGAGATGATATAGAAATAATGGGGGGGAGAGTAGATTATCAAATCTACTTTAATACAAAAAAACAACAGTTAATCTCAAATTATTTTACATTGGCATGGATTTTAGTTTATTAATATAAATTTAAAGTTAATTTGTTAAACTATATATATTTCTACTCTTGTTTAAAGTATTGTGTTTATACAGCTTAATTAAAAATGTAATGTATAATTAATAAATACAGAATTACAAAAATACAGTTAGTCATCTATAGTAGTTGAACTTATAGTCATGCTAGGTTTTCTAGATATACTAAGATAAATTTCAAATAGATAGTAATCTTCAGACACTTCAAAGACAGAATATGGCATTTAAAATGTCTTAATAACTTAGACTTTTCTTTTTTTTATCTATTCATTATGTATATAGTGTTCCGCCTCCATGTATGCCTGTGGGCCAGAAGAGGGCACCAGACCTCATTACAGATGGCTGTGAGCCACCATGTGGTTGCTGGGAATTGAATTCAGGACCTCAGGAAGAGCAGTCAGTGCTCTTAACCTCTGAGCCATCTCTCTAGCCCTAACTTAGACTTTTCATGACAGTGAGACACATCACCTCCTGGCAGAACCAATGTACGCCTGAAAAGATGATGGGCATCAAAGAAACTCCCTATGGAGTCTGTCCTCTTTGTGGCAAAAGCTAGACATAGGGGTGAAGAAACTGCCCTTGCCTCAGTTGCTGAGAGTTACTGTCCAAACTGGACCAGCAGGAAGCAAGAAAGGCCACTGCCAAACTTTGCCAAGACAAAGGAGGACAGACAACAGTCCTTCAAAATCCTCTACTTCACAGGAAAGTCTGTGAGCTACGCTAGGTCTGTGGGCCAGAGTTGGATGCCCCAGGACTACAGAGGAACCCTGGGTGACTGTCCAGGCAGCCAACTGTTTCTGTCATTTCTCATATTTTTTGGAAGTTGCTTACCTACACTTCCTGCTTACTCAGGTAATATTATTTTCTTCTCAGGTCTTTGATGGAGTTGAAAACTAGACAATTATAGTTACAGTTTTTCTTAGTTATGATAAAAGATAAATTTGATATAAAACTTTAAACTCACCAAGATAGGATAGATAATTAAATATTTTTTTTCTAGTTTTGTCAAATACAAATAGACTAGATATTGTACCTGTAATTCTTGTTTGATAACTGTTTTGTTATATCTAATTTTACTACGTTAGAGTTAAAAATCTTCCTTTTTGATTAGGCGGAAAGGGGGAAATGCTGTAGAATAATCCTTCTGTACACTGTGAATATGTATTACTCTAATTGGTTGATAATAAAGCTAACTTGGCCTACAGCAAGGAAGGCTATGACTAGGCAGGAAAGCAGAGAGGAAGAAGGGCGGAGTCAGGGAGAGATGAGTCGGCTGTTAGGGAAGCAAGATGCTAGAGGACAAGCAGTTATGAGCCATGTGGCAAAACAGAGATTAACAGGAATGGGTTAAAATGGGTAAAATCTGGTTAGTAGTAAGCCTGAGCTATAGGCTGAGTGTTTTATGATTAATATAAGCATTTGTGTGATTATCTGGGACTAGGTGGTTGGAAGAGGAATGCTCTGCCTCCATTTACAAGTGTGTGTGCAGGTGAGCGTGCCTGTGTGAGTACGGAGCCACAGTGGCAAATGTTTCTTCTTCACTCTTCACCTATTCCTCTGAGGTAACCACGAAAGATCCCTCCACCTATGCCCACTGGGGAGCTTGGGTTAGAGATGTTTGTGGGGCACTGGGCATGTTTTGTGGGTGCTGGAATCTGAACCCCAGTCTGATTACACAGCAAGGGAGTATAAGTGTGGAGCCCTTGCTCTAGCCACTCCCCTTGTTTTTTGAGACAGGGTCTCTCACCAGCTGGCCAGCAATGGGGTTACAGACCTGCACCTCTGTGCCTGGCTTTTACATGGGCACTCAGGATCAGAACTCAGTTCTTCACGCTTGCACGAGAGGCACTTTCCCCACTGATCTATATTCCCAGTCCTCATTTTACTGAAGTCTTTAAGGAACCAGACTTTTGTGTCTGTAGATTCTTTTTTTTTTTTTTTTTTTTTTTTTTTTGGTTTTTCGAGACAGGGTTTCTCTGTGGTTTTGGAGCCTGTCCTGGAACTAGCTCTTGTAGACCAGGCTGGTCTCGAACTCACAGAGATCCGCCTGCCTCTGCCTCCCGAGTGCTGGGATTAAAGGCGTGCGCCACCACCGCCCGGCTGTAGATTCTTTTTGAAGCATTATTTTCTCTTGGTTTTTCAAGACAGGGTTTCTCTGTGTAGCCCTGGTTGTCCTGAAACTTGCTCTGCAGACCACGCTGACCTTGAATTCACAGGGATTGCACTGCCTCTGCCTCCCAAGTGCTGGGATTAAAGGAGTGTGCCACCACTGCCCAGCTTTTTTTTTTTTCTTTTTAAAAACAAGTTATTTTCAGTGAGGTATGAAGAGTGTGTATGCATATGAGTGTGAATGCCCTCTGCGGCCAGCGGCATCAGCTCCTCTGGGAGCTGGCGTCACCTGGTATGGTTCTGAGCAGAATTCAGAGCCTTTTCAAAAGGAACACACACTCTTAACCACTGAGCCCTACCTGCCTTCCTTGCTTCTGTTTGGACACTGGGCCCACTCTACATTGCAGGCTGGCCTCACTGGTTAGCAATCTTCCTGCCTCTGACTCCAACCACACAGCTGCTCTCTCCTGTCTATGATGACCTTAACCTGCTGGCTCCTCCCAAATTTCATGAAGATGTGCCTCAGTTAACTCACTTCTGTTTTTTTTTTTGTTTGTTTAACTCAGTTTTTCTAGATGGGGTCTTTCTGTGTAGCCCTGGCTGCCCTAGGACTCACCTAGAACCAGGTTGTCCTCGAACTCAGAGATCCACCTGCCTCTGCCCCCCGAGTGCTAGGATTATAGGTGTGCCCTTCACCGCCCGGCTGATCTTCATGTTTTAATGTGTACTGTGATTCAGTAGTAGAGCGACTGCCTAGTATATACACAGAGCCCTGAATCCACCCCAGCACAGCCCATAAACAAAACAAGGTCTCCAAGTCCCAAAGAGATAGTAATTCTTTTCTCCTTTTTTTTTTTTTTGAGACAGGGTTTCACTGTTGCTTTGGAGCCTGTCCTGGAACTAGCTCTTGTAGACCAGGCTGGCCTCGAACTCACAGAGATCCACCTGCCTTTGCCTCCCGAGTATTGGGATTAAAGGCTTGTGCCACCACTGCCTGACTTCTTTTTTCCTTTTTAAAAAACATATATCTATTCAACAAAAATCAATAAAAAACCCAGATAGGAAAAAAATCTTTTTCTCAAAATACAACCTCTAATGAGAAACCCAGTGCACAATGAGAAAACAGACAAAACACCTGCCAAAATAACGCCTTTCTATTCATTTTAAGGCCGGAGAGTCAACAACATGTAAGAATACGCACTGCTTTGTCATGAGGACTGAAGTCTGCTGCCCAACACCCATATCTGGTGGCTCACAACTGCCACTAACTCCAGTTCCAAGAGTTCTGACACCCTCTTCTGGGCTTTAAAGTACTGTGTGTGTGCACACACACATACACACGCATCTATTTTCAGATTTCCTCTTTCCACAAGCTTGGGTGGTTTGACAGGGCACACTGATCCATCCTACCTCTGATCTGTCTCCTTTTGGATCTCTTTATTGAGATCATCCACTTTCTGCTGCAGCTTTTTCCTTCTCTGCTCAGGCGGGAGGTTGCTGAAGTCTTCTGGTGTGGCACCCTGCAGACACAAACATAAGTGAGAAGCCAGAAAGCCTTGAGGTGCTCCTGGGCAGGAGGCAAACCGAGCCTGCAGACCTGCAGAGGCTTCCCACGACCAGCTATGCTTTCCCGCCACACCAGCTGAGCCGTGAAAATCAATACATGCAAAACTCCGAAGTCCCGCCAACCGCTGCCTGTCATCTACGAGGGCCAGAGCACTGCAGCAAAGGCCAGAGCAACCACACTCCGGGGAGGAGAGATGGAGGAAATAGGTTTGACTTGGAGGGCAGCCCAGAAACAAATGTAGAGACTTCTTCATTTGCATCTTCAGACTATTCCCACCCGTTCCTGAAGAGTAGGAAGCTGGCGCTTCTGTAATATAATCCAGTTGTTGTGAACATTGTGTCTGAACCTCTGCTCCTTCCTTAGCTGAAGTATTCCTACCCATCTCTTCTCTCAAGGCTGAGGCAGAGTTCCCAGCCTGTCACTTTCCTTTAAGGATGTGAGCGGGTGGGGCATTGGTGGCACATGCCTTTAATCCCAGCACTTGGGAGGCAGAGACAGGTGGATCTCTGTGAGTTCAAGTCCAGCCTGGTTTACAGAGCGAGTTCCAGGATAGGCTCCAAAGCTACAGAAAAACCCTGTCTCAAGAAAACCAAACCAAACCAAGCAAACCCATGTCATCCCCCTTCTGATGTTTCTGGTCCCTCAAAATTACTTCCCAGTGAACAAAGCCAACCTCCTCTACTTTTATGGTCAGCAGTGTTTCACCACCCCTTTCCTGCAAAGCTGAACCTGGGGCCTATGCACACTACCCAAGCATTTTGCCCCAGGTTACAGTCTCAACCTCGCGGTGGCATGGTTTTCCAGGTACTGGCATTATAGGTGTGAACCACCACATCTGGCTCCTGGTCCCCTGCTCCAATTTTAAAAACTTTATTTTAAAATTGTGCGCGTGCACATGTGGACATGTGGGATGGGTGCCAACAGAGTCCAGAAGAGGGCATTCAGATTTCCCTGGAACAAGGTACAGGTAGGTGGTTGTGAGCCACACAATGTGGGTCTTGGGAACTTGGGTTCTTCGCAAGAGCAATGCATTCTTCTAACTGCTGAGCCATCTCTCCAGCCCCTCACCCTACCCCCACATACTTCCAGTTTTTAGCACTGGCTTGGTCTGGTACTTGCTATGCAGACTAGCTTGGCCTTTGAGTTGAAGCAGTCCTTCAGGCTCAGCCTCCTGAGTGCCAGCCAGGACTACAGACAGGAACCGCCACTCCTGGCTGAGCTCTCTGAAAATCCCACTGCACTCTTGCCTTTGTCCATGTGCCTTCAGTAGGAGACACCAGGACCTGGTTTCCTTCCTGCCTCCTTGCTGGAGAGCCGTGGCTTCACTGTAGTGCCAAGAGCTTTTCCTCAAGTGAGGCCGTTTTCATAAAGAATGAGATGCATTCAACAGGCCCAAGGAAGCCAGGAGAGATTTTACAAGAGAGATTTTACTTGAAAACCTCAATTCTTTTCAAACAAGGGCGAGATTGACCTGGGGGCAAGAAGAAAGGGGGCCCAGGGAATGTGATTCCAGAATCCTCTGGGGTTTGCCAAGTGGCTCACTCGGGGGCTTGTAACAGAAGCTTGTAGGCCGATTATGAGGAAGATGGATGGGCCGGAAAGAACACGAGTCAGCAAATATTTGCCTCTTGGGCCAAATGGAGATCAGAGTCCCATCCTGAGTGTGCGTGCTGGTCGAGGGGAGAGAGGGCAGGGGACATTCCTGTCTCCAAGCCAATCAAGCGGGTCCCTCAGTATGACGGAGGCTGAGGCGGTTTCCTTCTCTGGTGTGTGCTATTTGAAAACCTCCGTGTCTATCTTTCTGGTCCCTCTGTTCAGGTGTTGAGCTGGGAGGGAAAGCTATCTTCACAATTTTGTTTACTATACAACCTGTGGGAGTCAGCTCCATCTTTCAACCATGTGTGTCTCTGGAATGGAACTCAGGACATGGGGGCTTAGCAGGGCTTAGCACCAAGCACCCCTGCCCCCAGCCATCTTGGTGACCCTGAAACTTGTTTTCTAGATTGAGATTGCACACATACACACAACCCCCCCCCAGGGGTTCTTATCTTGCCCTTGTTTGGACAGAGTATGTTTCTCCATTGCATGCTCTATCTCCAGACGGGGCACTGGTCTGGCAAACATGCTTGCTGGGCATGGGGCTTTTACATCAGCTCTGGAAATTTAGACTCAAGCTCTCCTGTTAGGCTTACAAACACTTTCACCTTTAGATCTATCTTCCCAGCTGAGATTTCTGGAGGTGTTTATTTGCTTGTTTTTAAAATCTGGGATGTAACAAAATTCAATACAAGTCACTGGCCTGTGGAAGCGAGGCAATCTGTCAGCAGCCGGAGGGCCCTCTAGCCCTGTCTGTGGTGATGGAAAGGGTGTGGCTGCAGTGTCTGGGACAGAAGGGGCAGAGACTGCCTGAGTTTGAACGTGGCTGGCTCAGCAATGACCTGGATCTTTTGAGTGTATATAGAACAGGTGTGAGGCTTGGATGGCATCTAAATGTCAGAGACACCTGTAAGGAACACTCTGGGCTGGTAGTCTGTGACTAGCCACAGCAGAGACAGCACTGGTTACTATTAACAACCAACAGAATAGCCTAGCTGATCTACATGTTATCTCCAACTGATAGAGCAACAAGTGACCAGCCAGGTCCCATCAACAGCTACCCTCACTATTCAAATACCATTGTTATTTGAAAACAAGCCACTGGAAAAGCCTCAAACCTTGGTTGCTAAGGCGATTCAAGTCAGTAGCTTCTGATATAAACTTAGGATCGGTAGAAAGGGCGTCTCACCTAATTAGGCTTTTGAAGTTTACATTTTCTCAAAGCTCTGGCGTGTGACTCATTTTGTGGAGATGGGGCTCTAGTTTCTAGGTCTGAGTCAGCAAGGGTGTCTCTGACGTGACTGGAATAGCCCAGTTTGCAGAACGGTGGAACCAGCCATGGAAGGTGTGGTCACACACACCCAGGTTAAATGGCTCTGAATTCAGCCTTGCTATGTCTCAGGACGGCACCCACATTGCTCCTGGGCGTAAGTCCTGGGTGAAACAGGTTCTTGAGATATTTGCTTTTACAGATAACCCATTTCCTACCCAACACTTCCTGTCTGTGTGTGTTTGTGGACATGCTGTATACTAAGGTGTCACCCAAGCAGGAAGTTGGGCGTCTTCCCTCTTTCTACCTTACAACCTTGAGACTGGCTTTTCGGTGAGGCTGGCTGACCAGTGCACCTCTGGAGCTCACCTCTCTCCACCCCTCAGTGCTGGGATAACCTGCCTTTGAGATGGTGCCACTGAAGGGGAACCTTCCTGGGAATCTAAACTCGAGTCCGTATGCTTGTAAGGGCAAGCGCTCTTACCCACTGAGCTTCGCTCTAGCTCCCAGTGTTTCGCTTTTTCATTGACTTCAAAGAACGGCACAGAAGCAACAGCTTACTCCTGAGCTAGTGAAGGGTGTATATTCCAAAAGGATCCATGTTCCCAGCCCTCATTCATTCTCAAAGCATAGTGGGTTATGTTGGTTAGGATTTTCCTTTAATAAATAGAACAATTACTCTGGTTGTTCACTACAGCTACACGGTGAAGGAAAAGCAAGACACAGACATTAGGTAGACAGCTCAAGCAAGTGTGGACAAAGGGCTTCCCTTTGTCCATCAGAGGACCTGTGGCTTCTGGACTCACCTTTACCCAAGGCATCCAGAGACCTGTGCAGGTCCTCAGGAGGTCTCAGTTCCTGCTGGTTTTTCCTACCAAAAACCTGAGTAGTCACTACAGGCGTGATACACACCCAAGTGTCTCCTTCAGGTTCCTAGTTTTTTTTTTTTTTTGTGTGTGTGTGTTTTGTGGGTTTTTTTTTTTTTTGTTAGTTTGGTTGGTTGTTCTGTTTTGTTTTTAAGATGGGGTTTCTCCTTGTAGCCCTGGCGGGCCTGGAACTAATTATGTAGACCAGGCTGGCCCCGAACTCACAGAGAACCTCCTGCCTCTGTCTCCCAAGTGTCTCCTTTAGTGGTTCCCAGGAAGAAGTACCTTCCATCTATTTAAATTGACCCAGTAGGAACATTCCCCATTTCTGACATTTACATTCTGATGAATATCAACAGTAGATTAATACTTGACATAGTCATAAGGCCCCCACAGCAAGGAGAACCAAATCACATTAAGTATTAATTTTCTTAGTGAATAAGACAGTCACACATCCAGAGGTCAAATAAAAACCAACAAAAGCACCTGAAGGAAAGTCGAATGTGAGCAGTTAATATTGGAGGCAGGTGGCCCAGGGCATAGCATCTATAACACACACCAAACCCCGATTAGACTAGGGACATGCACAGGGGACTTTATGCTTACCAGCTTGAGAGAAAGCTTCACGGAAAAATTGAAGAGGTAACAAACGGGAAGAGAGAAGGAGAGAGAGAGAAAAAAAAACACAGGTCAGAAGAGGGGGCACTTGGCCAGTCCCACAGGACTCGCAACATCAGCTCACTTGCCAACTTGTGAAAATGGCCAGGGCAGATCTGTGCAAAAGTTCACAGGAGGGGTTGGTCATACAGAAACGTCTTAGGTGGCTTGGGAGCCAGAGCCACAACAAGGTGTGAGCAGAGAGCCCTCCTGACCCTGCACTGCCGCCCCCACTGGCAGCCTGTGAGAATCAGCTTGCTGGGGAGGGTGACCTGAGGTGGTGCTGGGAACAGAACCCAGGGCCCTAACTCTGCCAGGCACAGCGATGACACACAAGGACCCTGAAAGGAAGAGAACCACACGGCACTTTGTTTACCGAATCTCCCCCAGGACATGTAGGCAGATCCTTTTTAAAATTTTAGTTTTGAGACAGGATTACCCGACGGTCAGCAGTGGCTGGAATGGCCTCACATTTTCAGAAAGGCTCTCCTCTGCTCCCGAGTGCTGGGGTCACCAGCATGCTTCCCTACACACGCTCTCACATGGGTGCTTTTTAATTTTTTAATAGTATTTTTCTTTTTATTTTGTCAGGTGTGGTGATGCACATCTTTAATCCCAGCACTTGGGAGGCAGAGGCAGGTGGATCTCCGTGAGTTCCAGACCAGCATGGTCCACAAAACAAGTTCCAGGACAGACAGGACAGTTACACAGGGAAACCCTGTCTTGAAAAACCAAAACCAACCAAACAAAAACCATAGCGAGCATGGCATCTGCAGAGGCCAAAAGAGGGCAATGAAACAGAAACAAGATTCTGTAAGACCCGTTAGGGAGAGTTCAGCACAGGACACGGATTTGGTCTCTAGCAATGCAGAGGGCCCTAGTAACTGATAGCAGGGTACAGACATACCCAGAGGACAAAATGTCAAAGAAAGCACACTTGGATTTTTATGTTGCGTAGAGAGGGGTTAAAATTTCTCAGCTAGCGTTTGTACTTTTCCATTCTTAAGGTTATTTACAGTTGATACTTCTAGCCAGGTTTGGTGGCTCACACTCGGGAAGCAGAGGCCTGGTCTACACAGTTGAGTTCCAGGCCAGCCTAGATTACACAAATCCTGTCCCAAAACAAACAAACAAACAAATAAATTATAAGGTCAACACTTCTTTGTAAATAGGCAATCGCCTTTTAAAGACACAGTTCCCACACGGAAGGAAGAGATTGATTGGACAGCTTTTCAAAAGTCTGCACAGGCCATGGCCATGGATTGTTGAGCCTCCTGGAGCTCCCGCACAGATTGTCCCTCACAAGCCGAGCCTTCAGACAGACCACACCTACGGTGTAGAGCAGGAGACGGCCCCCATGAAGCACGCTAGCGCACACTAGTATTTCCTCACGCAGTCTTATTGCGAATTTCAAAAACCTGACTCACTATTTACGCTCTATAGGGCTCCCTTTCGTGACTGGAGATTATAACCGAAATCTCCTAGAGCCAAATTTGTGAAGCAATAAGGTTACCAGTTCAAAATAAGAACAAGTGATTAGGGGCTGGAGAGATGGCTCAGCGGTTAAGAGAACGGGGCTGCTCTTCCAGAGGTCCTGAGTTCAATTCCCAGCACCCACATGGTGGCCCACAACCATCTCATAACTGTCATGAGATCCAATGCCCTCTTTCTGGTGTGCAGATGTACATGCAGACAAGAACATACACACATAAAATAAATAAATAAATCTTTTTAAAAAAAAAGAACAAGTGATTAAAACTGGGCATCTGCTCCAATAGAAACAGGAAATACTAAATCTTGCACTTGGCTTTTGGAAACACCAAAACCCTCAAATTCCGTTTTTCTGAAGTGGGCGGTGACAGACCACCTGCCGGGGGTGCCACCGCCATGTGTGGAATTCGTTTTTAAACACGAGTAAGCATTTTCAGGTTATAGGTCATAAGCCAGTCAATTAGGTCACTTCCGATTAGAAAGCAAGTCTTCTCCTAGAATAAAGGCAAAGGCCTCATGGAGTATGTGACCAGACACCATCAGCTTCAGGCGACAGTTAGGGGCCTTGGGAGAAGCAAGCATCAATAACACAGAGCCAGCTCGTCTGTGTGTCATTGGATGGTCACAGCTACTAACCTCAAGCGCAAAGAAAGGGGACGGCAAGTGCCTAAGCACATATGCCTTGGTGAAACCTACTGGGACCCTCTCTGCTCGTGCCTCTTTGAGTTTTTGTTCTCCAAGCTCAAGGCACGACTCCCTAGGAACCCGCTGGCTGCACACACCAATGTGGATCCCAACATGGTCATATCGTCATCCATAAACTGTCTCTTTTCAGTGACTACATTCTGCAGCTGGGTTTTATGGGTAAATCTCTGCCATAAACTCATACCCAGGGACACCACGGACATTTCAAGTGGCATTGCAGGCTTTTTAAAGATTTTACCAGAACTAAGACAAAAAAGGGGCATTGTGACAGTGAGCCCACTCAGGGGATGTCACTGGGGCATTGGACGTCCATCAAGGAGCCTGGGTTTCTCTATGCAAGTTGGGGGACAAAATAGCTTTTGGATTTATACCCTAAGTCCCCCTCCTCGCCCCGGGGTTCAGTTGTCTCAGTTTGGAATTTTGTTCAGTGGGATGGAAGTGTTACAGCTGCACCTGTGTCCCCAGTCTTGGCGCTGTCCAAGGGGTTAGTGGCTTGGCTGTGACTGCATTCTTGCAGCACAGGCAGACTTACAACATAGGCCCTAGCCTCGAAGGCATGCGTGGGTTTCCCTAGAGTCCTCTTCATGAGCTCTCTGTGATAACACAAAGACTGAGTCTGCCAACAGTCAGCAAGAAAACAAGGAAGATTAAAAAAAGGAACCACACATTCATAATGTGACACACAATAACGGATTTCCAGAATGTCTTGCTCTGCTTTGGTGGAATTTCCTAAGGTTAATGTTAAAATACAGGAGGGATCATCTAGACAATTGCTTTTCGTAGGCGAAAGGAAATCTCTGTTTAAGACAATAGAATTAGCCTTTGTATAGTCAAGCTCGGGACATGTTCTTATCTACCTATCCATCTATCATTCGTCCATCTATCCATCTATCTACCTGGGCACATATCTATCAATCTATCACCTATATATCTCTATATCTCAATCAATCAGTCTATCATCAATCAAATATCTATCTATCTATCTATCTATCTATCTATCTATCTATCTATCTATCTATCTATCATCCATTCATCTCTATCTCCCCCATTCCTCTTTGGTTTTCCTCTTATACAGCTCACACTGGCCTCAAACTCCGCGCGTAATGGAGGGTGACCTTGAACTCTTACCCTCCAGTTTCTACCTCCTAGGGGCTGGGATCACAGGTGTGTGCATCCACACCCAGCTCTGAGGATACTCTCTCTACTTTAATCTTTTTTTTTTCACTCATGTAAAGATGGAATACTAAGGTCTGTCAGTGTAGACTCTCTGTAAATACCCCCAGGAAATAGCTTACAACAAAAAATCCAAAATATTTAATCTTATTTAATTATTCAGAAGTAAACCAAGCTATGCTAAGAAATATTTGCACATTGAGTCAGGTGTGGTGGCGTTGTCTCAGAAAAAAATAAAGAAAAAGAAAGAAATGGTTTCACACAATTTCCATACTCTGGTAATTAAACCAGATACTTAGAATTCAACTCTGAAGGCTGTGCAATGTGAAATGAAATTAAAAGACACACTACAGAGTACAGGACAGATGGTTCAATGGTTAGAAGCACTTGCTACTCTTGGGGAGGATCTGGGTTCGATTCCCAGCACCCACACGGTGACTCACAGCCATAGCTAATTCTAGTTCCAGGGTATCCATGCCCTCTTCTGAACTCTGAAGGTGCTAGGCATACAAGTGGTGCACAGACATGCACACAATCAAAACACACAGACAAAAAATAAAATGAGAACACCTGATCAAAACAAAACAAGATACACCACGGTTACAGTTATTCTCCCAGAATCCTCCCTTGAGCGCCTCTGCTCAGAAGTGGCCGACTCAAGTTCCAGCGCAAGAGAAAGCAAAATGGAAGCAAGGACTCAATTCCTCCACACGGAGGCTGCTGAATAACCTGGTCGAATTCCCCAGACTTTGGTTTGTGATGTTTTCAAAGGCTTAATGTTTCCCCTTTCTTCCCTCCCTTCCCTCCCTCTCCCATAAGAAGAAGCATCAGCTCCGACCCTAAGGGCTCATCACAAGTGATGGAGGCACAACTATTCTCCATGCCCCTCAGTGTCGAAGCTTCTAGCAGGCCGCTTGTCACTGGGAGAGGCACTTACCATCCAGGAACGTTTCCATAAAAGGAATTTGCTAAACACAGATTTGAGGAGTAAGAAATAAAATTCATTTTGCTGATTTTAAAAAAAAAATAATCTTCCTTTAAATCAGACTTAAACCATCTTTTCTTGTACTAATTGAACGCAGGCATTCTCTGCCTACACACTTAGTGGACACCATGAACACAGACACAGAAACCATGGATGACCAGTAGACCATGTGATGCAGCATCATGGATCAGAGATGCAAACAGATGGTGGCTGTGAGAACACCTGACACATTTCACCGTGAGTGTCTGACAGACAGATGCAGATGTTTATAAACACGAGTGACTATGTGGTAACACGATGGAACTGACTCTGAGCCCGGCTCACCCTGGTTACATCCGTGGAAATTCTCTGATGAAGAGTGGAGTTCTAAAAGCCCGCAAAAATCAAGCCAAGAAGCTGCTGATTGCTCAGCCAGTCCCAACAACAGAGCTCAGCACGATCCATCGCCCACTTCTGAAGCTACTCTGCCTGCTGACAGTGGCTCTCCTGACAGTTTTAGGAAATTAAATTTAATAAAAAAAGATTACATTTATTTATGCAGTGTATATGTGCGCATTCGAGTACCAAGGCGTGAATGTGGAGGTCAGAGGACAACTTGTAGGAGCTGGTTCTCTCCTTCCACCATGGAGGTTGTTAGGCTGAACCACTGTACCAGCCCAAACTTCTGAGCTTTAACTTGATATACTAAGTTGCTTAAAGCAAAAATAATTCTTTCATGGGCTGGAGAGATGGCTCAGAGGTTAAGAGCATTGCCTGCTCTTCCAAAGGTCCTGAGTTCAATTCCCAGCAACCACATGGTGGCTCACAACCATCTGTAATGGGGTCTGGTGCCCTCTTCTGGCCTACAGGCATACATGCAGACAGAATATTGTATACATAATAAATAAATATTTAAAAAAAGATTAAAAAAATAATTCTTTCAAATGCATCCTTCCTTCCTTCAACCTTGATGTTTGGACCCTACTATTTTTTTTTTAATTTACTCATCTATTTTGTTTATTTATTTATTGTGTGCATGTGGAGGGCAGTGGGCAGCTTGGGGACTGGGTTCTCCCCTTTCACTGCTTCTGTCCCAGGGACTGAACTCAGGTTGTCAGGACTCAGCTCCAAGCACTTTTAGTTGCTGAGCCTTTTTTTTTTTTTTTTTTTTTTTTTTTTTTTTTTTTTGCTTTTTTCGAGACAGGATTTCTCTGTGGTTTTGGAGCCTGCCCTAGAACTAGCTCTTGTAGACCAGGCTGGTCTCGAACTCAGAGATCCGCCTGCCTCTGCCTCCCAAGTGCTGGGATTAAAGGCGTGCGCCACCACCGCCCGGCTTGCTGAGCCATTATTATTTTATTTTTGAGATAGGATCCCACATAGCTTAGACTGGCCTCAAACTTGCTCCGCAGCCAAGGATGACCTTTGAACTTCCAATCTCAGCGGTGCTCACCACCGTATCATGTTTTATGGTGTGCCGGGCAAGTACTCTACAGCAGAGCCATATCCCCAGCAGATTTCTGTTCTTTTGAAATGGGATCTCATTATGAAGCCCAGGCTGGTCTTAGTTTAGTGGCAATCATGCTTCAGCCTCTGGAGTGCTGAGGTTAGCCATGGACTGGGATGCTGAGCCTATGAAATGAAGTCTTTTAGCACAGGAATTCTGCAGATGAGGAAAGCTACCAGCAGATGGACTTGAGACAAATGCTCATCTGATTAGGTCAGGTTTGGAATCTCTTCCTATGCCAGTGGATGTTGGAGCAGGGAACACAACACTTTCTATTCATGAGGAACACTGGGTCTGTCTTTGCCTGATCATGCTGCTTACCAGCCCAAGGTCTGGTACCCAACTTCAGCTCTAGGGGTAACTTAGCTCCTGGGCATCACATAGAAACAAGTGTCACAAATTGGGAGTGGTTGCTCACGCCTTTAATCCCAGCAGAGGCAGGCAGATGCCTGTGAGTTCGAGGCTGGCCTGGTCTACAGAGTGAGTTTCAGGAAAGCTAGGGCTATGTAGTTTAGAGAGACTCTATCTTGAAAGAGATAGAAATAGAGATAGAGAAAGAAAGAGAGAGAGAAAGAGAATGGGGGGAGAAAGAGAGAGAAAAGGAAAAATAGAGTGTGCCACTTCTCAGCTGCCTGGTGACCCCAGGAGTAAGGCAGCCTGCTACATCTGCAGGGAAACTCCACGGTGGACCAGACAACAGAACTGTAGGTGGATGAAGCACTGACCACCAGGCTTCAGGTCTTTTGTTTGTTTGGGGCAGGGTCTCATTTTTCATCCCAGGCTAGACTAGAATGAGACATGTATCCCAAGTTAGCATTAAATCTAGCATTTTCCTGTCTCAGCCTCCCACGTGCTGGGATTACAGGTGTGAGCCACCACACCCTGCCCAGACGCTTACGGTACAGACAACTGGAGAAGCTTCAGGAGACCTATCCTTTAGTTTTACTTGGGAGAGCTCAGCTGCTATCTATGTGGGATGACTGTCCCGATTCCTGTAGGGTTTATGTGTAATTTACTCACACAATCTTGTCCTGCAGACTGGGTGGCTTGTTATTTGTTTGTTTGTTTTGAACATAATCTCATGTAGGCCTGGATAGCTTGGAACCTGTTATGTAGCCAAGGATGGCTTTGAACTTCTGATCCTCTGAAGGCTCGGAGGGCGGGTGTGCAACATCACACCTGATTTCAAACCCGAGTCTTAACATCAGTGTGTTCTAAGAATTTTTCCCACTGGTGCCACAGACTCTCAGACCGTGTGAGCAGACTCTCTGGCTCCATGGCTTCTCTTCGCATACTGGCTTTGCTGCAAAGAGAGCTCAGAACAGAATGGAGGCGGCCTTGGTCAATGTCACTGCTGTTGTGCCTGTCCCTTTGCAAGGAGATGCAGGTTTAGTGACTCTTGAAAGAATGCTGAGGGCCACAAATGCTTCAGACTTTATGGGAAGATCTATGTAGATAGAATGAGATCCAAATTTAAATTTGAAACTCACATGTTTTTTTTTTAAATATTTATTTATTATATATACAATATTCTGTCTGTGTGCATGTCTGCAGACCAGAAGAGGGTACCAGACCTCTTTACAGATGGTTATGAGCCACCATGTGGTTGCTGGGAATTGAACTCAGGACCTTTGGAAGAGCAGGCAATGCTCTTAACCACTGAGCCATCTCTCCAGCCCAAAACTCACATGTTTTATATAGTCTTTTTGGTCTTGGTTTCGGTTTTTTGAGACAGGGTTTCTCTGTGTAACAGTCCTGGCTGTCCTGGAACTCACTCTGTAGACCAGGCTGGCCTCAAACTCAGAGATCCACCTGCCTCTGCCTCCCAAGGGTTGGGATTAAAGGTGTGCACTCCCTCTGCCTGGCTTTCTGTGTGTTTTTGAATATGTAAGTTGAACATGCTTCTGGTATCTGTGTTTCAAAGATGGAGTCCAGGTCTCAGGGAAACATCTACCTCTGGCCACGCCCACAGCCTGGTGCTGTGTTATGGCCACAACACCCCACATGAGGTCAGGTGTGGAATTTTCCTCTCACGGTGTCATGATGGCGTTCAAAACACTTTGGATGTTTGAGTTTGGATTTGGACTGCTTGACCTGTGCAGAGTTCAGCCCTATCAGGTTGAGAGATACTTTATCACTATCCCTGAACTTCACAAGGGAACCAGTGTGCCTGGCTGCCTTCCTCTTTGCCACGAGGCTTCCTTAGGACAGCGGAGCCTGCGCTGCACTGTCTGGAATTAGTCAGCATGTATTTTCTGACTGTCCAGTCATTTCCACTTCCTCATCGTCTCCACTGTCAGTTTCAGAGACCTGATCAAAGTTGGTGAGATCAAGGAGGAATCAAACAGCATGAAGGGGAAGTGTGGGGCACTTCCAGCATGGACCGGAGCACAAAATCTCAGGCCTGCTGACCTTCTTGTCCTCCCACCCCTCTGCTCTGCTTTGTTCCTTCCTTTCTTTCTGTCATTCTTTTGCTCTGTGGCTCTCTGGGAGACTAGACTCAAGCTTTCTCTCTCTCTAAATGTTATAGGAAAACACACTGGGGCCATTCACAAACAAAGTAAGTTATGCAGAATGAGACATGCAACACAGTGTGCAAGAGACGCAGGACTCCAGAGCGGAACTTACCCCACGCTTTAGGCTCCGGAAGCAGTGGATTTTGGGTTTGGAGGTCATGAACTCGTTGAAGCGGTGGGAGAGGGGTTCCTTTTGCTGCTTGGGAGACTGGGGGCCGTTGGGAACAGCAGAGGGTGAGGCAGAGGCAGGGGGAGGAGGGGGAGGCTGATGGGGGGATGTTAAAAGGGACACAAGCTACACGTGAGAGATGAGCGGTGACAGAAAAAAAAATCAGAAACGAGAAGACAAAACAGAAATAAGCATCAAATCATATTCAAGATCCAAAGCAAGTAAAACACAAACCATTAATATCGATGCCACAGTACAAAAGAAATCATGGAGGATGTGTTCCACGAAGAGGGGGTGAGAAGGAGAGGCTCAGTGAGTACGCGACAGGACAGCAGAACCTCGTGACCCAAAGCTCATGCAGACGGCCACATGCAAGCTAAGGCTCTCGTTAGTCATTCCAAAACCAGTTTAAGCCAGAGGGGTAAAACATTTCCGCACCTAAACTAACACAGCTTGGTGAGGGGGTGGGGAAAGGGTCTAAATTACTGAGGTTTTGAAAAACAGCCACGGGACAGTCCTGTCCTGGGAAACTCAGACACAGTCTGACCTAAGGTTAATGCAGTAATGCCACCTCCAAGCCCGTTTTAGGTCACCGGGTTAGCGCTGTCATGCACCTACATACCACACTACGGAAAGAAAACGGGAAAATGTTCATGGAGACAGAGGTTAACATGGATTCAAAACCGAGCCCAGGCTGGCAAGCTTGATTAGATGGGGCACCCCCCTTGCTCCCGGCAGAGGTGCCCCACATCTGGGAGGATAAGGGGTGGGTGAAGGGCTATGAGGTCAGTGATGTTAGTGTGGCTGACCCGTCCAGGTGACAACACATCTGTAATAAGACAGAGGCCATGGCAAAGACACCACCACCAGAAAGAGATCGTTTGCATCGTGGAATGAACGCAGCACGCTAACTGCTCTCTCTCGCTTTCTGGAAGGAGAGAGCTTAGCTTGATTAAGACCAAAAGATAAACTCCGAGCCTCTGCTCCTGGTTGCCTCAGCCTGCTCAGGGTCCGAACGGCCAGTACCTTGTTTTTCTTGATGAATGGCCACAGCTTGCCTCTGGACTTGCCGCCAAACTTGAGCTCTGGCTTGCCTTCTTTTGAGCTGGAGAGGCTGTTTTCTGACACCGTGCGTTTCATCGGCTGGGTGTAGTCTTCGAATTCAATGTCTCCAGGAGGCTCGAACCCTGACTTGTAGGCTTCTACGACCAGCTGTGAGTCCTGCAATCATACGCGTGGACAACCCATCAACACCAGAGCGCAGAGGCCAATCCAAGAAAACCCTGCGGATACTGGGTTTTCCCCTCTCAGCAGTGTGTCCGTTACTAGATAAACTCATGAAGTCGTGCCTCCAGGTGAGAGCCAAAGGCGCTCTCCACATCGCCATCAACCTCCCATGATGCTCTGCCTTTAAACAGAGTGATTAGAGGAAGCTTGACCGAGACTTGTAAAAAAAATTTTTTTTTTTTTGGAGAGATCTAAAACCAATGACAAAAACATTTCCAGCTTAAGGTAAGGGAGCTTGCCTGTAGGATGTAGCTGGAGGCAGGGAGGATGCTGTTCACTTTGGAGCATGGATAATTGTTTCTCACAAACTTGGCTGAGGTCTGGGAAGGAGGCCGAAAGCTAACATGTCTCCAGTGGGAGGCAAGAAAAGTTACAATCACAACTCTACACACAACAAAAACAGCGCCACAAAAGCACCGTCGCCGGGGACTGTCCTGCAAACAGCTGCCATTTCAAACATTCTGAGACAGCTGCACACACCAGACTGACAGAACTCTCACGACACGGGACAGGACGGGGACGGACTTTAAACGAAGCACTGTTTGGCCCAGAGGACTTTTGGCGACATCTGAAAGTGATATTGACCTGCTGGGGAATACTATTTTCAGGTATGTGACTTTTGTTTATGCTGCATTTGTTTAACTCTGTGAAGCTATGATTCTTTGCCTGTCTAAAACACCTGACGGTCTAATAAAGGGCTGAACGGCCAATAGTGAGGTAGAGGCAAGGAGAGGCGGGGCTGGCAGGCAGAAAGGATAAATAGGAGGAGAAAGAAGGAATGAGGAGTAAGAGAACAAAGAAAGGAGGACATCAGGGGCCAGTCACCCAGCCAGTCATGGAGTAAGAAATAAAGAAAGGTATACAGAAATAAAGACAAAAGCCCAGAGGGAAAAGGTAGATGAGTTAATTTAAGAACAGTTGGCTAGCCGGGTGGCGGTGGCGCACACCTTTAATCCCAGCACTCGGGAGGCAGAGGCCGGTGGATCTCTGTGAGTTCGAGGCCAGCCTGGTCTACAGCACGAGTGCCAGGCCAGGCTCCAAAGCTAGAGAGAAATCCTGTCTCGAAAAACGAAACAAACAAAAAACAGTTGGCTAGAAACAAGCCAAGCTAAGACTGGACACTCACAAGTAAGAATAAGCCTCCACGTGCGATTTATTTGGGAGCTGGGTAGCAGGCTCCCCCCCAAAAAACAAAAGTAAAACATCATACAGCACTAACTGTCCCAATGAGGGGATGCTACCAGCATCTAGTGACAGACATTGCACACTCTGCAAGCAGCTGGGCTGCTGGTGCCCTAACGAGCTTTGTCTCTTCCCAGAAATCCATTTAATTCAGTGACAACCCCGAGTGTGTTTTGCACAAAAGGACCGGGGAACTAAATCCAAACACTGAGGGCTCATAAAAGGGCTTTCAGGTGCAAAAGTATAGTGACCACATTCAGCCACCCCAACATGGCAGCTCCTTGCCCCAGGGTCAAGGCCTGAGGTGGTGTTAGAGGGACGAGGAGAGAGGTGATGGAACCATGAGAAGCCTAGTGACTACACTTACATTTTTCTGGTCGATGGACTCGGCCGCCTTCACTATCCCGTCCAGGCATTTCCCGATGATGGGTATCACCTGCCGATCCACCTCCGCGTACGTCTTCATGGACTCTCCAATGCGCACGATCCGCCTTTCTTCCATCTCTTGGATTTTCTGCAGAAATTGGAGCGTGTCTAAAATGGTCTACTAATCGGGGAAGTTGTTTGGGGGTGATGTTGTTACTCTGCAAATCCTGAGGGGAACAGGCTGGAGTCTGAATGGCCGGGTTTAGTGTACAATCAAACCAGCTGTGCTATGCTCAGTGAACGGCTGGGATGCATAGCCAGCCCTTTGAACAACTGCACCGCAATTACAGCAGGACTCCTGTGATGTGTGACATCGATTTTAATTGGCAGGACCTACAATCACTGAATTTGGGCATGTCTATGAAGGAAATATGGGCACGTTTATGAAGAATTTTCTTAAATAGTTTAATTGACGTGAGATGACACCCCCACCCCCACCCAACTGTGGGTATAACTATAATTCGTTGTGCTTGGAGTTCTAGACTGGAAAGAAAATCAGATCCTTAAGACACCTTAGCGGCCTAGGTTCTTGGCTCCAAGCTCAATAACTGGAAATCAAACCCTGGAACTTGCTTAGCAAGGAGAAAACAGAATGTTCTCTGGCCACTGTGTGCACTGTGGTACAAGCACCTAACCCACCAGAACCAGAAAGCAAGCAAATAAAATGTAAAACAATTTTTTTTTATAGATAAGGAGAGGGCTATGTGTGCGTTCGGGATGGAACCGAGTAAAAAGCAGGGTGGTGGTGGTGCACGCCTTTAATCCCAGCATTCGGGAGGCAGAGACAGGTGGATCTCTGTGAGTTCGAGGCCAGCCTAGTCTACAGGACAGACTCTAAAAGCTACAAAGAAACCCAGTCTCGAAAAACCAAAAAAAAAAAAAAAAAAAAAAAAAAGGAGGGGGGACCAGAGAGGAGCACTGGTTGCTCTTTCAGAGGACCTGAGTTTGATTCCCAGCACCCAAGTAACCCTCTGTAACCCAAGTCCCAGGGGACTCAAAGCTCTTTTCTGGCTCCCACAGGAACTGCACGCATGTGATGTGCAGACACGCATGCAGACAAAACATTTACATGTTGGGGGCTGCAGACCCCTGGCCCCTTGACTTGACCCTTTGCCTGCTGGAGTGAACTGAGCAAAACACCTGTGCCTGCAGCTGCTCTGAGCATGAGACCTTGATGGCAGGGGAGTGGGTTCTGGTGAGGCCTGCAGCTGAAAGATCCCGAGAGCTGGGGTGTGGCTATCAGTTAAGGATCCCTATATAACCTTGGCACTCTTTTTTTTTTTTTTTTTTTTTTTTTTGGTTTTTCGAGACAGGGTTTCTCTGTGGTTTTGGAGCCTGTCCTGGAACTAGCTCTTGTAGACCAGGCTGGTCTCGAACTCACAGAGATCCGCCTGCCTCTGCCTCCCAAGTGCTGGGATTAAAGGCGTGCGCCACCAACGCCCAGCTACCTTGGCACTCTTGTATCAAGGATGACCCGTGTCTCTGTCTGTCTGTGTGTGCGTGTGTCTTTAAGTCTCCAGCTTAGTTCCCAGCTCGCGAACCGTCCAGTAATGCAGGCGCTGCACTTACACATATAAAATAAAAATATAGGAAATAAGATAAGGAGCAAGTGAGCCGAACACTAACACCCATCATCCCTTGCTTCCCACGTGACCGGCCTCCTCCCGCTGTCATGACGTCCCCGCCACCATGCTCTGTACGCTCAGCTACGAGCCGATAAACCCTTCCATCCTGAATCTGGCCTTGTGCGAATTTACCCCAGTGACAATGACAATGACTATAGACCCCACCACAGGGGCTTTATGACATTATTGATCATTTTCTTGTTTTGAGGCAGGGTTTCATGCAGCCTAGGCTGGCTTTGCCTTCTGACCTCCCACCTCTACTTCCCAAGTGCTAGGGCTACATGAGAGTGCATACCCCACACCCTGCTTTATTATAAACAGCCTCAGCAACTCACAGCCCCCCATGCTCCATCTTTTACAAAAACATTTTGGTAACCATCTCAATGCAACCCAGGCTGAGCTAGAACCAGCGCTCTGCCCTCTGTGGCCTAGAGGCTCGTTGGTGGCATGGGGAAATGAGAACCAATCAGACCCAACTAGGGGAGTTGCTTCAATCTGTTACCTTACCTTTTCCACATTTGAAACTCAAATCATAAACGGTTCCCCCAAGTGGGGAGCCAGGCATGGTGTAAACACAACTGTAACCCTAGGATTCTAGAGGCTAAGACAGGAGGATTACTAGTTTAAGGCCAGCCTGAGCTACATAGCAAGACTCTGCTCAAAAACCAGGCAAAATTCTCCAAACAGGAATATAGGTCTGTCTGTCTGTATGTATGTATGTATGCATGCATGCATGCATGTATTTTTCTGCCTGTCATGTTGGGGAAGGAAGGTCAGGCATATGCGTGACAAACCAGGGTTCCACAGAGAGCTGCATTTAGAATCTTTCATATCATTTTTGACCACTTAAGGCAGCCAAAGAAATGATCCAGGCCGGGCGGTGGTGGCGCACGCCTTTAATCCCAGTACTTGGGAGGCAGAGGCAGGCGGATCTCTGTGAGTTCGAGACCAGCCTGGTCTACAAGAGCTAGTTCCAGGACAGGCTCCAAAACCACAGAGAAACCCTGTCTCGAAAAACCAAAAAAAAAAAAAAAAAAAAAAAAAAAAAGAAATGATCCAGGTGCTTGGGGAGATGGCTCAGTTGGTAATGTATTTGCCACACAATCACAAGGACCTGAGTCTAACCTCCTCTAACCATGTAAAACTGCCAGGGTTGGGTGGGGTGGTATACAATAGTGAGACCATCGCTGTAGAGACAGACAAATGGATCTGCTAGAGCAAGCTGCTGGTCAGCCCAGCCACAGGAGAAGCTCCAGATCAGCAGAGAGAATCTGCTTCCAAAAACTAAGGTGGCTGGGTATGGTGGTGCACTCAGGAGATAGCAGGTGGATCTCTGAGTTCGAGACCAGCCTGATCTACAGAGTGAGTTCCAGGGCACCCAGAGAGGTCCATAGTGAGACTCTGTCTCAAATAAATAAATAATAAATAAATAATGTGTGCACACACAAAGAGATTCTTAAAAAAAGAGAAAAAAGAACAATGCAAAGGAAACAATGCTTGTTTGTTTGAATCGCACAGCTCTGACTGCCGCTTTGTCTCCTAAAGCTAAGCTGGTATTTCTTGCAGCCAAGTGTCCTTTAAAAAGGAAGCTGTCTTCTAAGAGGCATGGCTGTAAGATATCAACCCCTGCAAAAAATGCAGGTACAGTGAAGGCCCAGGACGTCTACACAGGCACCCGATGAACCCCAAGTTAGCAATATGCTTCATTCTTATTGCTGGCCATCGCTTGATCTACATGCCATGGGAAAGAGCTCAGTGGGGGCTGGGGTGTGGTTTACTAGGTAAGGGGCTTGCTGTGCAAGCATGAGGACCCAAGTTCGATCCCCAGAACCCATATAAAAAGCTGAGTGTGATGGAGTAAATCTGTAATCCCTGTGCTGGGGAAATAAAACCAGGAGATTCCATGGGCTTGCTGGCCAGCCAGCATATTCTAATGCATTTGCTGGAGAGATGGCTCAGAGGTTAAGAGCACTGGCTGTTCTTCCAGAGGTCCTGAGTTCAACTCCCAGCAACCACATGGTGGCTCTCAACCATCTGTAGTGAGATCAGATATCCTCTTCTGGTGTGCAGGTGTGCCTGCAGATAGAGCACTCGTATACACAAAATAAGTAAGTAAATCTTTAAAAAAAACTTATTTATTAATTTTATGTGTATGTCTGTGTGAGTTTATATATACCATGTGTGTGCAGATGTTCACAAAGGTGCCTACTGAGGTCAAAAGAGGATGGCAGACCCCCCTGGAGCTGGAGTTGCAGGCAACGTGGGTTCTGGGAAGCAAACTTCAATCTCATACAAGAGCAGTAAGCGTTTTTAACTATAGAGCCATCTCTGCAGCCTGTCACTGAGAGACCCAGTCCCAAATAAAAGGGTGGGAGAGTGGAGAGGTGGTTCAGCACTTAAGAGCACTGTCTGCTCTTGCAGAGGACCTAGGTTCGATTCCCAGCACCCACATGTCCACTCACAATCGAGGGGACCCAAGGCCCTCTTCTGACCTCCAGGGGCATTAGGCATTCATGTGACACACAGATGGATACCCAAGTGTACCTCTGGCCTCCACACACACATACATGTGCACCCACTCCCAGTAAATGACTGAGTGGACATTTGGGAAGCTAGGTGTGCTGTGCACACCTGAGGCCAGGACTCAGGAGGCTCAGGCAGGTGACTGTCAGCCTAGGTACACAGTGACCTCCAGGCCAGCCTGAGCTGCAGAGCCAGGCCCTGTTACGTGAGAAGCGACTGCAGAACGGAGCGGCGCTCACCTGGAAGATGTTGGGAATGTGGGTGTGGTAGTATTCCCACTGCTCCTGGTTGAATCTCTGCAGGATCGAGGAGTACTCGGCTTTGCTGTCCTCTGCCATTTGGTGACGTAATTGAGCTTGCTGCCGCGCCTTGGGGCAAAAACAAGAACATCTGATTTATACAGAATAAACAAAAGCCTACAAGGGCACACCAGGGCCCAGGCCACTTCACACAGTTCACAGTAGCAAGTGCATTGGAAATGACTTCTTAGGCTAGGCAGGGTGGCGCATGTCTTTAATCCCAGCACTGGGGAGGCAGAGGCAGGTGGATCTCTGGGAGTTCAAGGCCAGCCTGGTCTACAAGAGCTAGTTCCAGGACAGGCACCAAAGCTACAAGAGAAACTCTGTCTTGAAAAACAAAAACAAAACAAAACAAAAACCCTCCACGCTCCATGCTTTGTCTGCATTGTGCCTCTCTCTCTCTCTTTCTCTCTCTCTGTCAGGCTTCTTTGTTTTTTAAATTACAACATTGGTTCCCTTAGTGGCTGCAGCTGAGGACATATCCTGTCAGTACTCCAAAGACAGTCCAGTACAGATGCCTGAATACTACCACCATCCTCCTGATTTTTAACAATTATCCATTTTGTATGAGTGTGTGTGTATCATGTATACACATGTACATATGGCATGGCATACATGTGGAGGTCAGAGAACTTATGGGAGTCAGTTCTCTCCTTTCACCATGTGGATTATATCACACTCAGGTCATCAGGCTTGGTAGCAAACACCCTTACCCACTAAGTCATCTCAGGGCCCTCAGGTAAGGTTCTCTTTTAAACGTATATGGCTGTCTTGTCTGCACGGATATCTGCCCTATATGTGGGCTGGTGTCCAAGGAGGTCAGAGGCACTGGATCTCTGGAGTTGGAGTCATAAATGGCTGTGAGCCACCATGTGGGTGCTGTGAATCGGACCTGGGTCCTCTAAACGAGCAGCCAGTGTTCTTTAGAGTCAGTTTTGGGGGATCAGACGCACAGCCCAGCTCATCTTTCCAGCCCCCTCAGGTGAGTTTTCATTCTCAGAGTTTCTCCCTGGCTTCGGACCAGGTGGCCTTAGCCTGAGTCCCAGCTCCTCCACACATTTCGCTCCTGTTGGCGAGGCCAAGGGGACGGTACCTGGTATCTTCCTTTATTTCCTTCCCTGCTCATGAATAAGCATCACCCAGCATTCCCAGGCGTTTCCTTATTACCTGGGGCTCTTCGGTTCTGTAAGGTACAGACTCTTCTTGGCTAACCAGGCTGCGTTTTAGCCACCACATTCTCCCCCTCTGCTGGCGCCTGTCAGCTCATGTCCTGGGCCATATGCTCTTCCTTCCGCCTCTGACAGTCCCCCACCAAGTGCACTAACCGAGTCCCTGTGACATTCATCCCTAGCTACCTCCAAAAATCCGCCCCCTCATAGCAGACAGCAGTGATCTGTGAAAACAGCCGCGCCCCTGCCTGCCTTCCATCTGCCAAGGCTTCCAACCCCTCAGTTACCACTGCCGTGCACATTTTAAAAGGGGATTCCCATGTAGCTAAAACTTCTAAAATAACTTCTGCTTCATTCATAGACCTTCCTTGGAAAATCTCAGAGCGGAGAGGAGGGGAGAGGAGGGAGTGGAGGGGAGGGAAAGGGGTGGGAAGGGAAGGGAGGAGGGGGGAGGGAATCCCACTCCACACAGAACATAACTGTCAGATAAAATAGTTGCCTGTTTATTTCAGAGAAATGGTCTTAAAACAGATGGAATATCTTTTGGCAGAATATGTATGTGTGAATGTTCAAACACGTATACATGTACACACACATGCATACACACACATACACACAAACACGCCCAGAAGATAAATCCACTCATGGCAATTTAACTGCTAAGAGCTGTGGTTCCCCCCTCAGCACCACCCCCACACCCCGTGTCTGAGGCAAGCTGCTGGACCCCTCTTCCCTCAGCGCCTCCTCATAATGTTTCAGTCCAGCCATGTAATTGCTTTTAGAGCTTATTAACGCCTAAGAGTTCTGGTGTCCTTCCCGGGGCAGCTGGGATGATAGAACAGCCCCAGGTGTGAACGGCAAGGTGGTCCACGAGGAAGCAGACAGGAAACCCCGCAGCAACTGAAGGGAAGTCTCAGACAAGCATCTCCTGCCACCTAAGGCAGGCAGTAGGCTTCTCACCTCCTGGTAAACTTGTGTGAAAATAGCCTCGGGTAAGCGGGGCTTGGTGAGACACACACATCTCTAATCCCAGCACTGGGAGGCAAAGAAAGGAAGATCGCTTGTAAATTTGAGGCCAGCCTGGTCTACATCGCAAGCTCCAGGAAAGTCAGGACTAAATAGACAGTCCCCGTCTCAAAAAAACTAAAACCTAAAACTTAAGAAAAAGAAAAGCCACGGTTGTCTCAGAGGCCCGAGTTTCCCCTAACGCCCACCAACACCACTGGCTGGTCATTTAAAGCTTCTATTCTAAGAATACCTTACAAATATTATCACTGTAGTTCAAGGACACACAGAGGGGTTCCGTGTGTGTGTGTGTGTGTGTGTATGTGAGTAGTGTATAGTGTAGTGTGGTGTGTGTGTTTGTGTGTGTGTATGTGTGTGTGCGTGTGTGTAGTGTATAGCGTAGTGTGGTGTGTTTGTGTGTGTGTGTATGTATGTGTGTGTACATGTGTATGTGATGTATAGGTATGTGTTATGTGGTGTGTGTGAGAATGAGCCAGAGTTTCAAAACATAAAGATCTACAAACTCCAAAGGCCCAAATGCCCAAGGATGTAAGTCATGGACACGCCTGAATGAGTCTCATCTGGATGTTGTCAGAAAAATTAAATCTTCACTTCATAATTCCTTTGAGAAACCCTGAGGAATCTCCCCAAGCAAACCCAAATGGGCCCAGCCCAGGTGTGGACCCTGCCGTGCGCGGCTTCACTTTTGATTGAGACAGGATTTCTCTGTGTAACACTCCTGACTGTCCTGGATAGATCAGGTTGGCCTTGAACTCAGAGATCCACCTGTCTCTGCCTCCAGAGTGCTGGGATTAAAGGCCCGCATCACCACCAACCGGCCGTAGCTTCAGTTTTTTAATAAAAAAAAAATTGGTAAATTATCTTTTTTTAATATAACTTAATGGGTATGTGTTTTCGCCCACCTGTGTGGCGGTGCGCCCTGTCTATTAGTTATGTCTGTGGGGTCAGAAAGTCGTCAGGTCCCGTGGAGTCACAGACAGTTGTCAGCTGCCATGCGCTGCTGGGAACTAACTGAACCTGGGTCCTCAGCAAAAGCAGCTGGTGCTCCTAACCACGGAGCTGTCTGTCCAGACCTCTATGTGTTCACTTCTTACTGTGTCCACACTGGCTTCTGTGGGGCAGTGGATCCTTCGGTTTAAAGGGTCCCAGGGTCATTGGTAGTGGGTAAGTACATGCAGTCCTGTGCTCCAACATGCTAAGGACAAGGTGGCTGTCCTCCATTTGGCCATCTCATCTCATATTGTTCGAAGGGAGAGGCTACCACCTGGTTAATTCGATGTGAATTTCTTTTCCTAGGGTTCAGAACATGAAGGAGAGCTGGGCGATGGTGGCGCACGCCTTTAATCCTAGCACTCGGGAGGCAGAGGCAGGCGGATCTCTGTGAGTTCGAGACCAGCCTGGTCTACAAGAGCTAGTTCCAGGACAGGCTCCAAAATCACAGAGAAACCCTGTCTCGAAAAAACAAAAAAAAAAAAACAAAAAAAAAAAAAACAAAAAAAAAAAAACATGAAGGAGAAAATGACAGTGTGGGCCCCGTGCTCTCCATCATTGGCCAAGAAGGCAGGGTGTACTGAGAAACTCATTTGAATGGCTTTTGAGATCCTAACAGATTAGCACGTAAGTGATGACATTTAATACTATTAGGTTGCTTTTAAGGCAGGGTTTTACTAAGCAGACCGGGCTGGCCTTGAACTCATTCCCCCTCCTCAGTGAGGGCACCACGGTGCATCCACACGGGCTTCTGAGACTCTGCAATGCCCCGCAGCCTGTCCTGGCTCCTGGGACTGGCAGATGGGCTTGATCTCGCTGCTGCAGGCTAGGCACTGAGGGAACCCAGCAGGGCCTCTGGATTCTAGCCCTTCCTTGAACTCTTTGTGCCAAGAGAAAGGTAAACTCAGAAATTTAACAGTCGGGGTTAGTTAGCCTTTCTCCACCCTGCATTCTTTCTCTTGGGATGATCAAAGTAACAAGAAAAAAAAAATCTGTTTGCTGAAAATAATTTAAGTTTACAGGTTTTGTTTTTATCTGTTTTGTTTTGTTGAGATAGGGTTTCATATTATAGCTCAAGCTAGCCTGGAACTGTCTATGTAGCCCAGACTGGCCTCAAATTCATAGCAATCCTCCAGGCTCGGTCTCCTGAGTGCTGGGAATACAGTCACCATGTCCAACATCAGACTTACAGTTTGTGTAGTTTATAAAATAGAACATTTCTGCTCAACCATCCCCCTCCCCACCAGACTCCCCCCCCCCCCGCCCCGTTGTTGAGAGCCTGCCTGATTGTCGGATGCAACCAGAAGAGACCAGGACATACAGGCCACCAGATAGATAGTAATAGTGTAATAGGATATTAATAACATAGCATGGGAGTCAGAAGGTGGTGGCGCACACCTTTAATCCCAGCACTTGGAGGCAGAAGCAGGTGGAACTCTATGAGTTTGAGGCCAGCCTGGTCTACACAGTGCCAGGACGGGCTCCAAAGCTACAGAGAAACCCTATCTCGAAAAAGCAAAAAAAAAAAAAAACCAAAAACCAAAACCAAACAAATAAGAAAAAAAAAATTAACATGGTATTACCTATTTTCTAGCCACTTTTACATCAGAAGACGCAAATCCACAGAGGAACCCAGGAAACTCTAACCAACAGCGTGAGACTTCTCCAGACTTGCCGACGTGTGGGGGCCAGAATGAGTAGCCCACCTTCCAGCACGCAAGCAACTTTACATCCGCGAACACATCCAAGTGAAGCCATTTTATTTATTTATTGTTTATTTACTTATTTATTTTGATTTTTTGAGACAGGGTTTCTCTGTGTAGCTTTGGGGCCTGCTCTTGCACTCACTCTGTAGACCAGACTGGCCTCAAACTCACAGAGATCCGCCTGCCTCTGTCTCCAAGTGCTGGGATTAAAGGTGTGCAGTACCACCGCCTGACTGGATGTGTTTGCTTATTTATTTTTCATTTTTCAAGTAAGCTCCCTGGAAGCCTAGGCTGGCCTTCAGTTCCTTGTGTGGCTGAGGATGACCTGGAATTTCAAGTCCTGGAATTTTTTAAAGGTTCCTAGGACAGGCCGGGCGGTGGTGGCGCACGCCTTTAATCCCAGCACTTGGGAGGCAGAGGCAGGTGAATCTCTGTGAGTTCGAGACCAGCCTGGTCTACAAGAGCTAGCTCCAGGACAGGCTCCAAAACCACAGAGAAACCCTGTCTTGAAAAAAACCAAAAAAAAAAAAAAAAAAAAAAAAAAAGTTCCTAAGAGGTATCCTGCAAACCACGCATAAAGTGATGAACACCTGTCATCCCAGCATTTGAGAGGCTGAGTGAGACTGTGTCTCAACAAACAAACAAACAACAAATACAAACAGACAAAAAGGAAATTAAAGCGCTAACAAGCGCATTGGCACTGTTCACCAGCTAATAATTTGAAATAACCGGGAAGTGGGGCTGGGATTTGACTCAATGCCTGCCTAGCACGCAGAAGGCATTAGGTTCAGTCCTCACACCAATAAACAGATAAATGGAACCCAATGCCCAGTGTTTTGGTTGTTCGCCTTTGATGGATAGATTACAAACTGGCTAAAAACTAATAATGTAGGTCAGGTATGATGGCACACACCTCTAGTCCTAGCACTCAGGAAGCAGAAGCAAGAGGATCTCTGTGAGTTCGAGACCAGCCTAGTCTACACAGTGAGTTTCAGGCCAACCACAGCTGCACGGGGAAACCTTGTCTCAAAATAACAAGAACAATACTAATAATGGTGAAAATAATATTTAATGAAAAGAAATGAAAGTTTTATATAATGTTTTAAAGGCTTCAAAACTGTATGTTTTTAAGATTTATTTTTAATTGTGTGTGTGTGTGTGTGTGAGAGAGAGAGAGAGAGAGAGAGAGAGAGCGAGAGAGCGAGAGAGCGAGAGAGAGAGCTGTCTGTGGAGACAGAAGAGGGCGTCTGATCCCCTGGAGCTGGAGTTACAGGTGATTGTGAGCCTCCTGATGTGGATGCCAGGAAATGAACTTGGGTTCTCTGCAAGAACAGCAAGTGTCCTTAACCACTGAGCCATCTCTCCAGCCCCTAAAGTATAGTCTATGCACCGTAAACTGGGGATCGAACCTAGGACCTCGTGGATGTTGGTTAAGAGCTGTACCACCAGCATGGACCAGTATGTATAGCCTAACTGCATTATTAAGGGATGTCTACTTTTGTCTCCAGGGGTAAGCGATGCCGGTTCTAACACTGAGTGCTGGACAACAGGAGACCAGAGAGGCCTGGCTTGGCTCGTAGCGTGGGCTCTGCGAAGCAGACAGGGAAGGGGGGGTGGGGACAAAAGAGATGAAGCCAGTCTTTGTCCTGCCATGTCGTGATGTCAGTGGTATTGTTGATCTTTTCCAACAAAGGGTCGATCTAGAATCCATTTTCAACTTCAAAACTAGGAGCGCATTTGACAGTTTCTACTCAGTCATTGCGCCGGGAGCCATTGCTGGAAACTTCCAGGCTGAGGACTTGCCAAAACAACTCAGCCTGTCTGGGGTAAATTATAAAGGCAGTGAAAATACAAAACAGAAAAACTTCAAAATAAGTTAACCAAAGAAATATGTCTGAACTATTCCAGCAATTTCCTGAAGGTTTTTGTTTTTTTTTTCCTTCCTGCCCCAGTCTTACAGTGTTCCAGCTCTGGGGTTGCGGGTTACTCTGGTGCACAGTCATTGAAATAGAAGGAGAAAGAAAGAAAAGAAAAAAAAGAAAAACAAACCCTAAACTGAAAGATAACAAATAAGAGCGGGCTCTCCATCCGGTGGCCATTCACTTGCTAAACAGGGCTTAGAAAAGGCTTTCTGTTGCCTTACACCCCAGTTACCCGAAGTAGAATTCAAAATATCTGTTAACTCAAGGGGAAAAGCAACTTCTGTTGAGTGGGCAGCAGGCCATGTGGACGGGTCCATCCCGTGTCCAGAGAGGAGGCTGCAGAAATAAACCTGATCGGAGCTCACATTGAGACGAGGAGGGACCGGGCCTCCTGGTTCCTCGGACACTGCCATTGCTGTGAACTGTAGGGTTTCATTGTGGATGCTTGAAGCTGAAGTCTCACTGTGTAGCCCTGGCTGGCCGGGAACTCTCCCTGGATACCAAGCTGGCCTCGAATGCAGACAGTGCCAGCCTCTGTCTGCCTCCCGAGTGCTGGGATCAAAGTTGTGCATCTCCATTCCTCTACCTTCTCTCAACAAGCAGCTCCACTCAGGGTTCACAGAGGTTCTGACAACCATGGCTATGGACACCCTGGCTAATGGTGAAGGTCTAGGGCTTTGCCAGTCTCTACCAGCAGGGTTAACACAATGCTGCATTGTTCCTCAGGGTTACTGTAGAGACAATCACTTGTGAATGTAGCTTTAGGAGAGGAACACAGTCCTGTTACACACAGAAGCAAGAGCATTATGCTTCCGTTGTTTTCAGTGTATGTGCATGCACACGCGTGGGAGGGAATACAGGTGGATGTGTGTGCACTTGAGAGTGGAGGACAGAGTGTTCCCCGGGCACTAGCCACTTACTCTCTTTCTTTTCAAAGGTCTCACCAGTTAGGCTAGTCTGCCTGACCAGCAAGCCCTAGGAACCATCCCACCAGTCTTCGCCTCCCCGGGGCTGGGATTAGAAACGCATGCTACCACACTCAGCTTTTTTTTTTTTTAAACAAACAAACAAACAAACATGGTTATGGGGTTGAACCTCTGGTCTTGCTGCTTGCTACCAACTGAGCCATCTCCCCTGCCCTTTGCTTCATTTCTCAAGTTAATCTGAACTGCCTGGGGCAGCCATTGACCGCTACTGTCCAGGTCACAGCAAACATCTAATGAAGAAAGGTTGATACTCAGCTGGTGGTGGCACAATCCTGTAGGCCGAGTGCTCAGAAGGCTGAGACTGGGGGATCCCAAGTTTAAAGCCATTCTGGGCTACACAGTGAGTACTAGGCCAGCCAGGGCCACGAGTGAGCCTCTCAAGACAACAGTTTAATGCTGAAAGCCTTACATATGTTATCAGTCGAGCCAGCAGTGAGGCCGCAGCGTGAGACCACAGGTTCGTCCACTGTGATCTGCTTAGGTGTGTCTGCTTTCTCTAAGCTGCACAGCACCTCACAAGAGTCCTGTTGACCAGAGAAATGTCCAAGAAACTCATACAGACCTCAGGCTATGGGGGAGATAGGGAAGAGTGTCTGCTAAATAAGCTTGTCCACAAAAGGTAAGTAAGAATGCCAAGCCTGAGGTGGTTCAGTGGTGGCGGCGGCCTTTAATCCCAGCACTCGGGAGGCAGAGGCAGGCGGATCTCTGTGAGTTTGAGACCAGCCTGGTCTACAAGAGCTAGTTTCAGGACAGGCTCTAAAACTACAGCGAAACCCCATCTCGAAAAACCAAAAAAAGAAAGAAAGAAAGAAAGAAAGAAAGAAAGAAAGAAAGAAAGAAAGAAAGAAAGAAAGAAAGAAAGAAAGAAAAAAGAATGCCAAACCTGAGGCGGTTCAGTGGTTAGGAATACTTACTGCTCTTCCAGAGGCCCCAGGTTTGGTTCTCAGTACCCACATGGTAGCTCACAACTGCCTGTCCAAAACCCCTTTCTAGCTTCCTCAGGCATGTCACCGATGCACATATGTATACCAAGGCTCACACACACACACATGCATAAAATTATAAATAAAAAATAAGTTTGAAAAAGAATGCCCAAGCCCACAACTTAGCATAAAAAGTTGCCTGGCAGAAGCAATATATACCTGTTGTGGAATAATCTTTCTGTACACTATGAAGATGTGTTGCTCTTGTTGGTTTAATAAAGAATTAAATGGCCAATAGCAAGGCAGAAAGAGGTTAGGTGGGTTTTACGGACAAGAAGAGAGCTGGGATGAAGAAAGGCAGTGTCTCCAGGAGACTCAGGGCAAAGCAAGATGAACATGCCATGTTGAGGAAAGGTACCGAGGCACATGGTAGAACATAGAGAAGATATATGGTTAATTTAAGTTGTAAGAGCTACTTAGTATTAAGCTTAAGCTATTGGCTGAGCATTTATAATTAATAATAAGTCTCTGTGTGGTTATTTGGGAACTAGTTGGAGGGACAGAAAATTCCGCATGCCCTTGTTAAGGTGGCATTTCCACAGTCCTACTTCTCCAGAGGAGAAGCAATCACTGTCAAAGACATTCATTCTAGAAAGATTATAAAGGTACCAGGGAACAGGCCACCACAAGACTCAATACCACAGAGAAGAACAGTGACTCCAAGAACCTGGACTATCAGAATGTCTAAAAGAAATATAAAACAAGAACACGCAAAAAGCAAAAGAAAAAAAAATGAGAAGAAAAAGGAAGAGAAGTCACAACAATATGATGTTATCAGTGGAGGTCTGAAGAAGGTGCCAGTGAAACTTTTAGAAATGAAAAAAGTAGAAGCTTAAAAACTCAATAAATGAGCTAACAGAATAATTAAGATTATGAGGTTGGAGAGACGGCTCAATGGTTAAGAGCGCTGACTGCTCTTCCACGGGGCCTGGGTTTGATTCTCAGCACCCACAAGGCAGCTCACACCTGTCTGTGATCCCAGGGATTCTGATACTCTCATACAGACACACATGCAGGCAAAACACCAATGCACACTTAATTAATTAAATAAAAGTTACACAAAAGCTCAGATACTGAGACAAGGAAAACAATGGGGCTAGAGAGATGGCTGAGCAAGTAAAGGCTCCTTCCACGCATGACCTGTAAACTGAGTTTGGCTCCCCAGAACCCACAGTAAGGTGGAAGGAGAGAAGTGACTCTTCATGTCACCGTGTTACCTCCTCACAATAATAGTAATAAGACAATGATAATCAATGTATAAAAAGGCACAAGTCTGTGCAATACCACAAGGAGCTGCACACACATCTACACTAGTCCCTGAACCATCAATTCCAGAGACTGAAAGATAAGCAAATTTTGAAGCTCTTTTGTTTATTTATTTATTTTTATTTTTGCCAAGACAGGGTTTCTCTGTGTAACAGCCCTGCTGTCCTGGAACTTTGTAGATCAGGCTGGTCTCAAACTCACAGAGATCCACCTGCCTCTGCCTTCCAAGTGCTGGGATTAAAGGTGTGTACCACCACCTGGCTCTTTTTTTTTTTTTTTAAATTTTACCTGTCGTTGTTTTTGAGAGTCTATGTAACCCTTGCTGACTTCCAACTCATTATGGAGCACACATTGGCTTCACACTCACAATCCTCCTGTCTCAGCCTCTCAAGTGCTAGGAGTATTGACACAAGATATCATACCCCATGCCTGGGTTTGAAGGTCAGTCTTGAATATGAACTTGATTGGACTGAGAAACACCCATGGAGTACCCCTGGGTGAGTCTGTGAGGGCTTGTGGTGGGGGGTGAGCACCCCTGGGTGAGTCTGTGAGGGCTTGTCGTGGGGGGTGAGCACCCCTGGGTGAGTCTGTGAGGGCTTGTGGTGGGGGATGAGCACCCCTGGGTGAGTCTGTGAGGGCTTGTGGTGGGGGATGAGCACCCCTGGGTGAGTCTGTGAGGGCTTGTGGTGGGGGATGAGCACCCCTGGGTGAGTCTGTGAGGGCTTGTGGTGGGGGATGAGCACCCCTGGGTGAGTCTGTGAGGGCTTGTGGTGGGGGATGAGCACCCCTGGGTGAGTCTGTGAGGGCTTGTCGTGGGGGGTGAGCACCCCTGGGTGAGTCTGTGAGGGCTTGTGGTGGGGGATGAGCACCCCTGGGTGAGTCTGTGAGGGCTTGTGGTGGGGGATGAGCACCCCTGGGTGAGTCTGTGAGGGCTTGTGGTGGGGGATGAGCACCCCTGGGTGAGTCTGTGAGGGCTTGTGGTGGGGGATGAGCACCCCTGGGTGAGTCTGTGAGGGCTTGTGGTGGGGGATGAGCACCCCTGGGTGAGTCTGTGAGGGCTTGTGGTGGGGGATGAGCACCCCTGGGTGAGTCTGTGAGGGCTTGTCCGTTTTGGGGTGAGCACCCCTGGGTGAGTCTGTGAGGGCTTGTCCGTTTTGGGGTGAGCACCCCTGGGTGAGTCTCGGTGGGTGAGGTGAGGGCTCTGACAGAGTCAGTGGATTGAGCTTCCCGTAGACTCAGCGTTTTAGCAGACCCTGGGAGAGGGTGGGCTGTGTAAGGTGAGGCCTGGCTAGCGGAAGCAGGTCACTGCAGGTGTGTCTCAGAAGTGTCTATTTTTTTGCACTGTCTCGTTTTGTTGGCTTCTGTGATGTAATGCTTTCCTGATAGGACAGAGAGAAACTTCTAGAACCATGAGCAAAGTCTTTCTCTCCTTCAGCTGATTCTTCCAGGCATTTGGTCACAGCGATGATGAAACTAACAGGCCATTTGATTTTCGTGGAATGTTTGCTATCCCATATGCGGCCGACTCCTGTTTTCAGTCCGTATCTCCTCTGTTAACTGGAACCCTCATGAGAACATCCATTGTTATCCAATGGGTGCTATGCATTCCTCCACCAACACATACTATGTTGGAGGCCTGGATGCTTGCAATGTTTTTTGAAGCCATATATATTCATTAGATTAACAGTACATTAAAGTCACGCATGCCGGCCACATTCCTGCAATTCCAGCATTTAACAAATGTTGGAATTTAAAAATGGCCTAAGCAGGAGGACTGTGAGTTTGAGGGCAGCCTGGGCTACTCAGCAAGATGTGCTCTCAAAAAATAAAAACAGGCTGGATGGTGGTGGCGGCACACACTTTTAATCCCAGCACTCGGGGAGGCAGAGGCAAGCAAATCTCTGAGTTCAAGGCCAGCCTGGTCTATAGAGCCAGTCCCAGGGCAGTCAGGGCTGTATAGTGAAAACCTGTCTTGAAAGATCAATCAACCAACCAAACAAATAGGGCTGGTGAAATGGTTCAGTAGGTAAGAGTGCTTGGATACTTGATGACCCGAGTTTGATGTGCAAAATTTACAGTGGAAAGAACTGACTTCCAAAAGTTGTCCTCTGACCGCTGTGAGAACCACGGCACATACATCATGGTGCACAAAAGTGTGCATACTTGCACACACAGATATACAGACACACACACACCCCAAAAACTCTCTAGAAGAGCTGAGGAGTGGGATCCTTCTGTAGTGCAAGACAGACTGAAGATAACCACAGTGTGGACCTGGGAGCTGTGGACAGAGCTAGGCCACCACTTTCCATTCAGCAGAGGCCGCCGAGGCCTCAGCCAGCCTCTGAGGTGTATAATCATATTCTTTGGACAGGAAACCTCAGAGATAAAGTAAATTGCCTCCTGTCTTCCCATTAGTAAGGCAGGGATACAGGCAGCTCCCTGCACCGCTTCCTACCTCCTCAGAAGCTGAGGTGCTTTGGGCTTACTGGGTGTTTTTGCACAACTAACAAGGCGTGAGTCTGCTTCTAGAAGGGAATACAGGGTCACAGTGCTGACCTCTGTTTATAGGCAAGGATAAGCACAGGATAACAAAGGAGCTTTTACAGCATCTTTGAACATGGATCCACTCCTAAAAGAACAACTTCCATGTCTTAGATTTCCCTTTCAATTTTCTACATCTTTCTTATCTTAAGTGGAAAGCATTGAGCTGGGTGTGTCTCAGTAACTTGGGAGGCAGAGGCAGGAGGATCTGTGAGTTTGAGGGCAGCATGATCTACATAGTGAGGTCCTATCTCAAAAAGGTGTCAGGGAAACCTTGTGTTGGAAAAACAATTTTTTTTCCTGGTTGGTTTTGACACATGCCTTTGATGCCAGCCCTCGGGAGACAGAGGCAGGCAGATCTTGGAGTTTGAGGCCAGCCTGGTCTATAGAGTGAGGTTCAGAACAGCCAGAGCTACACGGAGAAACTTTATCTTGAAAAACCAAAAAAAAAAAAAAAGTATTTTTAAACCTTTTAGGTTCTAAGATGAAGCTGCAGTTGCAAAATGTATTTCCTGCATTCATGCTGACCACTTCCTCTTTTTATCTTTTTGTGTTTTTAACATTGTCCTCTGGACTCCTGGCAGGGTGTGAGTGTCCCAGGTGCCGACAGGACCACACCACAGAGCCCTTAAGAAAGTTGTTTTCCATGGCCTTCCTGAGTCCTGAGGGGGTTTTTCAGAGAACTAGTCAGTCACTTTCCTAAAACAAAAACTGGGGACTAGCAAGAAAGATGCTTACACGTTCAATAAAAATGTCAACTCAGTAGCCCCAGTGACAGCAAAGAAAGCACACAGCCACGTCATTCCAGTTATGCCCAGGCACCACAGGGGGCAGTTTCCCCAAATGGAGAAAATTCAATCTTCTGCTGCTCATCTGGCTCCAGCCACAGTAGACCTCCTGCCCTGCTTCAGGCACTGAGACTGTGTTCTCAGGCAAATGTCCCAGGCTGCCCACCCCACTGATCTTGAGAAAATTATCAGACAATCATTTGAACAAAATGTCTTCTTGCTTAATGATGGCAGAAGTTCCAGACTTCAGTCTTGTTTTTTTTTTTGGTTTTTCGAGACAAGGTTTCTCTGTGGTTTTGGAGCCTGTCCTGGAACTAGCTCTTGTAGACCAGGCTGGTCTCGAACTCACAGAGATCCGCCTGCCTCTGCCTCCCGAGTGCTGGGATTAAAGGCGTGCGCCACCACCGCCCGGCCAGTCTTGTTTTTAATCTTTGAAACATTCTATCATATAATCTAAGACACATTAAAACATATACACATAATTAAAAATAATAAATGTTGAGAACACACACATATATAATAAATAGACTTCTGTGTGTATGTGTGTGCTGTAGTTACCCACGGAAGCCAGAATACGATGTGAGAGCCCACAGAGCTGGAGTTACAGGCAGTTGGGAGTTGCTTCATGTACACGCAGGGAACTGAACTCTGGTTCTTAGTAAAAGCAGTGCACATTTAACCACTGAGCCACCTCTCCAGCCCCACGTGACCTTTAATGGTAATTAAAAACCCGAAAGAGGGGGCTGGAGAGATGGCTCAAGGGTAAAGAGCACTGGTTGCTCTTCCAGAAAACTCACATTTGTGTTCCCAACACCCACATAATGCAAAGAGGTACATGCAGCGAAACACTCATGCACAGGAAGTAAATACATCTCAAACAAAACCCTGAAAGAGCCGGGCGGTGGTGGTGCACGCCTTTAATCCCAGCACTCGGGAGGCAGAGGCAGGTGGGTCTCTGTGAGTTTGAAACCAGCCTGGTCTATGTGTTGGCTATTTATTTATTTATTTATTTATTGTAAACCTGAAACAAACCAGAGTCATCGGGGAAGAGGGAATTTCAATTGAGAAAATGTCACCATCGGATTGGCCTGCGAGCAAGCCTGAGCTGCATTTTCTCTGTGTATTTTATGTAGTTGGGTGTTTTGTCTGCATGTACATCTGCACATCCGAAGGCATAGGACTTCATGAGGATTTTATAGATGGTTGTGAATCACCATATGAATGCTGAGAACTGGACTTAGGACCTCAGGAAGAGCATTCGGTGCTTAACTACTCAGCCATGTCTCCAGCCCCTGGAACTTTTCCTTTTTTCCTTTTTCTTTCTCTTTTCTTTTGAAGATAGGGTTTCTCTGTGTAGCTTTGGAGCCTGTCCTGGCACTCACTCTGTAGACCACGCTGGCCTCGAACTCACAGAGATCAGCCTGCCTCTGCCTCCCCAGTGCTGGGATTAAAGGTGTGCACCACCAACGCCTGGCAGGAACATTTTTCTTAATTGATGATTGATGTAGGAGGACCTCGTTCACTGTGCGTGGGGCCACCCCTGGGAAGGTGGTCCTGGGTGTCTAAGAAGGCAGACTAGCAAGCTTTGAGAAGCTTGTAAACAGTGTGTTCCCAGGGCTCTGCTTAGGTTCCTGCCTCCACTCCCGCTTCAACTCTTGTCCTGACTTTTCCTTCAGGATGGACTATAAGCAGCAAGATGAAAAAAACAAACCCCTTTCTTCCCCAGGTTGCTTTTGGTCATCGTGTTTACTAAGGCAATAAAAAGCCAACTAGGACAGTCTACACAGTTCAAGTCAGCCAGGCTACATAGTGAGACCCTGTCTCAAAACATCAAAACAAAAACCTGGAATCAGGGGCAAGCAAGATGGCCAGAGGGTAAAGATGCTGGCTGCCTGACAATCTGAGTTCAACCCCCAGGACCCACACGGTGGGAGGAGAGAGCTGAATCTGAAAATGTCCTTTGACTACCCTACTGGCTCTTCATGGTGTGCTCACCCCTTACCTCCCCCATGAATAACTAAATAAACAAACAGATGAATTTAAAACCCCGAATTAAGTAAGCACAGTGGAAAAGCATGCCCAGACCTCAGCTTGCATTCTCACGTCCATACCTCTTGAAATTCTCCCTTTCTACATAACGGCTCAGGACTTCCTCCTACCTGACTTCATAGTAGAGACATATATGCAATGTCTTAAAATGAACTATATTCAGAGTTTCGTGATTTGAGACAGACTTTCTCTGTATGTTAGGCTGGCCTGGAATTTGCTATGTTGCCCAGGCTGGATGCGAACTATCCTGAGTGCTGGGATTACAGATGTAATGTCCCACCCTGATAACTTTTACAAGACATATTGCCATTGGAAAATAAGATGCAAAGTCCTATAGAAACTGGTCTGCTCTTCGTTTTTCCTGGCTGGCCTGGAACTTGTTAGGCCGTCTCAAACTCATGGAGATCCCACTGTCTCTGCCTCCCAAGTACTGAGACTAAAGGTGTGAGAAATAACTTTTAAGTATTTCCCTCAAATTGAGTTATGTAACAAAAAGCTTCATGATTAAACCAGAGAGAAGATGAACTCACATATCTAGAGAGTTCTGACTCGTCGCCTCTCTTGAAGTCTGAAGAGAAGAAGCTACACAAGCTTTTTGTGGCTAAGAGGGGCCCATAAATTGAGACTGTAGTCATAAAAGAACCACATCTCTAAGAAAAGTAAAGGCTGGGGAGATGGCTCGGTGGGAAAGGAACTGACCACAAAGCCTGACAACCTGAGTTCTATCCTGGCGTCCAATGGTGGAAGGACAGAACCAACTTCTGAAGCTATCCTCTGATGTCCACATGAGCACTGTGGGGTAAACACACACACACACAAAAAAAAAAAACCCAAGAAAATTGATACTGAAGTTTGTAAAAACAACAAGGAAAAGCAACTCAACTGCTGTTTTCCATTTCTGGGGCTGTTTGTAGCCAGTGACTGCGGATTGTTAGACAATGTAGCAACTGTGGATTGTTAGACAATGTAGCCAGTGACTGTAGATTCTTAGACAATGTTGCCAGTGACTAGACGACTGTAGATTCTTAGACAGTGTAGCCAGTGACTGCAGTTAGACAATGTAGTCAGTGACTACGGATTGTTAGACAGTGTAGCCAGTGACTGCGGACTGTTAGACAGTGTAGCCAGTGACTGCAGATTGTTAGACAGTGTAGCCAGCGACTGCAGATTGTTAGACAATATCCTGCCATGCATACAGACATTAGAGAAGAGATGCCAGTCACATGACAGGGTGGGACTATCCACCCAGGCCTCCGATGGGCTTGATTTTAACGTGAACACTTAGAAAACACTGCACTCTCTGCTGTGAAATATCAGTGCTAGGATTAAAAAAAATTGTGTGAGCCATCACCTCCTGGATTCCCAGTTTCATGTATAATGGAAGTTCATGGAGCTGCCCACACGTGATTGGCTGGTCAGCCCCCAGGATGCACCAGTGTGCTTCCGCAGTGCTGGGGTTCAGCGGGTACTACCATGCCAGACTATTACATGGGTGCTGAGGATCCAAACTCAGGTCCTCATGCGAGTCCTTCATTCACTGAGCTAGCTCCCTAGTCCCAAAAGGGAGCTTAAGGGGAAGCTTTTGTGTCAGGGGAAGGATAAGATCTGTTTTTACTAAAACCAGAAAATATATTCCAACATTATGTTTGACTAAATAGATGAACCAACTGAAGCTGGCGGAGCCCAAATGCTGGCAGCTCCATCTACGCAAAGGGGAGACCAAAGGACAACTTCCGTACTGTTGGCCCCTTCTCCTTAATCATTGTGCTTCTGAGGAATCCAGCATCCAGGGGACATCCAAATCTACACCCTTGCCCAGAGAAATAGCTCTTTCGGGGAATTACTGGGCTCCTGGCCACAAGGCAAACGTCAACTGTGTCCTAAGGTGGGTGAAAACCTACGCACGAAGTCTGAACACATTACTGTGACAATCATGACTTAGAGCCACAGGAGGAGGGACCGTAATGTCTTCAGAAAGAGAAGGAGATTCAGTGCAAACCTAGACCAGAAAGTCATGCAACTTTATACTACACATGCCCTGGGCCATCACGCACAACCTAGCATCTAGACAAATGTATTCTGGGAGACATGACACAGCGTTAGATAAACTGTATGGCTGGCTGCTAGGAACAGGAAGGTGAGCTGAGTCAAATATAATCAGGTCGCTTAATCCTTTGTGGAAACTGGAAGAGAGACATCTGCGCTGAGTCAGACTGTCAGAAGCAGCAGTGGAAAGTGGGTGTGGCCATGCACCCCTGAAATTTCAGCATTTAGGAGGTGGAAGCAGGAGGGGGGCTAGCTTGGGCTATGCACAGAAACCTGTTTCAAAGAATAAAGCAAAGATAATAATAGGGAATTTGGTGAGAAAAGCTGACTTCATGTCTCCACATAGCCTGCAGTGGCCAGCGGGTTTCAGGTCACCTTCAAGGCAGAAGGACCTAAAATATTCAGTGTTTAGGCATCAGTGCTTATACTTTGATGCTCATGGCTCCCAATTTGGGAGCCTCAAATTTCTGGTGAGGGTGGCCATGGCACTTTCAGAAAAATAACTAATCTCTGCTCCCTGTAGAGAAAGATAAATCAATGGAAATATGCAAGTAATTGAGGTAGTGTTGGGGGCTGTGGACCCCAGACCCTGAATTTCTTGTAAACAACTTGTTATGCTTGCAGCTGCTCTGAGCAAAACAACTTGTTTTCCTGTGTTTGCAACTGCTCTGAGCACGAGACCCTCATGAGCTCCTGATGGCAGGGGAGTGGTTTCTGGTGGGTTTGGCTGGGGCATGACTATCAGTTAAGGATCTCTAATTAAGCTTCCCTGGACCACAATAAAGGGGACATTCTTGTTTCAAGGATGACCTGTGTCCCGGTTTCTCTGTCTATGTGTGTATGTGTTTAAATTTCCAGCCTCGGCCGGGCGATGGTGGCGCACGCCTTTAATCCCATCACTCGGGAGGCAGAGGCAGGCGGATCTCTGTGAGTTCGAGACCAGCCGGGTCTACAAGAGCTAGTTCCAGGACAGGCTCCAAAACCACAGAGAAACCCTGTCTCGAAAAACCAAAAAAATAAAAATAAATAAATAAATAAATTTCCAGCGTCTTTCCTGAGTCCGTAGTGCAGGCTGTACATGTAGCACAGGCGCTACAGGACCATAGCACATGTAGTAGAACGGAAGCTACAGGTGGAGGCCCTCAGTGCGATCAGGAACCAAGGATCACACTGGATCGGTTTGCTGGAGGGCAGCCGAGCCAAAGCAAGCTCCACGTTCAGTGAAAACAAAAAACCACCAGGTTCAAAAAGGAGCAGATAGTAAAACATTGACTCAGGACTGGAGTGATGGCTCAGCAGTTAAGAGCCATTTTCTCTCACAGAGGAACTATACTGCCTATAACTCCAGCTGCAGGGGATCCAACACCCTCTTCTGACCTCTGCAGGTCCCTAAACGCACATGCACACACCCACACACATACGCCATTGTCATAGAGAAGCATCGGCAGACATCTAAGAGACAACAAGAGCTGGTTATGTGGTGTGCGTCTCCAAGCTCAGCGACTGGGGAAGAGTGCAAAGACAGCCTGAGCCACGAGGCAGGACACCACCTCAACCAAAGGAAAAACAAAGGGAAAAACCAGAACCAGATAACTAGATAATTTCATCTTACAATTATTGCAGGAAAAAAGAGCAATCTTCCAAAATCTAAGTAAACTAAAACAGAAGGGAAAGGGAGATTTTATGAATTCAAGAGTAGGCATTCCTTATTTTTTTTTTTAAACAGAGTCTCATTATGCAGCCCAGGCTAGCCCCAAACTTTCATCTGTTTGTATCCAGCTGCTGGGCTTACAGGTGTGGGCCGCCTCATTCACCACAATGAAAACTCTTGAGTAAAATATGTTGAATGATTACTTTGCATCCTTAAAGAGACAGCAACATAGTCTAGCTGAGTTTAGCAAAGGATAATTTAGTTCAAGGTAGGAAAATGGATTAATGTAATCTACAGCATTAATGAATTAAAGGAAGCAGAAAATGATATTTGGTTAACAAACAAGCTTTTTTTTAAAAAACAGATGTTTTGGAGGGCTGAAAAGCTACCTCAGCAGTTAAGAGCACTGGCTGTTCTTTTAGAACACTTGGGTTCAGTTCCCAGCACCCAGTGTGGCTCACAATTATCTGTAACTCCAGTTCTAGGGGACCTGACGGCCTCTCCTGGTCTCCACAGGCCCTGTACACTTGGCACACAAACACACACTCAGGCAAACATCCATGCACATAAAACAGAAAAAAGATATTTTGGCAAAACAAGAAAAGAGGGACAATTTCTTTTATAAAAAGGCATATTAAAACCAGTCTTTTACTTTCTCTTCCCTTCCTCCCCCTCCTTCCTTTCATTTTCAATAAAGATCTCCCTTTGCCTAGCTGGCCTAGAGCCAGCAGCCAGCTTCCTGACTCCACCTCCCAAGTGCCGGGGTTAAGGCCTGTTTCATTACACTCTTCGTGGGAGAGATCTGAAGCACTCTCCATAATCAAGAAGGAGATAAAGAAACCCACAATGACTACTGCTTTCTGTACAAGGAGGTCACAGGCTGCAGAGGAAGATAAGAAACACAAAGAAGAGGCACACAGATAAGGGCAGTGGGCACAACTATAGCACTGGCTGCTGACGAAAGCCAAAACGGGGTCACCATGGAAGGCTCGGGGCCCTGACATCCATATGTAGCCTATGGTCTAGACATCTGTGAATCAGTACTGATGATGCTTTAGGGATGGTTCAGTGGTTAAGAGCACTGACTGCTCTCACGGAGAACTGAGGTTTGATTCTCAGCACCCGCACGGTGGTTCACAACCTCCTCTAACTCCAATTCCAGGAGATCTGATGCTTCTGTTGACCTCCATAGGCACCGGGTACACAGGTGGCAAACAGATATATAAGCAGGTAAACATTCACAAACAAAAATAAAAATATTTTTAAAAGGAACATATATATTTGTACCACACATAACCCATAAATGGAGCTGACTTCATTTACACTAGAGATTTTAAACATTCTTCAGTCTATCTTAGTTTTAATTATCGTTTAGAATTAGTATCTATCTATCTGTCTATCTATCTATCATCTATCTATCTATCTATCTATCTATCTATCTATCTATCTATCTATCTATGTTTTGAGATGAGATTTCTCTGTGTAGCACTGACTGTCCTGGAACTCACTCTGTAGACCAGGCTGGCCTTGAACTCACAGAGATCCACCTGCCTTTGCCTCCCTAGTGCTGATAATAAAGGCGTGCGTCAGCACTACCCAGCACCTTTATTTTTAATTATGTATGTGAGTCTATTTGGGAACAAACGCATATGAATAAAGGTGTCCACAGAGACCAGAGGCATGGGACCCCTGGAGCTGGATTTACAGGAGGAAGTTGTGACCAGTGTGGCGGGGCTGCTGGGAATTGAACTTGGGCCCTCTGCTGGAGCAGTATGCCCTCTTATCTACTCAGCCATCTCTCCAACTATTTGGTCTTTGGTTTGCTTTTTGAGACAGGGTTTCTCTGTATAGCCCTGGGTATACTGGAACTCTCTTTGTAGACCCGGCTGCCTTTGAATTCAGAGATTCATCTGGCTCTGCCTCCTGGGTGTTGGGATTAAAGGCATGCACCACCACAGACCGGCATATATATATATTTTTTTAAAGATTTACTTATGTTTATTTTATGTCCGTGCATCACATGCATGCAATGCCCACGGAGGCCAGAAGAGGTCGTCGGATGTCCTGGATTTAGAATTACATATAGTTTTAAGCTGCCATGTGGGTGCTTTGACTCCTACCCAGGACCTCTGGAAGAGCAGCCAGTGCTCTCAAACACTGAGTCATCTCCCCAGTCCCATATTTTTCAGTTTTTCAGACAGAGCCTCATATGTCCTAGACTGGCATCAAGTCCACTGTGCAGACCTTGATCATAGACCCTCCTGCCTCCACTCCCAAGTGCTGGGGTCACAGGTACGTATACCATTTTCAACTAGGTAACATTTTAAAAGTCTGAAGAGGGGCTGCCAAGTAAAAGGGAACTTAATGATTCCTAGGACCCACATGGCCGAAAGAAGGAGCCCCTCTACAAAGCTATTTCTGAGGGCGACACATGAGAGCTACTTGTCACAAAAACACTCATACACACGTAAAAAAGAACATTTAAGCAACACTTCAGACATGACTAGCTAGTGGGAATTTATAAATATGGTCACTTAATCAAAATATGAATGACTTTCGGTAAAGTAAAAATCGACCCCACGATGTCAAGAATACGCATTTTAGCATATTAAAGTAATAAAAAAGCCATATATCCCTCCATCCTAACAGAGATAGTCCACACTCAAGGCACTGAACTCATCTGGCAGAGTCAAGCAGCACCACAGAAAAGCAGAGCTTTTCCAGAGAAAAGCACAGACTGCGATGCCCAAATGGCCCTGGGCACCATGAATGAATGCCACTATTAGCAGCATAATTGTGTTTACACTGTCTTGATGACTTTCATAAAAAGAAAAGGGGCTTCTAGGGAAAAAACACACACACTGGGCTTGGGAAGACAAGGGCGCACTTTATATTTGAGTCACGGAGAGGAAATCTCCCGCCGACTTCCAAATGCCTCCCTCACCCGGCCTCCTGGGTATCAGCCCAGATGAATCCAGCTGGACAGAGGGTCAGCCTTTCTGAAGGTCTGAAGCTACCGGCTTCTCCCACAAGCTGGGCTTCGGCTCCTCAGACACAGAACTCGGCCTTTGACAAGCCACTAAGGAAGGCTTCCTGAACCACTCCTGTTGTGACGTGTCCAGGTCTCCCCATTACCAGGGGGGTGACTAAGCAAATCATCTCAGGCCTGGTTTTTCCCCCAGTGTGGACTTCTGGTCCCCATGGCGATGACACAAAATGAAACCCTGTCCCCAGCAAGTACCCTCTTGTGGTTACACCAGGAAGAGGAAGCTGAGGCTGGGCCTCCTCGGTGGCAGCCTAGGAAGCACGCTCCAGGGAAGCGAGACCGAGTCCCCTCACCTTTTCCACATCGGCTTTGGTCACATTGATGTCAGCGTCCATCTTCTCGAAGTACTGCTGGGCGCGGTCGGCCTCCTTGCAGTCCCGCTCAAAGCGCCTCTTACTCTGCAGACAGAGCACAGCCAGGCGGGTGGTCATCCACCCGCTCTGCCTCCTCTGGAGGGACCCCCACGGGAGTCTTCCCAGAACCCATCCACCATGCCATCATTTCCCAAAGTGACTTCTGCATTTGTCCACGTTACAGTGACCCCTCTCTGGTAGATGATTTACCTGCCTCCACTAGAGCACTTTTTATGAGTGTGTGTCCCTGCTTTTGTGCACACGTGTGTGTGTGTGTGCGCGCGCGCGCGCGCATGCACAAAGAGGTCAGAGGTCAACATGGGGCATCTTCCTCCATCACCCTCTACCCTGTTTTAAAGATATATTTTCTTTTTTTTTTTTTTTTTGGTTTTTTGAGACAGGGTTTCTCTGTGATTTTGGAGCCTGTCCTGGAACTAGCTCTTGTAGACCAGGCTGGTCTCGAACTCACAGAGATCCGCCTGTCTCTGCCTCCCGAGTGCTGGGATTAAAGGCGTGCGCCACCACCACCCGGCTTAAAGATATATTTTCATTCTGATTGCATGTAGCTGTGTGTGTGTCTGAGAGGAGTGCCGGCACCTTCAGAGGCCAGAGGTGTTGGGCCAGGAGCACCCAACATGGGTGCTAGGTGAGTATCGCCCCACTGGGCGCTGGGTCCTCAGGGAGAGCATCAGGCGCTCTTGATTGTTGAGCCATAATCTCTCTAGCTCATACACTTGGCTTTCAGAGAGATCTCTCTCACTGAGTCTGTAGCGTGCTGATATGGCTATGCAGGCCGACCAGCTAGAGCCCCTGAGATCCTCTTGTCTCTGCCTCCCCAGTGCTGGGATTCTATGCACCCAGCTTTATAAGTGATGCTGGGGATCCGAACTCAGGTCCTCATGCTCCCATGGCAGACGCTTTACCCACTGAGCCATATTTTTTCAAGCATTTCTGGCTCAGCACTTTGCTCACCATAACAGTTCTAGGAGCAAACTAGATGAAGTGCAAATGAGAAAATGTTAGACTCCTTAGTGTTTTTTGCTTGAATTTTACTTAGTGAGTCATTCAAGCCCTATGAAGACTGAAGAGAGACTCTCTAGGGAGATACTGGCTTAGCAGCCAGCTTCCCACTTACCGACTCCAGTTGCTTCCAGCATGTCTCGATGTGCTGCTGGGCCTTCCGTCCATCATGGAAGTTCTGTGCAGGAGGAAATAGAGCAGGGTCAGCCCCTACACTCCTCACTATTGCAGGAGGAAGACCCTCCCACCTGCTTAAGTAGCTTTAAAGACTTATGTTTATGTTATATGTGTGGCTGCTTCCCCTGCATGCAGGTCTGTGCACCATGGGTGTGCAGTGTCCATGGAGACCTGAATAAGGCACCAGATCCCTTGGGGCTGCAGTTACAGATGGCAGTGAGCCAAAGTGTGAATACTGGGAACCAAATTCAGGTCTTCTGCAAGAGCAGCAACTGCTTTTCACTGCTGAACCGTCTTTCCAGCCCCATAGTAGCCTGTAGGTACCATCTCAGTGGATGGTATGTGTGAGGCCTCACAAA